>NC_054468.1:32333628-32650744 GCF_017639515.1 Carcharodon carcharias | reverse complement strand
CACCCAACCGCGCCACCCCCCCCCCCCCCCTCCCCAAACGGGGAAAAAATTCTCCCCTATGCTACTTGCCTCAACCACTCCCTGTGGTAGAAACTTCTATATTCTAACCAGTCTCGGAAAGAGACTTTTCTCCTGAATTCTCTATTTGAATTTTTTTTCAATTCATATTGATGGCCCCTAATTCTGGCTTCACCTGCAAGCAGAAACGCATCCCATTGAATATCAAACCCTTTCATGATCTTGAAGACCTCTAGTCAGTCACCTTTCGATCTTCTTCCTCCCAGAGTGCCTGATTTTCTGATCATATACCTATTTTCACAAGTGCAGCTTGGAGAGGATGAGGAATAAATACACAGCACATTCAATTGGGTGGGTTACATTCATTATTCTTTGCATTTATTCATACATTTCATTCTTAAATATGCGGTTATATTGCTTTCACTTTTGATCATATGACATTTTTGGTTTCTTAGCACATTTTAGTCATGTTCTGCATTTCAGTTTCATCATCAATTTCAGTCTTATAACAGAGAGCCCTTAATAGCTCGATGGCGTCGATGAATTGAAGAAAAGGGTAGAGAAGCGTGTGATATTATCTTACTAACAACTTCAAAGTCATAAAATCATTTGAAGTAATAAAGTGATAACAAAGAAACCAAAGTTTCAGTCCAACCAGAATTAAGTACATATTATGATAATATAAGGTGAGGCAGCCAATCAAACAATTCAGCGGGGTATTGCAATCCAGACGGTTGAATCACTTCCGTATCCATTCTGTCAACAGATGTTAAAAGCAAGTAGTTTGCTTAACACTCTGAAATGCAACAGACAGATGGACAGGAGTTGACGATTAGTGACATTTCATAGAATTGTGATTCTGCAAAGTGTAGAGCTATAGGTTGCTGGAAAGCAGTGAGAGATAAGGAATGGGTTTATCCAACACTAGTCTTGTGCATGTATGGATTTTTTTGCAACAACGAAACCTGCAGTGCCCTTTCTGACATCATGGGCCGAGTTTTCTGCCTGTTGGGCAGGCGGGCGGAGCAAGAGCAGCCAATTAAGGCCCGCCCAGCATATTTCCAACTCCCATGAATAGCAGGAGTGTGCAGGCTGCGGAAGGCATGCACAGACCGCCGGGTCTAATGGCGACCTCGCAGTCTGTTTAAAGGAATACCTGGCAGCCTCCTGTAGGCTGCTCACAATGGCCGTCGAGGTCACATCGCAAGGGGTCTGCTGAGCAGGGCACACTGGAGGGAAGGGCAGAGGAGCAGGGCAGGCTGCAGGGTCTGCCACAAGAGCAGGGTAGGCCAGCGGGGTGGGGGGCGTGGGGGGAGGGTGGGGGTTGGGGGGTGGGGGGGGGGGGGGGGGGCGCCAATGTGCCCCTCGTTTTTCTGATGACTGCCTTGCTGCCCTCTTCGAGGAGGTGGCAGCACAGTGGGACGTGTTGGCCCCCCAAGATGGGAGGAGGAGGCCTCCCCCACATGACCAAACATTCATGGGAGGAGGTGCGGAGGTGGTGTGCTCCTGCAACGTGGTGTGGCGCACCTGGATCCAGTGCCATAAGCGTTTCAATGATTTGTTGTGCTCTGGAAGGCTGAGTACCCAATATTGGCACTGGGCATTTAACCCAGCAGGTAGCCTTAGCCTTTGAGGCCACCCCCCCCAAAATCTTACTGTCTGGACTGCGTTGGCTCATGTTGGGCACTTCTCGTACACTGGGTGGGCAAGCAGATAGTGCCTGTGCTTCCATCAGCCTAAATGGTTCATGAGAATATGAGTTCTCCCCCGCACCATGTGTTGCTCGCAGTCGCATACGACTAGTCTGGGGGCAACCTGCAGGAGATGCAGCTAGGTGCATACTCAGAACTCTGACACATGTCCTATTCACAGTGATGAGATTGTGGAAGGGGAGCCTTGTCCAAGGTGGCCGTTGTGGTTGGGGGGGGTGGGGGTGTTGGGCATTGGGAGCAGACGTACTATCTTTGTGCGACTGATCAGCAGTAGCAGGGAGAGGAGACACTGGAGGCCAGATATGGGCCACTGTGATTGGGGTGCAGCGTACGCGTGCAGAGTCCATGTGCAATTAGCCGCAATGAATGGTCTTCTCTGTTTATCAGGAGAAGAATGCTCACAATGCATGTGAGCGTTTGCGGACTAGAGGCGGCCAGGCCCAGCTCATGATTTTAAGCCGCTTCGAGCAGGAGGCCCTGGAGCTCGAGACGTGCCATGCACCCAGGTCCACTGGTGTCAGTGAGGCTGGGGTGGAACGGCCAGGTATTTGAGGTTAACAGTGACATCCGCTCTGTCTTCCCACCATCCATAGTACTGATGATTGTGTGATTTGTTATTGTTGCAACATTGCTCATTCACAGACTGATAGAGTTAGAGGTGCGGGTCATAGACAAAGGTCCCTCGGCCCTTTGAAATTGCACGTGTCAAGCACCTTCCAAAGTTGCCTTATCCCATTTCCAACCACTATCCCCATGGCCTTGTGTGCCATGGCATCGCAACTGCACATCCAAATACTTATTACGTTAGGAGGGTTTCTGCATCCACCAGCCTTTCAGTCAGTGCGTCCCACATTAATGTGTGCAAAAGTTCCTCATCACTTCACCTGTAATGTCATGCCTCTTACCTTAAGTCAATGCCACTTGGTTACTCAACCCTCTGCCAAGGGATAAAGTTCCTTTCTGTCGACCCTATCTATGCCCCTCATATTGTTATAAACCTCAATAATGTCACCCCTCAATCTCCTCTGCTCCAGGGGAAATAATCCCAGTCTATGCTATGTCTCCTCATAAGTCAAACTCTCCAGCCCAGCTAGCATCCTGGTCAACGATCTCTGCACTCTCTCCACTCCAATCACATCCCTCCTGTGAAGCACATATTACAACTGCACGCAGAACTATAGCTGTGGCCTAGGCAGCGTTTTCTGCACTTGCAACATGACCTCCCTATTCCTATATTATATTCCTTGGCTAATAAAGGCAAGTGTGGCATTTACCTTCTTAAACGCCTTTTGTACCTGTCCCACTACCTTAATGGGCCTGTCGACATGCCCAGCAAGGTTTCTCCTTACTTTCCACGCTCCTACTATTCCTCATGCATTCCCATACCTTGTTTCTCCTGCCCAAGTGTATCACCTCATGCTTATCTTCATAACATTCCATTTGGCATTCCTTAGGCCATCTGACCAGCCTGTCTGTATCCACCTGTAATGTAAGGGTATCCTCCTGACGATTTGCCACCCCACCAATATTCGTCTCCATAGGTTCTGGAAGTTTGAGCACATCATGACCCAGGGGGAAAGGAATGAAGTGTGTCACAGTGTGTACGCTAACTGATTGACTGTCCTTGTTGTTAATTTCAGCATCATCAGAGCCTGTCCACCAGGAGGAATTCCAGATCCCCCTCTCACACCAGAGGGCCCTCAACTGTCACCTGCATCACACCATTTCGGTGAGGCAGGCACCAGCACATCGATGGGCATTGCAACATCAGCTAGTGTCCCAGGACACAGTGGAGAGGGCGATTCACAATCGCTAGAGGAGCTGGTAGAGACAAAGAGTGCCGATGGCACCAGCAGTCGGAGGACTGCAGGGGACTAGGCACATGCTCAGTCGGTGCATGATGATGTGCCTGTGGAGCCGTCCATGACGCAACAGCTGCAGGAAATGCGGCCGGGTGTGCGGGAACATCTGGGATTGTTGCATGAGACTATGCTTTGCTTGGTGTCCGTGATGGAGGAGTCCGTGCAGAGCATCAGAGATGCAATGAGCCTCATGGCAGAGCGTCATGCTTCCCGCTTGGAGAGTGGCGACTCTCGTGGAGAGGGGCTTCCAGGAGAACAAGTAGGTTCTCCTGGGGTTAGGCTCAGACTTGCAAGCCGTCAGCGCCAGTGGCCACGGATAGTCATTGCCAATGTGGGAGATGGTGTGGGCTTCAAGCTTCCCAGCTCACTGCCCATCCATCGACAGTTAGCATGGAGATTCAGTGCGACCTCATGTCGGCGGAGCAGCTGCCTGTCGCATCTGCGGTCTTCTCTCACAGCACTCAAGATGAAGGCAACAGCTGCTCCACCCCTCTCCCAGTGACCACTTCATTGGGTGAGGCTGCGGCAATTGGGGAGGTGCCAGCTGTGGACCTGGCAGTTCCCTCCCAGGCAGGGCCAACACAGGCTCCACGGGCCGGAGAACGGCCGCCAAAGTCATCAAGGCCAACAGGACAGCAAAGTCAGCAGGCTGTCTCAGATGCCACTCCGAGCGATGGGGTGGCACCATGACATAGCACCCGTAAACGGGTGCATAAGGCACCTTAGGCATACCACGGGTTTCTCACTGCTGCTTTTGTGTTGACCCTAGATTAGGGAATTATTATTTGTTTATGCTTGAAAAACCGTTTTGGTTTGACTTTGTGTGACCTTATGATGGTAAAAATTAAAACCAGATGTGCTACCATGGCTGAGGGTGGCTCTTTTGTTCTGCATTTGTATGTTTAAGATAAATGTCATGAGTGTTTGAGTGGACATTGAAGTTTATGTCCAAAGCCCTTAGTTGCAGCTGATGAAGTGGCAGATTTAGCACTTAAGTGCCGAGTATGGAAGCACCAGGCAAGGCTTGTCCTCCTTATCTATTTGTATGGAGCTGAAGGTTCGTTGGATTAAAGTCTCCCGTGTGTTCCTGCCTCCTTGGTGTAGTCTTGGATCAGCATTTAGCCCCTCATCATTCCCCTGTGCTTCCTCTTCCTCAGAATCAGTGCTGGACTCAACGTGTGCAGCTGCATCCACTGCACCAACATCTTCATCGTCCACTGCGGCCCCCCCTCCCCAGCACAAGATTGTGGAGAGCGCAGCATGCAACCACTATCACCAAGACACGATCTATGGGGTACGCCCCTTGAGCGGTCCAGGCATTGGAAGCGCATCTTGAGAAGAATGATGGCTCTCTCCACCACAGCCCTTGTGGAGGCGTGGCTCCAATTGTACCTCTGCTCAGCTTCTGTTCTTGGAAGGCGGAGAGGCATTATGAGCCACCTTCTGTGGGGATAGCCCTTGTCACCCAGCAGCCATCCATCAAGCTGATCCGGAGCACTGAAGAGCCCCAGCATCTGGGAGTGTCTGAGGATGTAGGCGTCGTGGGAGTTGCCTGGGTACCTGACACAGACTTGTCATCCTGTGATCAGACACTGCCTGCACATTCATGGAGTGGAAGCCCTTCCTGTTGACGAAGGCATCGGGCTCACCAGCTGGCGCCTTGATGGCCACGTGTGCAGTCTATTGCACCCTGGGCATGGGGGAAGCCAGCAATGGCCGCAAAGCCTCTGGCTCACTGTATTTGGCTTGCCTGGTCCAACGGAAGTGGATGAAGGTCAATGCACGCCTGAACAGAGCATCTGTAATCTGCTTGACACAAGTGTACACAACTGATTGGGAAGCACCGCAAAGATCACCCACTGAGCCCTGGAAGGAGCCAGAGGCATAGAAGTTGAGGACAACTGTGACCTTCAAAGCCACTGGCATGGGGTGTCTGCCCACACAGTTAGGAGAGATATCAGGTCCAATCATCTGACAGATGTAGTTGACTATCTCTCTTGACAGTCGGACCCTCCTTCGGCTCTGCACCTCAGTCATATTGAGGTAGCTGCTTTGCCGTCTGTATACCCTGGCAGCAGGATTGGGGCATCTTCTGCGGCCCCTTCCACCTTGGACTACCTCTTGGCCCTGTACCTGTACTCCCAAAGGTGGCTCCCCTGGAGGCTGATTGTGCACTCCTGGCCTTCTCCTTATTCTCGCCCTCCCTTCCTCCTCAGAGGAGCTGCCTCCAGTGGACATGTCAGACAGAACCCATACCCAGGCTAAAGAGAGGCCTCCAGAAAGCCGCAGGCCTGATAAAGATTACTGACTGCAGAGTGCTGACCTGAAGGTTCAAAGCACCCAGGAAGCTGCTGGAATTCGTTCTGAACTGCTACAGATCACACAGGCAAGTTTAAAAAACTTTTTCTGCAATAAATACTCACAGACCAGATCGACAACCCCACTGAGCCCTCTTATTCCGCCCGTGTATGAGTTTTATTAAAAAGTCTTTTACCTGCCTGCCCGTTGCGCCCATGCGCCGACCCAAAGCTCGCACATGTGCCTAAAAATCGGCGTCGAATGCCGATTTAAGGGCCTTAACTAGCCCGTTAATTAATGGCGGGTGCGCGTCATTTTACGTGCTGACATGCAGGGCCACCTCCCACACGTCAAACAGAAAATTCTGCCCCATTTTGGCTGAACCATCCAAAAATTTCACTATTGATCAGGTATGCATTCAGAAAGTTCTCGCACAGAACAAACTATGATTGAATATCTGCGTTTTTTTTTCATGTTCCATACAAAGGCTCGTGATTTAGAACTACTTTGTCTGGTCAGAGATTAATCACATCAAGGCATCATTGATACGTAGAAACCCCATTTATTACTTGTGCACAAGGGAGACAACACACAAAAGAGCTACTGTACAGACTCCTGTAAGTCTTGTAGCAGAATATACACAGACCTATTAAAGGCATTTTTACAGTCAATCAGTAAATTTTGCGCAAACCTATCTGCTTATTTGGATAAGTTAACTGACCAATCCAGATTACATTCGGCCTAAGAAAGAACAAAATGGAATGTCTCAGGGCTCATCCTACAACTGTGGTCAGACAAGATGGTATTGTTCTCAAGGTTGCAGTATTTTTGTCTTAGGCCTAGGCATATAATTCAATTTCTCCATTAACCCTATTAGTACTAAATGGGTTCCCTATAGTTGCCTAGGCCACCACATTTCCCCCTTTTGTCCTACAAGGACAATCCACCACCCTTAGCCAAGTTCTATGTATCCTAGTCGCCGGGCTTCAAGCTCAGTGCGGTCCTGATTCCTGAGGAGAAGGAGGGAATGGGTAGCTGGTTTGAATCAGCAAGGTAGGCACAGGAACCCAATGTCAACTCACCCACCCAAGTACTATCCTTGGTATAATTTCTCCTGATGCATAGCCAGGCCGGCCCCTTAACAGCCACAAAGGTGGGCTCCCGTCTCCAAAGGGGTGTTCGATGAACGAGTGTCCCTGTATTATCTAGGGACCATGTAGAATCTGAGGAGCAAGCCAAAAAATGCATCTCTGAGGAGGAGGGATTAACAGGAAAATAAGTATAAATCCAATAATTAGTCCGATTAACTTGCGAGGCTACGGCCTGCATTCGTTGAACCGCAGAATTAGTAGTCCATGCCCTGCAAGGACCACGCAGGACAGGATCCAAATCGGAGTCAACATTCTGACAGCTCAGTTAAAGTTCCTGCACAAGCACTTCCGTCCGAGGTCAGCATCCGCTTGACATGCAATGCGTGTATCCACAGGGATCGTCCTTCAAGCTTCACAGCCGTGGTGAGCAGGACTTGAAAAGGTCTCCCATCGAGGTTCCAAACAGTTCTTTCTCCTCAAGGTCTTTACCAGGACTAGATCCCCAGACTGGTATTGATGGCAGTTTTCAATGGTGGGTTTCTCTGAGCTTCTACAACCTGCGTATGCAAGCTTTTGAGAGAATTAGTAGGCGCTATACAGTATGTAATCACTCCTTCATCTATAGTGTGGGTGCCCATTTCTCTAGCAGATGAACTTGGTGCCACTGGGAGGCACATAGGACATCCCATTACAACTTCATAAGGGGAATGAGAGGTGGCACGGTTAGGGTGAGAGCACATAGTCATGAGCGCCAGGGGTAGAGCTTCAGGCCATTTCAAACCGGTTTCCTCATATAATTTAGCTAATTTGTTTTTCAAAATACAGTTTTGTCTTTCCACCGCCCCAGTAGACTTGGGGTGGTATGGGCAGGAAAGGTGATGGTTGCATTGTAAAGCCTTCAGCAGTTCCTTTATCACTTTAGCAGTAAAATGAGGCCCATTATCACTCGATAAAATCTCTGGTATCCCAAACCTGGGTATGTATTCACGTAACAACAATTTTGCAACAATAATAGCATCATTTTGTCGGGTGGGATACGCCTCCACCCACCATGAGAACAAACGTACGATAACTAAAACGTTATACAAATGCCTAAATGTATGGGATATAATTAAGTCCATTTTTAGGTGTACAAATGGGCCTATGTCTGGGGTCCCATACCAGCAGTCACTGAGAGCATCTTGCCTGGGTTATGTTGTTGGCAAAGCAGGCATTGGGAAGCTATTTTAGCTGCCATGGTGAAAAACCCAGGTGCAACCCACAGCTGCTGTGCCATTCCGTTCATTCCCCCTTTGCCCTAATATTTTCTACTCTATATAATGTCCTGCCGGGTGTTGACATAGGTATGACAGGTATTACTAATACAATACCTATTAGCATATTACTATTCACTATACATTCAACATTCATTCTATATACGCATGTCAAACCTCTGAGCTGGCAACCGGTCAAGTCATGATTCTTGTGTCGTGAGAGATTCAATAAATGCTAATTAGTTACTCTTAAAGGGACTACCACTTCATTAATCTGTCTTAAATTTTCTCAGGCTTGTTCCAGTGCCCAAGATCCATAGATGCTGCATACATCATGTCTGAAATATCTTTCCCTATTTCAATTAATTTATTGAAAGCCCCCGCATGACTTTTGAGCAAAGTAGCCAGGCTTTGGGTTAACCATGTCACGTCCTGGTCCCAATCTAATTGGGTATCCTGGATCCCCTGTCCCCGCTCTAGAATCTCCTTAAGCTTAAAGCTCAGGGTACAGATCTTCTGGTCAACAGTTGCCAGTTCTGATGTCCCTATATTAAATATCGTAGCAGCATCATTTATCAGGCTGCGCTTACCGCGGTTCCCTCCCAAGCCTGATCGCATCTCGCCATTGAACTGAACTGCTTCGGTCATCAATTGGCACTTCAGAGCCGTATAGAGCGCTTGGGTATGGGTTGAGCACCACTGGGGCAGGACGACATCAGATACATTCAAGACCACGAGTGCCAGCTCATGGTGTACATTATCATACAAAACTTCTGGTTAACCAGTACCAAACCATTTGTTGGTCCTGGATGCATAGTCAGACAAGATAGGTCAGTCGGTGTGGTTTGAGGGGCTTCAATTATCTCTACTCGAACTGTGGAATGTGGCTCGGTAGAGGCGGACCTCCCACGCCCGATCTGAAGCAAACCCTTAATACAATTCGAAAGCACTTGTTCTCCTACTGTTACATTTATCGTTCCCCATTTTGTGTCACATTTGGCACTGTCCGTGCTGTACCAAAGTTCCTCCTGCGGTGCGGGATGAGCAGTGATGATTCCCAACCTTGTTGCCAGTACTGATACGCCCACGATCAGGATCGTAGATCTGTGGAGACATTAATATCGGCTCCCGTTCTCTGGGTTACCGCTTGGATAATTGTCATGTATCTTTAACTGTGTGTAATGCCTCCATTTACTTCCCGTTTTCATATCTACAAGTGCGCATGTATCACCTGTCATAATAACCTCATATGGTCCATGCCTGTTCGTTCCAAGTTCACCTTGACCATCACCTTAATCCCCACTTGGTCCATTGTTGCTCTTTGAATTTGCCTGTTTCCATACCCTTAATCACCAGTCGATCTCTGATTTCCTTCCTTAACTCATGCAATTGCTTACTTAATTCCCTTACATAGACCATATTTTTCCTTTCAGTGGCCCTACATCGCCTCCTCCCACTAAAATGCATTCAAGTAATTGCGTGGCCCTTCCTGTTATCAATTCAATGTGGTGAACCTGGTAGTCCTATTTGGTGTAGACCTAAGGCCCATCAGAATACTGAGCAATACTGTGGCCCAGCTGTTGCCTGTCTCCTGAATTGCTTGGGCTATAGATGTTTTTAAAGTTCAGTTCATCCATTCCACCATCCCTGGACTCTGGGGGTGGTAAGGAAAATGGAATTTCTGTTTGATCTCCATAAGATTACACACTTCTTTAATGACTCCCTGTGAAATGAGTTCCCTGATTTGAATCCATCTGGGTAGGCACCCCCACTCCTTCCACCTTACTCTCTCCTGCTGCTGTCTCATGTCAGACCTCAATCTCTTAAACAACTCTACCATGCACCTTCTTATCCTATCTTTCAATGGCTCAGTATCTTCACTTCCAGTAATGGTTTTCTCTGGGAACTGCTTAACTCTGCCTGTCATCAAGGTGTTAATCCTGTGGTCTTACCTTTTGTAGCTCGCATGCACATTAATATAATCAGTAATTCATCTATTTAGCCTTTTTCCAGCTTTCTCTTTACCTGTATCCATCTTGTGATAAATTGTTGTTAAGTATTATTTCTCCTTACATTTCAATTCCTGAACTACAGATTCCATATAGTTTTACCTCTAAGTTTTTTCTCCCTGACCATGATCATCCTAAGATTCTCTTGAGTTCAGTTTCTCTATTGTCTTGATTGTTTAAAATGTTTCCTTACTCTTTAGGCCATATTAACTATTCCATGTCAACGAGGATCTCTGTCTCTAGATCTTTGCTTATCCACCCCTTTGCAGTTCAAGTGCCTCAGTTGATGGCCAGATTATCAAATTTATTTCCCTTAAAACAGTTTCTATATTATGTTCTCTTTCCCTAACTCATTCTCCTACTTGCCTCATATCATTTTACACATGCAACAGCTACCATCTTATCTTGTTCAGGTTGTCTGGAGAGACTTTAAAATAAATAAAATATTTTCATAACAGTTTTAAAAACAAAAATTAGCCATTGACATGTTTTGCTTCCTTATTTTCTCAAACATCTTATTGTCTCAAAAGTAACCCACTAAATTGTGTCTGACCCTTTTCTGTTAGAATTATCCCAGGTTCATTAACTTGGCCAAAAATTGGATTTCTGCCAAACTTTGTCAAGGTCTTGAGCTTATATTTTGGGAACAGACTTTACAAATACAAAAAGTTTACAGCATTTGAATTAGTGCCAATTGTTGTCAAACCTTTTAAAATGAAAATTCCCTTTTGAGAACTTTATCAAGAACCAAACCTCAAATTTTTAAACTTTGTAAGAACTGTAATTTACACTATCAAAATTAAAACAACCTCTTTTTCATGTGTAATGATTTGTATCCAAGTTATAATTTCCATATGTTTATCGATACATTCTTTATCTTAGACAGCATCCTCATAATTCAAAGTAACCTGTTAAATTACACTGCACTTTACATCTCAAGATTGTCCCAAATTCAAATTCCAGTGCTTTTGGAAAACAGATTTCCTTTCATCTCTTCATAAGAAACCCCTTTTTATCCATTGGAACCATCTAGACCTTGTGTCTTTTGATTTTCCTAGAATCCTTTTGAATTTCATGTAATCTTTTGTTGTCCTCAGAATTTTAGAAAACTAACTTTTATGTATCAATCCCAATCAATTTGGAAGCTGGTGCTGAGGGTTATTCCTTACTAGTCTGCAAGGGGGTGGTACAAGGGATGGTTCATCTCAAACAAAGGCAAGCCCTGTTTTATCTTTACACTACCTTCAAATTATGATTTTTGCCAGAAATCTCAACTCAAACCTTATACTCAGAACTTTGGAATGTTTGACTATACTTTTGCTTTAATCTAATATGGGGCTTTTAACGCTAAATGCTTATCACCATCCCGATTACATTCAGCTTGAGAAAGAACAAAATGGAATGGCTCAGGGCTCATCCTACAACTGTGATCAGACAAGATGGTATTCTTCTCAATGTTGCAGTATTTTTCTCTTAGGTCTAGGCATGTAATTCAATTTCTCCATTAACCCTTTTAGCACTAAATGGGTTCCCTATAGTTGCTTAGGCCGCCACAGTCTTATGAGGCACAGAGTGTAGATGAGTTCACACCGGGACCACTTGTGCAGGTGTTTTTGGTTTTGAAAGGTTTCAGTAAAGTTCAGATTGCATAATTCTATGGTGAAAGAAAGAAATAACTTGCAATTATCTAGCACATTTCACAATGTCAGAATGTCCCAAATCACTACATAGTTAATATTGTACTTTCAAAGTGTAGTCACTGTTATAATGTAGGAAACACAGCAGCCAATTTGCAGACAGCAAGCTCCCACAAAAAAACAATGAAATAAATGACCAGGCCATCTCTTTCAGGGGTTGGTTGAGGTATAAGTGTTCGCTAGTACGCCAGGAGAACTCTGCTGCTTTTCTTTGCCTAATGTACGAAATCATTTGCATCCACCCAAGGGTGTGTAGTGGGTTTAACATCCCATCAGACAGACCTCTGATAGTGCAGCACTCCCTCAATACTGCATTGAAGTGTCAGCCTGGATTAGGTGTTCAAGTCTCTGGAGTAAAGCTTGAACCCACAGCCTTCAGAGGCGAGAATGCTACTACTAGAGCCAAGGCTGACATATCAGTGTATTTTCACACATTCTGTATGCATGGACATTATTGTGCCCTATACTTGCAGAACCTGCAGAGTCTCTTTTATTTCTAACTGCTGTTTTATATGTTTTAAATCCATACAAAGTTTATATTACAAATTAACATCTCATGTGGAAAGCAGTTAAGGATGGGGAAACCATTATATCACATTATATCATCTCTGTATATTAATTTTAATACTCTCTATCAACCAGGTCATAAAGAGACCAAATGCTACACTTTAAAAAAACTAGTCTCCAATCCATGGAGGGCTTCAGTTTCCATTTAAGATTAAGTTTTACATCAGACAATTGTAATTTTACTTATGGCCAAAATGTGGTTAAAACATAATACATGCTGAGGAGCATTATATAATTATGTCCCACTTGCGCTTACCATAATTCATATATAGCAAAGAAATGAGTTAGGAAGAAAGTTCACCAGATGTCCCAAAGAACTTTACAGCCAATGAAGCACTTTAAATGTTGTAATGTAGGAAATGCAGCAGCTAATTTACACACAGCAAACTCCCACAAACAGCAATGTGATAATGACCAAATAATCTGTTTTTGTGATGTTAATTAAGAGGTAAGTATTGGCCAGGTCACCAGGCATAGGCCTCCTGCTCAGCTTCTCCACATGAGAGAGCAGATGGGTTCCTGATTTAACATCAAGTTCAAAGACTGCACCTCTGACAATGCAGCACTCTTTCAGTAGCACACTCCATGTGCCAGACTAGATTGTTGTGCTTATGTCCTGGAGCACTGCCAACTGAGCCACTTATCAATTCATGTAATATAAATTGTATCCTATACCTCCGCTATTATACCTGCGAAATACATATCGATGGAATCATGTCCAAGTATAGCTAATAAACTAGTTTAAAACTAGAACTTATTCCTTGTGACATTTGTGATCAAAATCCAAGGACACTGAAAGTACTTCCTCTTTCGGTCAGGTTACAAGCCAATTGTTTCCCATATGGACATATTCATTCTTGGCATTGTTGATCCCAGCCTCCTTGTTTACTGACTACCTGAGATACAAACCTTTAATCAACATTACACAAGGTGTTGCTTTTGCGATTAACTATATATTGCTACTCTTTGCGGACAGAATGGTGGCTATGCAATATGTTCAATTCAACAATGGTCTTGTATCAGTTATAGACGTAGTCTACTACTCTTATATTTATACCGTTGTTGCCGTTGAACACTACCAGAAAGTGACTAGTTACTGCCAGGATATTATTTTGGCAGCTTAAACAGTGGGATCAACAATGGCACAACTTTTAGTTTATCTGGAAGTTTTCTCCTATTTCTACCTGAATGCCATTTCATTGGGATCAGTGACTGTAGCCTTGGTGACCTCATTTGTTCTATCCATGCCCAGACAAAGCATGTTTTTCCAAAGTTAAGCTAAATCCTCAAATAAAATCAAACATATCCAATGGTTGCTTAAACCTCAAGAGAAATATACAAAAATCCCCTGAGAACTCCATCTTCCCTGAAAGAAAACAATTGGCTCTTGATAAACCCCTGAGGATAAAAAGGATAAAAGAGAAAAAAGCTTTCCTAATGGCAAATCTTCAGCTTTGGTCTGCTTTTAAGGTATGTTATTCATCAAGAAATCTGCTTTATTGATCTTTCTGGTGGGCTATAGCTGCTAGTGGCTATTATCAGATTTTCAATTATGTTCAAGCGCTCTGGCACCATATTGCACCTTCCAAGAAATTCTAGGTATATAGTGCTTGTGTAGAGGCATTGACAATTCTTACAGGTGGGATTTTGGTGTTAGGCTTCATTATCCTAAATATCAAATGTAAAACATTGCTTCATAAAAGACAAAGTCCCCGAATTTGTTGTAGCCAGTCAATGAACAGTGTTTACTATCTCTCTTGCCCATGAAATTGTGTACTTAAAATTGCTCTAAATGGGAGATATGAATAGTGAGTCTAAATTGGTTCGGGCACATCGAAAGGGAAAGGTAGGGCAAACAAATCCAGAGCTCCCTGGATAAAAAAGGAGATTGAAATTAAGATAAAGAAGAGAATAAAGAAGAAAAAGTGTGCTTATAACAGGTTTCAGGTAAAAAAATGCAATTGAGAACCGAGAGGAATACAGAAGGCTCAGAGTGGAGGCGGAAAAGCATATTGGAGAAGTAAAGAGGGATTATGAGAAAAGATTGGCAGCCAACATAAAGTCTTCTATAGAAAGATAAATAGTAAAAAGGTGGTAAAGGGAGGAGTAGGGCCAATTACGGACATAAAAGGGAATTTACACATGGACAAAGGGGCCATGGCTGAAGTATTAAATGAATAATTTGCATCCGTCTTTGTCAAGGAGGTAGATGCTACCCAGGCCATGGTAACAGACGAGGAACCTCTGTCACTAGAAGGGTTCAAAATTGACAAGGAGGAAGTGTTGAATAGACTGTCAGGACTTAAAGTTTTCAAGGCACCGGGACCAGATGAGATGCATCCAAGGATATTGAAGGAAGTGAGGGTAGAAATTGCAGGGGCACTGGCCATATTCTTTCAGTCTTCCCTAGTCTCAGGGGTGGTACCAGTGGACTGGAGAATTGCAAATATTACGCCCTTGTTCAAAAATGGTTGTAAGGATACGCCCAGCAATTACAGATCAGCCAGTTTAACTTCAGTGGTGGGCAAGATTCTAGAAACAATTATTCGGGATAGAATTAGTAGTCTTATGGAAAAATATGAGTTGATAAGGAAGAGCCAGCATGGATTTCTAAAGGGGAAATCATGTTTAACTGACTTGCTTTGGTTTTTTGAGGGGGTAACAGAAAAGGCCGATGAGGGTAACGCTGTTGATGTGTACATGGGCTTTCAAAAGGCATTTGACACTGTGCCAAACAACAGACTTGTGAGAAAAGTTATTGTTCATGGAATAAAAGGGACAGTTGCAACATGGATACAAAATTGGCTGACAAATAGGAAGCAAAGAGTAATGGTCAATGGATATTTTTCAGGCTGGAGGAAGGTTTGTAGTAGAGTTCCCCAGGGGTCAGTATTGGGCCCTTACTTTTCCTGATATATATTAATGACCTAGATATTGGTGTGCAGGGTACAATTTCAAAGTTCGCAAATGATACAAAGCTTTGGAGTGTTGTGAACTGCTAGGAGGATGGTGTGGAACTTCAAGATGACGCAGGTGGAGTGGGCAGGTAGGTGGCAGATAAAGTTCAATGCTGAGAAGTGTGAGGTGATGCATTTTGGTAGGAAGAACAAGGACAGACAATATAAAATAAGGGGTGAAATTTTGAAGTGGGTGCAGGAGCAGAAAGACTTGGGTGTATATGTGCATAGATTATTGAAGATGACAGGACAGGTGGAGAGAGCAGTTAATAAAGCATATGGTATCCTGCGCTTTATTAATAGGGACATAGAATACAAGAGCAGGGAGGTTATGCTGACTTTGTATAAGACACTTGTTAGACCTCAGCTGGAATATTGTGTACAGTTCTGAGTGCCACATTTTAGGAAGGATGTGAACACATTGAAGACAGTGCAGAACAGGTTTACAAGAATGGTTTCTGAGTTGAGAAACTTCAGCTGTGAGGATAGATTGGAGAGATTGGGACTGTTCTCCTTGGAGAGAAGAAGGCTAGGAGGAGATTTGATAGAAATGTTCAAAATCATGAGAGGGCTGGACAGAGTAGATAGGGAGAAGCTGTTCCCACTCGTAAAAGGACCAAGAACAAGAGGGCACAGATTTAAACTGATTTGCAAAAGAAGCAAATATGTTGTGAGAAAAAAAATCTTCACACAACGAGTGGTTTGGGTCTGGAATGCACTGCATTGAAGTGTGGTGGAGGCAGGAGGCATTCAAGAGAGCATTAAATGATTCTTGGAATAGAAACAATGTGCAAGGGTACAGGGAAAAGGCAGGGCAATGGCACTAGGTCATAATGCTCACTTGGAGAGGCAGTGCAGGCACAATGGACCAAAAGGCCTCCTTCTGTGCTGTTAAAATTCTGTGATTCTGATTCTCTACAAGGCATCTGAGACCTGTGTGAAAAGGGAAAACAGCTGTGTATCTCCTTAACCAATCAGATTGAAGAATTGGAAAATGAACAGCACAGAATCTGATTCAGGAAGTGAAAATTAGAATAAGTAATTCAATGTACAGAAAAAGAAATAAAGAGAGGGAAAAGAATATTGGATTAAGAGAGAGAAAAAGAAGAGAGAAAAGGTTAAAAAGAAGTATTTGCTTTCAAATCTCCAACAAAAATTAAATCACAATAGCCACACTTAACACAGGGCCCTTAGCCTTACCCTTATTTTAATGCAAATTTTAGGCCAATAACCTGTCTGTAAAAGTAGAAAGTTTGCACTTAGGAAATTGTTCAATTTCAAGTAAACTTATACAAGGAGAATGACACAAATCTTCTTTTGCATCATCGTTCAAATGTCTAAAATTGTTGAATGGACTCCCACCACCCTTTCATGCAGTGCACTCCATATCACAACAACTCACTGTGTGATAAAATGTATCCTCATGTCATCCCTTGCCCTTTGGCCAATCATCTTAAATCTCTGACCTCTGGTTACTGACTCTTCTGCCACTGGAAACAGTTTTTCCTTACTTTATCAAAACTGTTACTAAGTTTGAATGCCTCTAACAAGGCTCTTCTTAACTTTATCTGCCGATGCAGAACAATCCCAGTTTCTCCAACCTCTCTACATAACTGAAGCACCTCAACCCTGGTACCATTTTAACAAATCTCTTCTTCACCCTCAGTATGACATCCTTCATTAAGTGTGGTGGCCAGAGCTGAACTCAAAACTCCAGCCAAGGCTGAAGGTTTAGCATTATTCCTTGCTTTTGCACTCTAAACCATGCATAATAAAGCTAAGGATAACTTTGTGTTGATAACCTTTCTAGCTATTTTTTTTTCTCTCATTTATGTTTCCCTGAGAAAGGAGATGCAAGCTCTGTTCTCAGGCCCCCACTTCACAATTTCACAATACCTTCTTGTGAGAAGGCAGAGCAGAGCCTGTTAGAGCTCAGTGTTGCGCTCTAAGAGCCCAAGGAGAGTGGAGACACAGGATACATGAGCGCGAGGAGACCGGCAAAGACACATGATAAAAAAGTGCAAGGAGAGCGGCAGAGATACAGGATGAAAGAGCATGAGGAGAGTGGAGACTCAGGATAAAAGAGCGCGAGGAGAGTGGAGACAGGATAAAAGAGTACAAGGAGAACGGTGAGGATACAGGATCAAAGAGTGCGAGGAGAACAGCGGAGATACAGGATAAAAGAGCGCAAGAAGAACGGAGAAGACACAGGATAAAAGAGTACGAGGAGAGTGGAGACACAGGATAAAAGAGTGAGGAGAGTGGAGACACAGGATAAAAGAGCATGAGGAGAGTGGAGACATGGGATAAAAGAGCATGAGGAGAGCAGCGGAGACACAGGATAAAAGAATGTGAGGAGAGTGGCAACACAGGATAAAAGAATGTGAGGAGAGCAGTGGAGACAAGATAAAAGTGCGAAGTGAGCAGCGGAGACAGGATAAAAGAGCGCAAGGACAGCAGAGACACAATAAAAGAGTGTAAGGACAGCGGAGACACAGGATAAAAGAGCACAAGGAGAGCGGCAGGTATACAGAATAAAAGCGCGAGGAGGGCAGCGGAGACACAGGGCAAAAGCATGAGGAGAAATGCAGAGACGCAAGGTAAAAGAGCACGAGGAGAGCAGCAGAAACACAGGATAAAAAAGTGTGAGGAGAGCAGACACAGGATAAAAGAACATGAGGAGAGCGGTGGAGACACAAAATAAAAGTGGGCGAGCAGAGTGGAGAGATAGGATAAAAGAATGAGGAGAGCAGAGGCACAGCATATAAGAGCACAAGGAGAGCAGATGCATAGGGTAAAAGAGCATGAAGAGAAAAGAGACACGGCATAAAAGCACAAGGAGAGTGGCGGAGACAGGATAAAAGAGCACAAGGATAGTGGAGGCACAGGATAAACGAGTGTGAAGAGAACAGAGACACAGGATAAAAGGGCGTGAGGAGAGCAGCGGGGATACATGATAAGAGAGTGGCGCAGACACAGCAAAAGCTTGAGGGGAGATGCAGAGATAGGATAAAAGAGCATGAGGACAGCGGAGACACAAAATAAAAGAGGGCGAGCAGAGTGGAGAGACAGGATGAAAGAACAAGGAGAGCGGCGGTGACACAGGGTAAAAGAGCGCGAGGAGAGTGGTGCAGACAGCATTAAAGAGCGCAAGGACAATGGAGACACAAGATAAAAGGACGTGAGGAGAGCGGCGGAGACAGAAAATAAAATAGGGTGAGCAGAGTAGAGAGACAGGATAAAAGAACATGAGGAGAGCGGTGGAGACACAGGGTAAAAGAGCAGGAGGAGAGTGGAGACACAGGATAAAAGAGCGTAACCTTAAGACATAAACAACCCTTCCATTCTTGTGGTTCTGATTAAGTCAAGCCAATACAAGCAATCCTTCCTCACCCATCTAAAATTAACCTTTCATCCATCAGGAACTCAATAAGTATAAAAGTCATAAAAAATATTCAATGCACTTTAAACAACATCTTCTTCTGTATGCATTAAATATAACCAGGTAAATTTTATTTTCCTGGTGTTTAGGCTGCAGGACTTTTGAACTTTGGCCTTGCATAATTAGGAAGGATTGATGCTGACAGATCTTCCGCAATTGCTGCTACTATATATTTAGTACAAGCTTTTGTCTGGTTTGGGTAAGCCACCAGGACCATTCTTGACAATGAGTGTGGAAATCCAACAGGAATGGAAGGTTCTTGGGAGGAAAATGGTTGCAATTTTGGAACAGTGGTATGGAGACATGCAGGATGTGAATCATTCTCTCTCATCCACCTCTACTAACTCTAACATGTAATACAGCGATGTCCCATCCTCCTAAACATAAGAACAAAAGAAATGAGAGCAAGAATAGGCCATTTAGCCACTCAAGCCTGCACCACCATTCAATAATATCATGACTGATCTGGCTGTGGCCTTAATCCCACTTTCCAAACCTTTGACTCCCTTGTAGATAAAAAATCTGTTTAACATACCTTTGAATACATTCATTGACCCAGCCTCTACTGATCTCCATGGGAGAGAATTCTAAAGACTACCAACCCTCTGAGAGAAGAAATTCCTTCTCATCTCCATCTAAAATTGGAGCCACTTTATTTTGAAACAGTGTGCCCTGGTTCTAGATTGCCCCACAAGGAGAAACGTTCTCTCAGCATCTACCCTGTCAAGCCCTCTCAAAATCTTATATGTTTCAATAATACCACCACTCATTCTTTTAAACTCCATTGAGTATAGGCCTAACCTGCTCAACCTTTGCTCGTAAAACAACCGTTTCATCCCATGAATCAATATATTGAGCTTCCTCCGAACTGCATCCTTAAATAATGAGACCAAAACTGTCCATAGTGGCCCAGGTGTGGTCTCACCAATGTAGCAAGACTTTCCTACTTTTATACTCCAATTCCTTGCAATAATGGCCGGCATTCCATTTGCCTTCCGAATCACTTACTATACCTGCATGCCACCTTTTTGTGATTTATGTACGAGAATACTCAGATCCCTCAAGTCATGCCCAGTGAAGGTATGCCCTATTCGTGATATTAACATGGACTGCATTTAATATATAATTTTCTGTAACTGTCTTTAATTTAAAAATAGGCACTAACAGGGTAGCTAAGATGGCTGCCAAGGATCAGGTCACTTTTGCAATTTCTGCACAAGAAGTCTCTGGAAAGTTCATAATCAAATACCCTGGATGGACCTCCTCATACCCCCCCAACCCTGCCTTGAATGGACATACCCAGATGGAACCCATTTGTGGAAATTACACCTGCTATTGTTTGTGTTTTAGGCAAAACTCAAAATCAATGGGCTTCCAGACTTCATACTTCCAAGTTCAAAACTTAACAAAGAAAGTGCACAAGCCAGTTTATCATAAATGGGTGTGAACAGCCTCCACCATCCATTCTCCATTGTATACCAATGGCTTCCAGCTTTAAACCATTCTAGGTGGACAATAGCAGTTGATCATGTGGCCGAAACTGTCTTCAGCTCACAAATTCGTTTATCCCAAGAACCAGAGGGAAACTCGTCAACCTGCAAAGAACACAGAAAGAAATAGCAGCTACAAAAAAGGCAGTAACATTCTTGCTTTATAACAAACTAGAGTCCCACAGCCATTCCTTTTCAGGGTCCACCAGAACAGAAACTTGAACCCCTGGCAAGAAAACCACAAGTAACCAATTTTATGATCTGCTGAAAAAATCACCTCTTCAAGGGAATCCTGCAACAACGCTGATAAACAACTCCAGCCATTAAAACAACTAGACTACCATTTCAGAGTGAACTGCCTTCTTCAACAGGCCTGCAAGAATTGTTTTTTCGTACAACAAGCCAAACACATGAACTATGAACGTTTATTTTGTTTACAACTTGTAAAAGTGAAATATCCTCTTGAACTGTATCTTTTTCAAGTATGTATATGTATGTGAGTGATATAGCAGTTAGACTTTTGGGGTGAATGCATGAATGAATAATATTCCTTATGTAAACCCACAAAAGCTTGCTGATGTTTATTTAAAAATGGACCACATTCTCGGATTGAGAAAAGTACTTTTGTTTCCAAAAACACACTGATTGCGGATAGTACGAGAAGCTGGACATGTGTTTCATTCTTTCCACGCCTATTCATCATATTCTGTACTGTAGCGTTCTGCAGTCTCTCTCCATTTAAATAATAATCTGCTTTTCTATTCATCCCACCAAAGTGAACAAGTTCACATTTTCCCACATTATATTCCATCTGCCAATTTTTTGCCCACTCACAACCTATCTATATCCCTTTATCATGAATAAAGGTGTTACATTTGCAGTTTTCCAACCCACTGGGACCATTCAAGAATCTGGGGAATTTTGGATGATTACAACCAATGTATCCACTATCTCTACAGTCACTTCTTTTAAGACCCTAGAATGCAGGCTATCAGGTCCAGGGGCCTTGTCAGCCTTTAGCTCCATTAGTTTTCTTAGCATTTTTTTCTTTCAAGATGGTTGTTGTTTTAAGTTCCTGCTTTCCTTTAACCCCTTGATTTTCTTCTATGCTTGGGATGTTTTTCTATCTTCTACCATGAAGACAGATACAAAATACCTTTTCAAAATCTCTGCCATTTCATTTTTTCTCATTAATTCCCAAATTTTATTCTCTATGAAACAAATTTTTACTATTGCTGCTCTCTTCCTTTTATTATGCTTGTAGAAGCTCTTATTGTCAGTTTTTATATTTCTTGTTCTCTCTCGTTCAAAATTCTCCATCTTTTTTTAAAATCATCCTTTGCAGGTTTCTACAATTTTCCCAATCTTCTGGCCTACCACTAATCTTCACAGCATTATATGAATTTTCTTTCAATTTGACATAACTGTCATACAGAAGAGAGAGGTCTCCACTCATGCTGAAATTCCAAGAAAACACTGACCCATCCTCCCCAACAGCAATACATTGCATTTATATTGCCTCTTTAATATTCTAAAAGTGCTTACTGTGCCTCAAAAAAGTGTAAGCAGACGCAAATAGGCACTGAGACAAAGAATGAGATTATTACAGCTGGACAAACACTTGCTAAAAGAAATAGATTTTGGGTGGAGTCTTAATAGAGATGAGAGAGTGACAGGAAGGCAATGGCCCTAAAATACCAGGAAACACAGAATACTACAAACAAGAAAATTGCCACACACACAAAAATGAGTAATGCAGATAAATCCTCACCTATATTAAAACTCCACTGAATACTGACAAATTCCTCCACAGACTAAGAACGCAGAAGGTATTCTACCCAATAAATTTACTAAATAACTAATTACACTAAAACTGTCAGATGGTATGGACATATCCCCGTTTACACTAGAAAACAACTTCCCACCAGAACTAGAACATAAACAGATTCCTACATGTATGGAATTACTAATTAATACAACATTGACCTCTGGTCCATTTAATAAAGAATTGTTAAGCCTGACACCGAGGTATTAGTTAATAATACCCTTTCTGATTATTGTTATATTATCTTTAGTCATTTAGCTTCTCCAGTGAAAAGTATGCTATCTTTCTGAAAATGTATGACTTTAAAAATTGTTACTGCAATGCAATAGTATATGATACTACAAACGCCTAAGAGACACACCTTCAGAAACATTGGGTGAAATCGTCCCAGATTTGCACTAAGTGCGGTGGTAGGTGTGAAAAATGACATTTTACCCGCGAACCACAATGGCGGAATTTCACGCCATTTTGTCCCTTTCCTGCCTCATAAATTATGTAGTCACAAGAAACATGCCATTTTGCTGGCAGGTGGCCTCCGATTTGCCCTTCATACTGTTACCTCACCACTTCCTCACTCCAGGTGCCATATTTAAACTGCAGCCACACGCACAGTTCTCAATGCTTGCAGCCCAGGGCTGCTCCGGTGAAGACATGGCCCCAAAAAAGTGCAGCCCCTTGATTTAGTGATGCATCTATGCCTTTCGGACATTGTGGAGGCCCACCGCAATGTTCTCTAACCCTGCTGTGGCTGCAGGAGGCCCATCAGTCTCACCACTCCAGTTTGGGAGTTGGTGGTAGAGGTGCTCAGTGCCAATGTTGCACACAAGAGGTCGGCCATCCAGTGCAGATAAAGGATGAATGATCTCATCCATGCCGCCAGGCTAGGTCAACCACCTTATCAATCTCAATTCACATACTTACAAGCCCATCACACATTCACTGGCATCTCACACACTGCCAGCTCAAAGGACATCACCACTTACTCTCTCATACCTCCACCTGACCTCATCTCTTCTGGAGATCGCCTCCTCATCCCGTCCATGGCTCCACTCAACACACATGCACACCTGGCATCCTTCTCATTTGGCCTGGCATGCGCCTTGCTCACACACTCTCCATCTATCTTTATGCAGGACAAGATCGCGCATAATCAACAGGAGAGGTCCCAGACCAGGGGGTGCAGTGCCAGACATCAAGGTCCTCACTCCGTTTGACAGTCATGCATTGGGGCTGTCCGGAGAAGATGTGGTCCACTCCAGTAATGACAGTGGGGTCAGCGGCAAGCAGCCACGTGAGGATCCTGCACCACACCATCCGTCTGTCAGCACTAGTCTGAGTCTACTGTTCTATGTGTAATGCGGTTGCCAAGAACCAATAATCTCCAATTTCTCTGCTAGGTACGTCTGCCACATCGTCCTCAGGCAACCTTGGCCCCAACCCCAGTGCTGAGGGCACCTCATATGAGGACCCTGAGGGCAGCACCATTAAAGACCCATCACGGCGCTCAGCTACACCCTCTACCAGCGCAGCACCCACATGGGACCTAGGCGTAGAGCAGCCTTAGGATCACAATCTGGTAAGCACAGCACATAATTTGTTCCAAAGCAGGCGGAGGCAGGGACATCCAAGGCCGCTGGCACTTGGAGGACTGCTGGAGGCAAGGAATCTGCTGAGTCCAAGTCAGATGAGAAGCCTCTGGATTTGGTGCAGCTCGACCTCACTCCAGCCTCCCCTTCTCCTCCACGAGTCAACTAGGCGCTGTCAGCACCCATAGGAAAGAAGACCAGCAGTCGACACCCCCAGGCCATCCACCCACGTGACTCTGGGAATGTCCAGCTGACCAAAATCCCCTCTTCCTGTGATCCTGTTATCTCCAGCTCCACAGGCTGAGGAGGGTGCACCTGGCCCACAGCAGGATACCCAAAGAAAGCAGGGGCCTTCCAGGTCTCAGCCCTCCAGAGGACGCTCACCAAAGTCATCACAGGGCGTAGCAGTCAGCAGGCCTCCAGCAAAGTCCTCCACTTCCACTGCGGATGTTAGGGGAGCATCTAGATGTAGCGGCAGGGCTAGGTATGTTAAGATGATATAGTTTCACTGCATGGGCACAGGTGTTAATCACTTGTACATAATGTTCATTATTGTAAATAAACCCCCAAGAACGTCTCCTTGTCTATGACTCCTTGTTATGATGAGCAGTGTTCGTGTCACTCAGATGTGAGACCTTGGTTCCAGCACAAGATAAAGGCAAGTGTCTCAGTCAGGGCCTCTTTCCTGTGCAGTGTGTAACCTTCAGAGCAAAGTGGATGGACCGACTTCACATGCACTGGATACATTAGTGATGCCTGCACCTCAATGGTGCTTGTTATTGCTGCCAGAATGTCGTGTGAAGGTGAATGTCGTGTGAAGAGTTCCCTCATTCTCTCTGTGTGCTCTCAGCATCTTTGAGGTGCAGCTGGTTCCCCCATCTCCTCAGCATCTGTGTCCAGTGTGGCCCTGAAGGAGTCAGGTGCTGAAGGCTGACAAAGGATCAGGTGCATTTAAAGTTTCACTGCCATGTCTCCATGGTAAGACCCTGATCACAGAGCGTAAACGAGCTGCCCTAAGCCAGACAGCATTCAGCCATTCACAGAGGCAATGTGAAGATCTATAGAGTGTCCTCACTGCATGTCATCATCATCCTCTTGGAATCTTGCGACTATTTGGTCCTCTGCTGCGTCTCCCATGACATGAGCCCAAGCACTGAGGCTATGTGCACTGCCATCAGCCGTACAGGAGTCAAACATTCACAGATGCAAGGTGAGAATGTCAGGACTGCCCTCACTGCATCTTGTCATCACCCTCCACAACCTTTGCGTAATTAGGGCCTCACGAGAGTGCCTGCCTCTTCTGGCCAGTTGGATAGCCTCATCGCTGGCATCCTCACCTTCGAGGACCTCATCATCCTCATCCCCTTCGACGTCTTTCTCATCGAAGGAGACGTGTATCACTTCCATCTCCTCCTCAGCCAATTCCTCCGCATGTTGCAGAGCCAGGTTGTGTAGTACGCAGCAAGCTACAATGATAGCCGACACCTGTTGGGAACTGTATTGCAGTGCTCCATCAGACCTGTTGAGGCACCAGAGCTTCATTTTCAAAATGCCTATTGCTTGCTCTACCAAAGTCCAGATTGTGGCATGAGCCTCATTGTACTGTCTTTCTGAAGCCACCGCTTGGGCATCATCAGCCACGTCCTCTGTGAGTAGCCCTTGTCCCTGAGGAGCCAACCCTGCAGCCTCCCTGGACCCTGGAAGATGTCAGGGATCTGAAATCTGCTAAGGATGTAGGAGTCATGCACGCTCCCTGGGAATTGTACACAGACCTGTCAGAAGCTTTTATAGTGGTCGCACTGTCGGAGATTAATCACACTAAGGCATCATTAATACATAGAAATCCCATTTATTACTTGTGCACAAGGGAGACAGCACACAAAAGAGCTACTGTACAGTCTCGAAGCAGAATACACACAGACCTGTTAAAAGCATTTTTACAGCCAATCAGTAAATTTTGCACAAACCTATCCGCTTACTTGCATAAGTTAACTGACCAATCCAAGTTCCAGAAAATTTCCATTCCCATCACAACAGAGTTTGTGCTTACGCACATGCTTATCACAACTTTGATTACATTCGGCCTGAGAAAGAACAACCTGGAATGTCTCAGGGCTCACCCTACAACTGTGGTCAGACAAGGCTGCAGTATTTTTCTCTTAGGCCTAGGCATATAATTCAACCTCCATTAACCCTTTTAGCACTAAATGGGTTCCCTGTAGTTGCCAAGGCCACCACACTTCCCTTCTTTCGTCCTACAAGGACAATCCACCACCCTTAGCCAAGTTTTATATATCCTAGTTGCCAGGTTTTATCCTTAGTGGGGTCCTGATTCCTGAGGAGAGGGAGGGAATGGATAACTGGCTTGCCACCAGGACTCTGGAGATCCTGTAATCAGCAGAGTGGATGCGGCAGGTCTGACTGAGCTGCAACACTCGAAGGGGCAGTAAGTCAGGGGCAACCGGACTGATTTTTGTAATTGCAAGGTCCAGATTCTTCAGTGTAGTAGCTGTTAGAGGTCCAAGTGGAGGTGGAATTATTTAAGGTGAGATTGTATGATCGTTGGCAATCACACCCACCCATGTTAAAGAATGTGAGACTATCCTCAGATCTCGGGACCTGCGAAAGACACACCATCTCATTGGCTTTGCACTCCCAAAAGGTGGTCATAGGACCAGACTGGTTGTGGAACCGACATCGGCCCTCCTGGTAGTTATAATCAGCAAGGTAGGCATAGGAACCGAATGGCAATTCGCCCACCTGAGTACTACCCTTGGTATAATTTCTCCTGACGCATAGCCAGGCCGGCCCCTTAACAGCCACAAACGTGGGCTCCCATCTCCAAATGGGCGTTCGATGAATGAGGGCCCCTGTATTACCTAGGGACCATGTGGAATCTGAGGGGAAAGCCAGAAAATGCACCTCTGAGGAGGAGGGGTTAACAGGAAAATGAGTACAAATCCAACATTTAGTTCGATTAACTTGCGAGGCTACGGCCTGCATTCGTTGAACCGCAGAATTGGTAGTCCATGCCCCCGCAAGGGCCACGCAGGACAGGATCCAGATCAGAGTCCACATTCTGATGGCTCAGTCAAGGTTCCAGCTCAAGCACTTTCATCCAAGGTCAGCATCCGCTTGACGTGCGCGGGGTGGATCCACAAAGGTCGACCTTCAAGCTTCACGGCCATATGGGTGGTGAGCAGGACTTGGAAAGGTCCGTCCCATCGAGGTTCCAAACAGTTCTTTCTCCTGAAGGTCTTTACCAGGACTAAGTCCCCGGGCTGGTATTGATGGCAGTCTTCAATGGTGGGCTTTTTCTAAGCTTTTTGTCTTTCCACCGCCCCAGTAGACTCGGGGTGGTATGGGCAGGAAAGGTGATGGTTGCATTGTAAAGCCTTCAGCAGTTCCTTTATCACTTTAGCGATAAAATGAAGTCCATTATCACTTGATAAAATCTCTGGTACCCCAAACCTGGGTATGTATTCACGTAACAACAATTTTGCAACAATAATAGCATCATTTTGTCGGGTGGGATACTCTTCCATCCATCACGAGAACAAACATACTATAACTAAAACATAATTATAGCCCATACATTTAGGCATTTGTATAAAGTCCATTTGTAGGTGTACAAACGGGTCCCATGGCTGGGGTCCTGCAGCAGCAGTCACTGAGGGCCTCTTGCCGGGGCTATGTCGTTGACAAAGCAGACATTGTGAAGCTATTTTAGCTGCCATGGCAAAAAACCCACGTGCAACCCGCATCTGCTGTGCCATTCTGTTCATCCTCCCTTTGCCCCCATATTTTCTACTCTGTATAATGTCCTGCTGGGTGTTGAACAAAGGTATGACAAGTATTACTAATACAATGCCTATTAGCATATTACTATTCACTATACGTTCAACATTCATTCTATATATGCGTGTCAAACCTCTGAGCTGGCAACCGGTCAAGTCATGATTCTTGTGTCGTGAGAGATTCAATAAATGCTAATTAGTTACCTATAAAGGGACTACCCCTTCATTAATCTATCTTAAATTTTCTCAGGCTTGTTCCAGTGCCCAAGATCCATAGGTGCTGCAAACATCGTTTCTGCTCGCTTCGTCTGAAATATCTTTCCCTATTTCAATTAATTTACTGATAGTACCCGCATGACTTTCGAGCACAATAGATAGGCCTTGGATTAACCAATGATGTTCCTATATTGAATATCATAGTGGCATCATTTATCAGATTGCCCTTAAAGTGGTTCCCTCCCAAGCCTGATCACATCCTGCCATTGAACTGAAC
Organism: Carcharodon carcharias; assembly: GCF_017639515.1. NCBI lineage: Eukaryota > Metazoa > Chordata > Chondrichthyes > Lamniformes > Lamnidae > Carcharodon > Carcharodon carcharias. Next base: position 32,622,647 of record NC_054468.1, on the reverse strand, counting down.
TGCTTCATTCATCAGTTGGCGCGTCAGAGCCATATAGAGTGCTTGGGTATGGGTTGAGCACCACTGGGGCAGGACGACACCGGATACATTCAAGACCACGAGTGCCAGCTCGTGGTGTACATTATCATAGAAAACTTCTGATTAACCAGTACCAAACCATTCATCGGTCCTGAATGCATAGTCGGACAAGATGTGTCAGTTGGTGTGGTTTGAGGGGCTTCAATTATCTCTACTCAAACTGTGGAAGGTGGCTGGGTAGAGGCGGACCTCCCACACCCGATCTGAAGCAAACCCTTACTACAATTTGAAAGCACTTGTTCTTCTACTGTTACCTTTATCATTCCCCATTTTGTGTCGCATTTGGCACTGTCCGTGCTTTACCAAAGTTCCTCCTGCGTTGCAGGATGAGCAGTGATGATCCCGACCTTGTTGCCAGTACTGATACGCCCACGACCAGGATTGTGGATCTGTGGAGACATTAATATCGGCTCCCGTTCTCCAGGTTACTGCTTGGTCAATTGTCATGTATCTTTAACTGTGTGTAATGCCTCCATTTACTTCCCATTCTCATATCTAGAAGTGCGCATGTATCACCTGTCATAATAACCTCGTATGGTCCATGCCTGTTCGCTCCAAGCTCACCCTGACTATCGCCTTATTCCCCACTTGGGGGGTCAGTTGTTGCTCTTTGGATTTGCCTGTTTCCATATCCTTAATCATCTGTCAGTCTCTAATTTCCTTTCCTAACTCACGTAATTGCTTACTTAATTCCCCTACATAGACCGTATTTTTCCTTACAGTGGCCCTACATCTCCTCCTCCCACTAAAATGACCTCAGGTAATTGCATGGCCCTTCCTGTTATCAATTCAATGCGATGAACCTGGTAAACCTATTTGGTGTAGCCCTAAGGCGCATCAGAATGCTGGGCAATTCTGTGGCCCAGCTATTGCCTGTCTCCTGAATTGCTTGGGCTAAAGATGTTTTTAAAGTTCAGTTCATCCTTTCCACCATCTCTGGATTCTGGTGGTGGTAAGGAGTATGGAATTTCTGTTTGATCTCCATAAGATTACACACTTCTTTAATGACTCTCCCTGTGAAATGAGTTCCTTGATCTGAATCCATCTGAGTAGGTACACCCACTCCTTCCAGTTTACTCTCTCCTGCTGCTGTCTCATGTCAGACCTCAATTCCTTAAACTCTACAATGCACCTTCTTATCCAATCTTTTAATGGCTCAGTATCTTCACTTCCAGTGATGGTTTTATCTGGGAAACGCTTAACTCTGCCTGTCATCAAGGTGTTAATCCTGTTGCCTTACTTTTTGTAGCTCGCAGGCATATTAATATAATCAGTAATACATCTATTTAGCCTTTTCCTAGCTTTCCCTTTACCTGTACCTATCTTGTGGTAAATTGTTAAGTATTATTTCTCCTTGCCCTTCAATTGCCTCAACTACAGACACTGAATAATTTTACCTCTAAGGTTTTGTTTTCCTGACAAAGATCATCTTGATTCTCTTGAAGTCAGTTTCTCTATTGTCTTGATTGTTTAAAATGTTTCCTTACTCTTTAGGCAGTTCCAATGTCTCAGTTGATGGTCAGATTATCAAATTCATTTCCCTTAAAACAGTTTGTACATTATGCCCTATTTTCCTTACTCATTCTCTTATTTGCCTCATATCATTTTACACATGCAACAGCTACCATCTTATCTTGTTCAGGTTGCCTGGAGAGACTTTAAAATAAACAAAATATTTTCATAACAGTTTTACAAACAGAAATCAGCCATTGACATGTTTTGCTTCCTTATTTTCTCAAACAACATCTTATTGTCTCAAAAATAACCCACTAAATTGTGTCTGAGCCTTTTCTTTTAGAATTATCCCAGATTCATTAAGTCGGCCAAAAATTGGATTTCTGCCAAACTTTGTCAAGGTCTTGAGCTTAGCTTTATATTTTGGGAACAGACGTTACAAATATGAAAAGCTTGCAGCATTTGAATTAGTGCCAATTGTTGTCAAACCTCTTAAAATGAAAATTCCCTTTTGAGAACTTTATCAAGAACCAAACCTCAAATTTTTAAACTTTGTAAGAACTGTAATTTACACTATCAAAATTAAAACAACCTCTTTTTCATGTGTAATGATTTGTATCCAAGTTATAATTTCCGTATGTTTATCGACATTCTTTATCTTATATAGCCTCCTTGTTATTCAAAATAACCTGTTAAATTACACTGCACTTTACATCTCAAGATTGTCCCAAATTCAAATTCCAGTGCTTTTGGAAAGCAGATTTCCTTTAATATTTAATTCATCTCTTCATAAGAAACCCCTTTTTATCCATTGGAACCATCTAGACCTTGTGTTTATGGCTTTTGGTTTTCCTAGAATCCTTCTGAATTTCAAGTAATTTTTTTTCCTCAGAATTTTAGAATACTAAATCTTATGTATTAATCCCAATCAGTTTGGAAGCTGATGGTGAGGGTTATTCCTCACGAGTCTGCAAAGGGGTGGTACAAGGGTTGGTTCATCTCAAACAAAGGCAAGCCTGTTTTATCTTTACACTACCTTCAAATTACGATTTTTGCCAGAAATCTCAACTCAAACCTTATACTCAAAACTTTGGAATATTTGACCATACTTTTGCTTTAATCTAATATGGGGCTTTTGACTCTAAAGTGTTCAACTACACACACAAAAGGCAATTCAGGGAATAAAACACTTTAAGGCTCACATACCTATGCTTCCTTGCACACAAACAAACACATATATAAAGGTATGTATTTATATTCCTATAATATTGAACTTAACTCTAAACAAAGCTTCATGTAGCAGTGGGAGGAATAAAGAGATCTTGAAGGCTCCACATATAGGGACCTTCAAACTGACGTAAGCTCACATTTTCTCTGCTGCTGCTTGTCAATTGCTCATTAAACCCCTAGGGGTACCCTCTCTCTCTCTCTCTCTCTCTCTCTCCAGCACAAACAGCTCTTGTAACTTAGATCAATTCATTTTGTTTAAGTTACAGAAAATTCAGTAGCGGACCTTTCAAGTCCATAATGGACATGCACATAAGAATTTGGGGTTCCCTTTGGAGGGGGACCCTGGGGTTTCTTTATTACCCATTTTCTATCTAATAACTATAAAAAATAAAGGCCAGTCCTTGGCGGGTCCTCAACCCCCAATCTACCACTAAGGTACCTTCACCAATCAGTGCACTCACACACTCAAGGGGTCCTGGATCCCGAGCCGCAATCACGTACACGCACAGCGTTCCAACTCCAGGGGCTACCGACCCCGAGCACACACCCTCAGAACCAACCTCAGGGGCTCCAACCCCGAGTATATTCTAAACCTAAACTCCAGGGGCTCCAACCCCGAGTATATTCTAAACCTAAACCCCAGGGGCTCCAACCCCGAGTATATTCTAAACCTAAACTCCAGGGGCTCCAACCCCGAGTATATTCTAAACCTAAACTCCAGGGGCTCCAACCCCGAGTATATTCTAAACCTAAACTCCAGGGGCTCCAACCCTGAGTATATTCTGGCCAGAGTGGTCCCGGACCGCGACAACTAATCTCCTAAACACTTAAATAGATGACTTACTTTAAGAGTCAACCACAGGCAGGCGAAGGCAGATCGCGGGTCAACGAACCCCAGAAGCCCAAATCGGGCTGCCGCAGACTGAGGAGTCTTTGAACCGCGAGGTCCTAACGCTGGCACTCCATGACTCAACCCTAGGGGTTAGTCATCTCAGTGGGACCTCCAAGATCTGAAACCTGCTAAGGATGTAGGAGTCATGCACATTCCCTGGGAATCGTAGTCAGACCCGTTGGAAGCTTTTATAGTGTTCACACACCAGCTGAACATTCAGCACACGGAAGCCCTTGTGGTTGATATAGTTGGCGTAGTTCACTGCTTGTTCTCATGGAGGTCTAAGCGCCACATGAGTGCAGTCAATGGCGCCCTGCACCTGTGTAAAACCAGAGACCTGCACAAATCCCAGCACTTTAGTTTCCTGGCTTTCCTGAACCTGAATGAAATCGACAAAGTTCTATGCCTTCGCGAAGATGGTGTCTGTGACCTCCTGGATACACTTGTGGGTAGAGGCCTGCAAGATCCTGGACAGTTCACCTGTGGAACACTGGAAGGAGCCACTCGCAGTCACTTTCATGTGTACTTGCAGTGGATACCCTCCATGTCCCCGTGGCACCAATCGTGCAGCAGGTGGCATCTGTGATCGACCAGTTCCCTAGACATGTGCAGTCTTCAGCGACACTGCTTTTCAGTCATCTGCAGGAATGACAAGCACTGTCTATAGACCCTGGATCTAGCGAGGTGCCTAAGAGCAATGGCTTGCTGTGGATCTTCAGCTGCATGTGCAGGAGGCAAACCAGGCTCCTCCAACGCAGTCTTCTCCTCTGCTTCCTGTAAGCCATGAGACATACTGCTAAGTCACCAGGTTCCATGATCCTGATGTTCTCCTCCTGCAGGATCGAAGAGAGAGATATACAGGTTAGGATATGTGTCCTAAGAACCTCTCTTGGTTAAGCCTGGAAGCCCCTTCACACATGCCAGAGAGTGCTGGATACCACTTGGATGGCCAGTGTGTAGTGCGCTTCATGACTGTCCAAAACCCCACCCATTTCCGCCCATTCCACTTGACTGATTGGCAGCAGCTTTGCCCATTTGGCTGCATGATGTGCTGTCAGCTCAGGTGCAGGCATTCTCCTAACCTGCAGTTCAAGGCTGCACTGTTAGCTTGAGCCATAATGGATACTGGTCCAAACCTTAATAAAGACATTGAAGAAGGCTGTGAGCACCTCCACCAGTGACTGTGTCATGGCCACTTTTCGCAAGGGGATTCTACAACTTGCCCAGTCGCCCAACTGTCCTGCAGCCCCCTAAAATGTACATTAAGTTACAGTCTGCACCCGAGGGGTGAAATGTTCTGGAGCATTTGGTGGCGTATTCATGCTTTTTTAAAATTAATTCTTAGGATGTGGGCTTTGCTGGCTGGGCCAGCAATTGTTGCCCATGCCCTAGTTGCCCTTGAGAAGGTGCTGGTGAGCTGCCTTCTTGAACTGCTGCGGTCCATGTGGTGTAGGTACATCCACATTGCTGTTAGGAAGGGAGTTCCAGGATTTTGACCCAGTGACAGTGAAGGAACTGCAATGTATTTCCAAGTCAGGATGGTGAGTGACTTGGAGGGGAACTTCCAGGTGGGGGTGCTACCATCTATTTGCTACCCTTGTCCTTCTAGATGGTGGTGGTCGTGGGTCTGGAAGGTGCTGTCTATGGAGCCTTAGTGAATTCCTGCAAAGCATCTTATAGATGTTATACACTGCTGCCACTGTGTGTTGGCAGTGGAGGGACTAAATGTTTGTGGATGGGGTGCCAATCAAGGAGGCTGCTTTGTCCTGGATGGTACCAAGCCTCTTGAATGTTGTTGGAGCCACACTCATCCAAGCAAGTGGAGAGTATTCCATCACACTCTTGACTTGTGCCTTGTAGATGGTGGACAGGCTTTGGGGAGTCAGGAGGTGAGTTACTTGCTGCAGAATTCCCAGTCGCTGACCTGCTCTTTTGACCACAATATTTATATGGCTGACCCATTTCAATGATCCTGGTCAATGTTAATCCCCAGGATATTGATAGTGGTGGATTCAGTAATGGTAATGCCGTTAAATGTCAAGGGGAAATGGTTGGATTCTCTCTTGTTAGAGATGGTCATTGCCTGGCACTTATGTGGTGTGAATGTTACTTGCCACTTGTCAGCCCAAGCCTGGATATTATCCAGGTCTTGCTGCATTTGGACATGTGCTGCTTCAGTATCTGAGGTGTCGCAAATGGTGCTGACCACTGTGCAACCATCAGTGAACATCCCCCTCTTCTGACCTTATGATGGAAGGAAGGTCATTGACGAAGTGGCCGAAGATGGTTGAACAGAGGACATTACGTTGCTTGAGTGGGCAGTAATGCTCCAGTGGCCCAACTCCAAACATGTCAATGGAACTGCTGTTCAATGGTCTCAACTGTGGAAGAACGCTCACTTTTGACAAGCTTTTCCAAGTGTGTGGCCAGTTCCCTCACTCTCCATCCCCCCTCAACCCCCCATCCCCACCACAGGCATGGGCTTGTGTACTTCCTTCAGTTTGTGCTGCACGCCCCACCCCCCACCCCCCCACCCTGGGCATGTGTTTGTGTTGTCTTTCAGTTTGTGCTGCCTTGCTCCCCACTCACCCCATACCGCTGGCTCCACACACACTGGAGCCCTTACCCCGACACTGTATTGGAAACCAATCAAGAAAAAGTGACTTGCCTGTGCCCCTACCCGAATGCGTGGCACCACTTCCTTGATGAGGAACAGCACTGACAGGATTACTTTTATCATACAATCATAGAAACTTACAGCACAGATGGAGCCCATTCAGCTCATCTTGCCTGTGCTGGATCTTTGAAAGAACTGTAATGCTTGGTCCTAGATCCCCGCATTTATCCGTAACCCTATAAGTTCTTCATCTCCAAGTACTTATCAGATTCCTTTTTAAAATTATTTCTAGAATAAGCTTCCACCACCTATTCAGGTAGGGTATTCCAGACCTCAAAAACTTTATGAGTGAAAAGAAAATCTCCTAGATCTTTTGTCAGTGATTTTGAATCGATGACCTCTAGTTATTGGCACTCCTACCGGAGGGAATATCAAAACCTCTCATCTTCTTGAACACCTGTATTACATTCTCAGTTTTAAGCAAGGGCTGGGAGAAGTGAGTGCATACATTTCCAAAAAGTGGGGCTTGGGGGCTTGGGGGGCCTTGGCTGGGGGTTTTGAATGGAGTTCTCAAGTTGTCCATTCTAAGCAGCTAGAGCTTCAGACCTGCAAGACCAGCTTAAAAATTAATCGAAATTGTCAGGCTGATCGTATGCCACAGTGGCGGCACCATGCCTGTTGCCTACCCACCTCCACTGATGGAGGGTGAAGGAGGCAACAGGCACCCTGCTGCCCTTGAACTAATTGAGGTCAAACCTAGCGGCTATTTTGCGGGAGATGGGGGTTGTTCCTGTTCAGGAACCCTCTTCCCAGGTAGTTCACCCCAATTCACAGCTGAAACCAGCCCCTTCCACCCGCCTCACCAGACCCGGCCAGCCTGACCTCAGCGAGACTCACCACTTACCTGCAAGTCCAGCAACATAATTCTTTTTTGATGGGGTTGCCTGTAGTCCCAGTAGTGGTCACCACTCTGGGGGCACTGCTGGGATTAGAGAGCTTCCCACCAATTGATTGGCTGGCAGTTCTCAAAGGCGGGACTTCTTCCCTGACGGGGAAGTCTATTAACGGCCCAACAACCAGTAAGTTGCTGCAGGGTAACTCAGCCAACCGGATGCAGGCTCACTTCTGACCTTTCAGCTCAGGGGCAGGTCCACCGCCTCTGTGTAAAATTCCAGCTTTAGATTAACATTTTCTTTTATTTTCAATGGATAAAATTCCAAGCTCTGACACCGTGTAAGGAATTTAGTGATCCATACACCTGACTGGCTTATAGATTGACATCTTCATTTGCAAAGAGATGGGAGAAGTAATGTACTAGGGAGAGATAAATTGATCCATTGCAAGGTAAATATAGAATTGATGAACCCTAGAAATTGAAAGGCCTAAGAGATTTGGTGAAGTAATGATATTTTTTGCTCCATTGATCTAATCTAAAAGAGATCACAATCAGCACTGTAATAAATCTCTTTATTCAATGGCATCGAACAGCACATGTGAATTGGGTGATATATTTTAGTGCTTCAGGGTTCCAATTAAATCCAGACTAATGCAACCAAAGCCATTGATGGGCAGAGCTAATCCAGTTAACAAATGCCAAGTTCATAGCACAAAACTGACCTCTCCTTTAATTTGATATCAGTATCATAAATTCTATAATCATTGATTGAAAAGAATAGCAGCAGTTTTTCTAGTTTCTCTTGATTCTCTCCATGGTGTTTAACTGGATTGTAAACAATAGTTGGCTCATTAATTCTCAAGTTCCTAACTGATGGGAGCTCCTATGCCCTGGTTGCTGACATCTTCCTGCTAAGAAGGGTGCATATCTTCATTCATTAAAATTGAAGGAAAAGAGGAGGAATCTGGAGGAGGACTTCACAATCATCACTCTGGATCCCCTGACTCAACATATAGTACAAGCACTAAACTGTTGTGGTAATCTGAGGTGTAATACACCTTTAAGAGACTGTGAGCAGATTGACCACGTGACTGTAAGACACAATAGCTGTATAGCAAAGGCTACCATGTTAATGTTAGTCTAGAGTAGCGTCTGGCTGGAGAAGCACACGTCATGATACTGCTCTGTTGTTTGTGGAAATAAATAGCATGTGCTTTATTTCATATTGGTCCTAGCATCTGCCGTCTATTGTAATTGACTCACCTGCCGACAGATAAGCGGACAACCGGTTCGCAAGCAAAGCGACCCATAGTTAGAACATAACAACTGGTGACGAGGCAAAGCTCCACCAGTCGACCAAACCAAGGAAAGATGGGAAAACTCAACTATAATGCCTGCAGGCTGATTGTAAGTACATTGCAATTGTAAACCCTCACTGTCGTCGTCAAAGCCATCGCCCTCCAAATATGTCACAATTTGGCCACATCGAACCATTTGATCAGACCACTGGTTGCATTACATTGAACGCCTCGCGTTTTTCTTTTTGGCCAATGACATATCAGGGGAGGAGAAGAGGCAGGCGATCCTCTTGTCAACATGTGACAGTAAAACATACGGCCTAATTCGTAGTCTAACGGCACCTAACACCCCAGATTCCAAGAGCTTTGATGAGCTGGTGAATGTAGTGAAAGGCTATTTCCAAACGAAACACTCGGTAACAACGCAGCGTTTTAAATTCAATTCAAGATGTCACGCCCCTGGACAGACAGTCACTTGTTATGTAGCAGCCTTAAAATAATTGGCAGAGCACTGTGAATTTGGGACGTCGATTAATGACATGTTAAGAGATTGATTGTGTGTGGGATTAATGAAGACGCCATTCAAAAGAGGTTGCTTTCTGAGATAAATTTGGATTTCAGCAAAGTTGGCGCTTGCAATGGAGAACACAGTCAGAGACTCAGAAGAAATCAAGCGAGAACAAAATGGCACCGTTCTTCAAGTCGGGAGGGAGGCACCGGCTGGAAATGGTGCAGAAGCGCAGAGCTCCGCAGAAAGGCGGGTAACAGCTGACATTAACAGACCAGCAAAAAGCAATAGTTTAACAGATAAGAACCACATTCCTAATAGCAGAATTGAAACCAGACAGCCTACAAATGAACGACAATTTAAAAGAACCGAGTGTTTCTACTTCCATCGCAATGGGCACATTATGCGATATTGTAAAGAAAGATTGAGGCCAAAGTTTAAACAAAAAGGCCAAAGTTGTGAAATTTATATAATTTCTGGAGGAGCCAGAAGAAACCGTCAGAAATTTACTCGCTGCACAATTTAAAAATGGGTAAAACAGAGCCAATCTGCGTGACAGTAGAAATCAACAGAAAACCCTTTCGAATGGAGGTGGATACAGGCGCATTCATGACAGTCATAGGGGAACATACGTTTAAGTATCTGAATGGAGGAGGCCACGCGCTAAAACTGGAAAACTCAGATGCCAGACTAAAGACATATACTGGAGAAAGCATACAAGTGAAAGGTATATGCAAGGTTCCAGTAGAATACAAAAGCCAGTCTGCAAATCAGTCCATCATGGCAGAGGACCGAGACCCCTCGGAAGAAGCTGCTTAATCTTGAGAGCTTACTGAGATCTCAATCAGAAGCAGGAAATGTTGCTGTTTGTAAAATGGAACATGTAAAGACTCAACAAAAGGAACTTGTAGAGCTGATGCTTCAAGACAGAGTTTGAGTTGAAGTCGGTAACCTCCAAAAAGAAAAAGAAAACCTGCTGAAGGACTTTCGCATATTGCAAGATTCCCTCAGATCCCAAATTGTACCACTAAAAAGATATGAGGAAGAACAGAAAGAATTCTGCATATCTCTGACCGAGATGAAGAGTCAATTAGCCAAGAAAACACAATGCTTAATTCTCCAGGAAACAACTAACAAATTTTAAAAATAAATGGAAGAACTGAAAAACCAGCTACGCAGAAGCCAAGAGGCCTTAAAAATAAAGATCCCTGAGTTCTCAAAGGAGCTGACAGTTGAGGAAATGCTGGAAGACCCAACCACCGAGTTCACTCAAGTTGAGCTCGTACCTGAGCCTCATCTGGCCAATTGAGAAGTTGAAGAAGAAACTGAGGTGAAAGTCAGTGCTGCCAAGAAGAAAACCCTTCAAAAGAAGACATGTAAGAAGAGAAAGCGTAATTACTAACAAGGCCCCGCAATTTTTCTTTATATGTAACAAAAAGCTGATCATTTTGTGTCGCATTTTACCTTGCCCAACATCCTAATTCTTAGAACCTGCCTGGCAGTTGCCTTTCATATTGTTGAACTAGGAGCGGAGGGGCAGCAGGAGTGCATGCGATGGGGCCCGGAAGAGTGTGAAAACATTCCCTTTGGTGTCTACACCACAGGTAGAAGGAACTCCTCTTGCTGTGGAAGTACCTGCAGAACCCATTGAGCCTGAGAAAGTTGAAGAGGCAAACTTGCAGATTCCTTCTGGGGAGCCTAGTGGACAGAAGACTCCTGAGAGGTAAACCATCCAAAGTTGTAGAACTACGACAGTCAACACGTTTGAAAAAGCCTCCTGAGAGACTGAATTTGTAAATAGTTTATTTATGTACATAGTTAATATATTGTAAAATGTACTTTCCAGTAAAGGAGGAGGGATGTGGTAATCTGAGGTGTAATACACCTTTAAGAGAATGTGAGCAGATTGACCACGTGACTGTAAGACCGAATAGCTGTGTTGCGCACGCTACCATGTTAATGTTAGTCTAGAGTAGGGTCTGGCTGGAGAAGCACACATCATATTAATGCTCTGTTGTTTGTGTAAATAAAAAGTATGTGCTTCATTTCATATTGGTCTCTGCCTCTTCCGTATATTGTAATTGACTCGCCTGCCGACAGATAAGTGTGCAGCCGAACAACTGTAAACTGAAAAAGGAAGGTGGATGGGAGGAAATTCATCTCATGATCACCTGCTTTTCTGCTGCAAAATTAACTTCTGGATTTCAGGTTGTGTTGCTGTAGAAATGTGCCATAAATGAGCCAAACAGCATGTTTACCTAGTGTATCTGTCTGAAATCAGAATAATATGTACAAGCGAGAGCCCTGCACCCAATTAATTGAACTTTAAAACCATTAGGTCAACAAATCATCGCAAAAAGCTTTGGTTGAATCATCCTTCCTGCCCTGCATAACATAGGAATTTTTAACTGGACCTCATTTGAACCCCACTGGTTGCTTGTTGGGCTATTCCTGGTGAGAAGAGGCAGCATGCCAGAACCGAAGTACAATAGTCAGTGGCTCAGAACCCACCTGCCAGTATCAGATGAAGGCTGGTGGTAGCAAGGTATGCTGGAAGACAGATTGTTCTAAGGTTCTAACACTGCAACTGGGGTGGGGGAGGTTGGAGCATTACAGGCCTACGCTTTCCCTGTTCCTCTAGTAAGGACCAGAAGTTTCCAGCCCCATTGAGGTCAGGCATCATGGTGAGAAGGCCAAACATCGGTTTCACGCCAGCATGAAAGCACAGCGGCATCATCTGATGGAATGCCAATCCCGCTGGAGGCTAGCGTGCACCTGCTTTCCAAATTACTAATGGAAATGCAAAGTAAGGCCCGACTGGAATCACCCCCCACTCCACTCCCATTCCGCCAGCAGAAAAATGTGCCAGCCAGAACACATCTGGACAAATGTGATGTGCAGAAGTCAGGACTTACCGTTAGGGCCTTGCTCAGACCACAGACATCCAAGGAGAAGAAGATGCTGGAGCCCAACCCTAGAGGAACACATGAATCACTGGGTGGATTCTCATGGACATGGCCCCAGCCCAAAGCAACTCACATAAGGTGGGAGGACTCTGTTAATGTCTTGGGTCTGCTTCGGAACATCACGGTCATGGCCACGAGTTGCTGTGGATGATCATCGAGGGGGTGGGGAGAGGGAGGTCCAGCTGTGAGTTGGAGAGGAAGGTGTACCAGGGGGTTGGGGGAGGAGGGAGAGGGGAGAGGAAGGGCTAGGTTTGACTGGGAGAGGAAGGTGTACCGGAGTCAGGGCGAGGTGAGGGTGCGGTGAGGCTGGGAAGGGGGGATGAAGGTGTCAGAGGGGAGGTGAGGTTGGGAAGGGGGGGTAAAGGAAGGTGTTGGGTGGTGAGGTTAGGGGGTAAAGAGGTGTCGGGGGGAGAAGGATTATGGGGGAAGGAGGGTGTAATGGGGAATAATGCAGCAAGTGGGGAGGTAAGTATAAAGGGGGAGGAAGGTGTAAGGAAAGGAGTTCATAGGGAGGAAGGATTTGGAGGAGGGAAGGAGTCCAGGGGTCGAGGGAGTTTGGAGGGGAGAAGGAGGTCCAGAAGGAGGAAAGTGTCTGGAAGGGGGGAGGAAGGTGTCCAGGGGGAGGAGAGAGTAAGGGCGGAGGAGTGGGTAAGGGGTGGAGAATGTCCAGGTGAACTTGCAAGGGAGGGGTGTATAAGGCCAATGACTGTCTCCTGGGGAGTGAACTGAGGATGGGCGTGGTAGGAGGGAATGGTAAGTATGAGAGGAGGCATAGGGAACAGGAAGGATGGGAGGATGAGGGCATGACAGTAGCAGAAGAAGGGATGGTGAGGGTGGTTGGTGGGGACTCGGGGCAGACGCAGCCCTTGGGTGGGAAGGAGGGGGTCGCGGAGGTTAATGGGGGTTGGATTCTAAAGAAGGTAGGGAGCGTGCAAAATACTCTGCCAGAAGACCCTGCCAAACGTACATTTCTCCCTCCAGAATCTCTCGTCATCTGGCTGCGTGCAGCTGAACTGCTAGTGGAAGTGAGGATGCAGTGGGACGACTTGCAAAGTCTGTCAATGAAGCTGAAAGACAACAATACACATTATTCATTGAAAGTGAATATATTTTCAGATTATGAAGTGAAATGTGTTCACCCATGCAACCACTTGTGATCAGAATTTCTGAACTTTTCTAGACCTACCACTTCTTCTAGGTGCTGCCCTGACACCTGTAACAGAGGTGGAGACAGCCTGTGCAATGCTTGGCCCTGTTGCCTCTGATGACTTTAGTGTGCATCCTCTAGAGACTCAAGGCCTGGACGGCCATGGCTTGTTTTGGCTGTCCTCCTATGGGCCAGCTGCTCCCTCTTACAGAGGATGAGGTTGAGGGCATCAAAGGCAAAGGGGACTCAGAGGGAGAGGACAGCCTCTGAGATTCCTGAGTAGATGACCCAGGGGTGTGCAGCTGCCAGTCCTCCTCCTTTCAGGTGCTCAAGGGCCCTCGTCTGACTCCTTGATGAAAGGGGCACCTGGAAGGACGTCAAGGTGCCCCATTTCTCTCTCGCATTGCCACTGCAGGAACTCACCCATGGCTACTGCGATGGAGTGTAGGCCTGTGCAATCTCCGCAATCTGCTGGACTAGGCCTCCATGGCATTAACCATCCTTACCGTGGAGACCTCCATGCATGCAATTCAGGGTAGCACTTCATCATAGGTTAGGCAGACACACTCCTCCGACTTGTGTGCCACTCTGTTGAGGGCTTCCAACAGCTTTGCGTGATGTTTCCACTGCCTTCGGCTGACTCTCCACGATCAATTGGAAGGCCAAATCCAGAGGCTCATCATATAACTCAGACCTCACAGATGCCTCTTCCCCAGTAGTCCTCTGAGTGCCAGAGAGCTCAGCTGAACCTGCCTCCTCCTGCTGCAGACATGTGTCATGCAGTGATCACCAGATTGTGAACCCAAGCCTGCTCTAGATCTTGGTTCCACTGAGGTGTGTGTCTCTGCGCTGGTGGAAGGTGATGGGTCTTCCAGGCTGGTTATTTCCAGTTCTTCAATGGAGGTGAGGACCTGGAAGGAGCTGAGGGACTGGATGGCTGAGGGCGGCGGTCACTTCGCAGATCTCCCTGTGAACAGTTGTGTTGGGTGGGATGATGTGGTGTAGGATCCTCACGTGAGTGTTCGCTGCCAACCTCAGCATTGCTGCAGGCACGGTCCACATCCTCACCAGTCAGCGCGATGGCACACTCCTCAAAGTGAGTGAGGGGCCGAATGTGGGCCACCTCATCACCTCATCTCGTATCTTTCCCTGCTGTTGTGAGCCAGCTACTCCTGCATGAAAACAGATGGAGGGAGTGTGAGCGGGACGCATAGCAATGCATGGAATTTTTGTGTGGTAAATGGTGGCATGGAGGGGATGAGGACATGAGCTCCAGCGGATATGAGTCTCATGGAGATGTGAGGGTGTGTATGAGAGCTAGTGGAGTTGTCCCTTGAGGTGTGAGATCCCTGTGGATGTGTGATGGTTTTGTGAGTGTGTGAGTTGAGAGTGATGAGATGGTTGACTTACCCTGACGGAACGGATGAGATCATTCATCCTCTTCCTGCTTGGATGGCTGATCTCCTCTGTGCTCTGGTGGTGCTCTCTGCTGCTGCAAGTGCCTCCCAGGCCAGAGGGGTGACTCTAGTGGTCTTCCTGCAGCCAGAGCAGCAGTAGTGGACATCATGTCGGCCTTCCACTGCTCGCAGCAGGTGCCCCAGAGAGGTATCACTAAATTTGGGAGGCATCTGTTTCCTGGAGTAGTCTTGGTCTTTGAAGTAGGCATGCACTCTAGTATGCTTTAAATATAGTGCCTGGAGTGAAGAAGTGCTGAGGTCACAGCAGAGCGGGCAAATCCGAACCTGCCCACCAGGGATCCAGCATGTTTCCCTCGAATGCATTACTAATGAGGCAGGATGCACTGGGAAAGGGATGATACAACACAAAAACTCACCATTGCGGCTGGCGAGTAAAATAACCTTTTTTCCCACCTGCTACTGTATTTGGTGCAAATCTGGGAGAATTCCGCCCAATGAATTTTTAAAGTTACCTTTCACACGTCTTTCTGATTTCCAGGCAGGTTCAATTGACAGGTCTGTCACAGCAGCCACCCCGCTCAGAAACAGGCTAAATATCCATAGGAGCCTATCACAAATCACTGGGGATAGTGCACTGTAATATCAAACCCCACT
This sequence comes from Carcharodon carcharias, assembly GCF_017639515.1. Lineage (NCBI taxonomy): Eukaryota > Metazoa > Chordata > Chondrichthyes > Lamniformes > Lamnidae > Carcharodon > Carcharodon carcharias. Next base: position 32,607,489 of record NC_054468.1, on the reverse strand, counting down.
GTGCCCGGAGCCGTGACAAATGTGATAAGTTTGACGAAACTACTAGCTTGCCCCGATTCTACCTAATTGTTTAATTTAGGTTAACAGAATACAAGCACCAGGTTTGTAAACTTAATAAGTAAGTAACTGTTTATTGAACAAATTGTCCTTAACTAGTGGCAAAAGAAAGAAATATGAACTGCTAACTTCTAAATCAATAACTTAAACTCTACCCCTTCTTAAACCACTATACACAAACACGCACACACACACACACACACACACACACACATAAACATGCACACGCGCACACACAAGACACAAAAAACATGGATTTTAAGGGTGAGATGAAACAGCTCAATAGTACCAATCCAGAGTACAGGATTAGATGGGTTGATTTTGATTGGTGTCTTTCAAATTCCTTGCAGCTTGTTGTTGATGGCATGAGTTGGTCTCCCAGCACTTCCCGTCTGTGGTTCACTGGTTGAAAAACTTGCTTTTCAATGTCTCTACTGGTGATTTTCCCCTTTTCCTCTTGACAGGGTTTTCAGAGAAAGCAGGTTACCAGATGTGAGGAATAGCCAGCTAGCTACAGTGGCAAAATTGCTAGAATCTAACAAACATAGGAAAGAGAGAGGTTTTAGGTCTTCCATCTTTGCAGGTGAGGAGCTGTACTCCCTGCACTATTACCACACAAAACCCTGGTCAGGAGCCAATTAAAATGCTGTCATCAGGCAGTTCCCCTTAGTCCAGGGCTCCTTTCTGGCACCATCCTTTTCTTTTATGGCGCACTATTTTCCAGGATAGTAACATTACATTCCAGTGAACATGTCTTTCTACTGCAGCCTTGGTAGTTTTTAAAGCCACAGTCCAATTTTAAAGACACAGCCCAAGAAAAATAAAAATAGGTTCTTCATAAGCCTTGTCCACTGCCAAAACCGGAGAAGTTATTATCGCCAATTGGAGGGATATAGAGCTTCTCCATTTTAATTATTCATTTACTCCATTCCCATAAATCAAGGAGAGTTAAGTTCACGTCTCAAGTGTTAATGTTGAAACATTAAAGACATCAGCATGGAACTTCACTCCCAGCTGGAATTATTTTTGATCATATTTAATTAAGTATATTTTGCCAAATGCTTTATGAAATTTTCCTCATAAACTGCAAAATTACTGAGAAAATGGAGGAGAAAATTAATTCATGGCATGTGAGATATAGACAGACAGCTGTTGAAAATCAGGAAGCAAGGCTTGGCCAAGGTAATGATGTCTTAGGTTCACTTAATGCCATATTAAGCTGGGCCAGTAAATGGTATGTCCCCTGAACCAGGTGCACGGCTGCTTAAATATCTAAATGGTGTTCTTATCCTTGTTATAGAACCACAATTTCAAAATGACAGTACAAATGGTTGGAGCATTCCCCATGCACAATCTGCCAGGTTATATTAGGAATGGAGTACCTGCAGTCCTTAACAAAAAATTTGGGTTTTTTTCATATTAATTCAAGGGATGTGGACTTTGCTGGCTTGGCCAGTATTTATTGCCCATCCCTGATTGCCCTTGAGAAGATGGTGGTGAGCTGCCTCCTTGAACCACTGCAGTCCCTGTGATGTATGCCCACAGTGCTGTTAGGGAGGGAGTTCCAGGATTTTGACCCAGTGACAGTGAAGGAATGGCAATATATTTCCAAATAAGGATGGTGAGTAGCTTGGAGGAGAACTTCCAGGTAGTGATGTTCCCATTTTTCTGCTGCCCTTGTCCTTCTGGATGTTAGTGGACATGGGTTCAGAAGGTGCAAAAGACCTCGCAATAATGGCCCCAGAAGATTTTGAGTTCTTATTTGGTGCCGGGAAAAGTAACAATACTCCTTCAGAGCCCACAAACAAAACTCCAGCATCACATACCCTTCCAGGACCCAATCTGCTGGCCAGCTACAGGAATACCCCAATTTCCCACCTTCCATAATCGGCTTTCACCTGCTAGCCAAATTTTACTGTCAGAATTTTACCGCTTTCAGTTTTTAATCAGCAGCAGGGACCATCTCCGAACGCAGATGGTTTCTGAGGGATGCCTGTCAGTGCAATCTTGCCAGAAGGTGCCAATTAAGAGGGTCTCTCTGGGAACCCTGTCCAATTAAAGATGGTGGATGCGCTGGGAAGACAGATGGACCAATGGGAGTGCCTGAGAATCTGGGGTGGCCAGCAGCCACGTCAGAAGTGGTTGGAAGCTGACCCTGCTGGTGGGGTGTTGGGAGAATGCCGCATGTTGAAGACACTCCCTGAAGACAGTAAAGAAAAATTGAAAATTAACTGTGGCCACAGCTACTAGGCCATCATTGTGTAGAGAGTATCCCTCCTCAGGATGCCCAGCAGCCACAACTGTGGCTATCTTGCACCCCATCCAGGAAGTGAGGAGCAAGAATGGAGGCCTGGCACTAGGAGGCTGCCTCCAGTCGCCTGTCGGGCTTCAGAGGAACTGCCTTTGCTAATAAGCTGCAGAGTGGGTAGTTGACGCCAGTGTCACCCCATCTCCAGCAAGATCACAGGACGGTGTGAACACATCTGGGAGCTCTCCTACCATACGATTTTCTAAAATTCACCCCCTCCTGCCTCCAATTTGTCTCCATGCGGCTGACATGATTCCATCCTATGTATCCCCCATTAGGTTAGTTCCCAAAGCTACACCAGCAGCAATGAATAATTATTCAAATAAGATGACCACAAGAAATATAGGCTATATTTGTGCCAGAACCTAACTCGCAAAATTCGAACATAGCCTGGTGTGAAAATGTGATTGCCAATATGAACTGGGAATAAATGAAACGTAGCTACAGGTTCTTATTATCAACAAATTTCTTTATTTTATGTGCTGAATAATAAGTACCTCTTAACTGGGAAACGAGAGTATCATAACATTGACCAATTTGTTATACTGTGATGTTCCCCTTTTCTATGCTATGTTGTTGCACAAACTTTCACATTTTACACGTTAATAATTTTCAGTGCAATTCCTAAAGCTCTACAAGGATGGCAGACCATGCTTATTTGTGTGAAAGTATTTTGCATGAATCCATGTAGAAGTTCATTAAATACCCCAACTTCATGTCTCTTCAGAGACTCCACAGAAAAAATTGTATTCTGTGAAAGGTGCAGAGCTGATGGAAACTAATTTGCAACTACAAACTTTAGTACACAGTTTAATTCATTATTTTATTTTACATTAATGTAAGACATAAATGGTATGAGACGTTTATCATTGAAAACCCAGTTAGTCAAGATTACTGATTGTTGTTTGAGCAGGGTTCTAGCTTTCATGTTCTTCAGCTGGGGGCATAGCAGGTTTAGTCTGTCTCAAGAGCTTCCATGGTTTTCCTGGGCATACTGGAGCTGCCAGATCATCTGCGAGCTGTTCTTCAGCAGCGGTGGTGTGTAATCTTTCACCAGAATTAGAGGCAGATCCATGATGCCTTTGTGCTAATCCTGGCAAAAATAATGGCCCCCAACCTGCATATCGAGTTTCCATATATGGCGTCTATGGAGTGAGAGATTCAATGTTATTAACTATCTTTGAAATCCATCAGCAATTACAACAGATTGAACTCCACTTCTGGCGAACTTATATACATCATCATTTGTCCTTGATAAATGCTGTCAATAATAAAATATTGACCATTATTCCTGAAGTGGAACATTTATCTAAAGATCAGATGTCATTCCTTGTCAACCTTCAATGTAGGGGGAGGATTCTTCTGTTGGCTGTGTGCAATGAAATAGTAAACCCAATTGTAAAAGATGGATTTACTGTTATGTCACACAGAGTGCAGAGAGGAATCTGTCTCCCTTGTTTGGCAACTGCCATCGACACAGAGATCTAGGCCTGCATTTTCACTAAGTCAGGATGACTCAGGAGCCCTTTAAAAATGGCAGGCAGGACATAAGAAATGATTCCCGACCCCAATCCTGGGCTGTCTGATTTTCGGGAGTGCCTTTAAAGGGTGCAGGCTGGTTCCTGTTAGAAGCTTGCATCTGGCATTTCTGACCTTGCCAGCTCCAACATGGAAGCACGCATGTCCTATGCCTCTGCAATTTTCATGGAACCGGGCCATATTTTTGAGGAGTCATGGTTCACGGCCCCTCAGATGAGTCATGAACCCTAGTCTGCATGAGGACACCTTCTCAAATATAAGTTTAGAAGGTCCTCTTCATGCTCCCCATGCCAAGCACTACCCTTCCACCCACCTCCCAAGGCCCCACATGTTCCCAATGCTGAGCTCTGCCCTTTCAGCCATCCCTCACAGTCCCTTATGCCCCCATGCCATGCTATGGCACTTCCAAACCCAAACCCACCATAAACTATCTAGAACCAATGAACCCTGCAGTGGCAGGAGGATGTGTCATAAAAAAAGCTGTGAAAAAAGTAATTCATTCTTAACTTCCTCCTATATTGAAAAAAAAGTCATTTCACTACAAGCTAATAAAAGTGTGAATCATCCAGACCTTATAAAGGATCTGTAACAAAAATCACAAACCCTTGAAATCACTTAACTTGTGTAATAAAACATTGTGAAATTGACTGCAGAGATCAGAGAGCCTGAACAGTCAATCAAACAATGTTTTCTCTGGGGCAGCGCTGTTTCAACAAGTTTAACGAATGTCTGGTCTCTCAGACAAGCATACATAATAAGTCCATAGGTGGTGGGTGGAAGGGCAGAGCTTGGCATAAAGGGCATGAGCAGTCATGGGGAGTGGTGAAAGAGCATAGCTTGGAATAGGGGGCATGAGGGGTCATAGGAATTGGGTGGTGAGCATGGGTGGGACATGGGGAGTGTTTAGAGGGTGAGGGATAAGAGGGATAAGGGCTGGAGGCCCTTTGTGTTTTTATTTTAACTATAATGAGGTCCCACAGAATAGAGCTGAGCCTTTTAAACAGCCCAGCTCTGCACCTGGCAGCCTCTGTGGCTGCCTCCAAACTTCTTCCCAGGTTGGCTGGCCCAACTCCAGCACACACACACCCTCCCGTCATTGAAGACCTTGCCTTTGCAGGCCCTTTCTCCCAAGAAGAGTGAGCAGAGCTGGGAATTTTCTCGACTCTTACTACCTGCCTCAAGGGTGAAAATCCAGTCCCTAATCTCAGGTCTACTTTTAAAGAGGGTATCTAGAGCAACTTAATAACTCAAAAGTATTGGTGCCTCTAAGATTGTGATACTGAGATGCCTATGTCATGTCTCATACAGTTCCCGATCATGTTCTACATTGTTCAGAAAGATATTACCTGGATTTTGTAGTGATAATTATCATGAAAATGTTTGTGTTTACCAGCATTATTCTTCTGAAACTAATGGCAACTACCAGAGTCCACACTTGTGCAGTTAAATGCAGAAATCCAGATGTTGCCGTCAATGATTCTATGGGGAGTATTTTGCCCATGTCAGATGGGGCGAGCGAGCGTGGGTGGGCGCAGACCCATCACCGCCCACAATTGGGTCCACGTTGCCATTTTACGTGGGCAGGCCAATTAATGCCTGCCCAGCGTACTTCACGACTCCCGTGCACAGCGGGAGTGGGCGGGCAGCAGTGGGCCCACTCAGCCCGCCAGGTCTAATGGTGACCTGACAGCCTGTATAAAGGATGGCCTAGCAGCCTTGGAAAGGCTGCTCACAGTGGCTGGGTGAAGTGCTCTGCAGAGGGGCAATGGTGGTGACACAAGTCCAGAGGATAGGCCATCGGGGCAGGCCAGGCCAGAGGGTTGGCCAGTAGGGCAATGTGCCCCTCGATTTTCAGACAAATGCCTAGCTGCCCTCCTGGAGGAGGTGGCAGCGCGGTGGGAGATCCTTCTTCGGGGGTTGGGAGGCGGAGGCCTCCCCACCTGACCAAACGTGCATGGGAGGAGGTTAGCTCCCATGATGTGCTGCGGCGCACATGGCTCCAGTGCCGCAACGGACTCAATGGTTTCCTGTGCTCAGGAAGGGTGAGTACCATGTTGCCTCAAGTCACTTAATGCAGCCATCACCCTTTCCCCCCCAACCCCCACAATCCTGGCAACACTGAGTACAGCAACATTGTTGAATCCCTCATGGCATGGATCCCTCACTGGGTGTGACAGCAGAGATTGCCCATGCTCAGTTCACCCTGAGAGGGTTGAGCTAGGATGTGCTTTGCATCCGCAGTATGTGTGAAGCTGACACCCAGAGTATAGAATGGAGTTGAAAGTCAAGGGTCTGCACCTAGACAGAGTGCTGGAACTGCAAGGCATGTCAAAGTCAAGATGCTAAAATGCTGGGAGGGGAGCTTCCAGTTCATGGGGCACCAATACATCTTCTGGTATTTGCGCTCCACGTGCTTGTGCCTTCTTGCTTAGCAAATTGGCACCTTATGGTGCCACATGTGAAGGACGCAGCATTTGGCCAATGGTGGGGGGGAGGGGTCAGCCCTGGCTTGTTTTGGTGAGTGTGCTGCAGCTGTGGGATGACGAAGAACTGGAGTCCTGCAATGTCCCACTCTGGCTGGGTTGGCAGGGATGCGATGGGAATTCAGGTGCAGGTTGGACTAATGAATGCTCCTCTCTCCTTTTCGGGAAAAGACTGCACACAATGCGTCAGAACCATTTGGCCATTCTTACCCCTTTCAAGCAGCAAACTATGGATCTTGAGAGATGCCATGCCCCCAGGTCCACCGGTGGCAGTGAGGCTGGGGTGCCACGGGGAGGTATGTTTGGTGAGCAGTCAGGTCACCATGTGTGTCACAGAAGCCATGGCACTGCTGAATGCTCCGAGATTGAAGTTAGCAATATGGGTTTACCCTTGATTTTGGAAGGATGGGCGCATAGCAATCTGGGGGAGCGGCATGCAAGTTGACATTGTCTGCACTGTAACTAATGAAATGACCTTTCTCTTCCTTTCAGCATCACCTGAGCAGGGCCAGGAGGAGGGAACAGAGGGCCCACCTCTCACCACTGAAGCCCCCAAGCAAACACACTCTCCAGTATCACACCATCTCAGCCAGGCAGGCACCAGCACAAATACTAACATCCTGGTGGAAATTAGATCTTTTCTAGTATCCCGAGGGCACTTCACACTCACTTGAGGTGAGGGCAGAGACAGAGAGTGCCCAGGGCACCGACAGCCGGAGGACTGCTGAGGACCAGGTACATGCTCGGTCAGTAGCTGATGATGTGCCTCTGGAGTAATCCATGAGGCAGCGAACGCTGGAAGTGCAGCAGGGTATATGGGATGATCTGGTGGAGATACATGGGGCTATGCGTAGCATAGTGCCCATGCTGGAGGAGTCCACGCGGAGCATTACCAATGCAATAAGCCTCATGGCTATGCACCATGCTTCCTCCATGGAGAGAGTGGTGACTCTCGTGGAAAGGCACCACCAGGAGAACAATCAGGTCCTCCTGGGGTTGCGCTCGGACCTGCAAGCCCTCAAATTATCTTTGACCTCAACTGGTCAGTGCCAGTGTGGGAGATGGTTTGGACACCAAGTATCCCAGCTTGGTGCCCATCCATCTACAGTGAGCAGGGAGGTCTGAAGCGACCTCACATCAGTGCAGCAGCTACGTGTCATCTCTGCAGGCTTCTCTCAGGTAATTCTGGATGAGGGCAGCAGTTCCTCCACCCCTCTGCCAGTGACCATGGCATCCAATGAGGCTGTGGCGACTGGGGAGGAGCCAGCTATGGAGTTGGCTGCTCCCTCCCAGGCGAGCCCATCAAATGTTCCACGGCCCAGAGGACGTCTGCCAAGGTGATCGAGGCGAACAGGACAGCACAGTGAGCAGGCTGTCTCAGCTGCCAGTGCCAGCGAGGGGACAGCACCTAGACGTAGCACCCGTAAGCATAAATTTAAGGCACCTTAGCACATCATGGGTTTCTCACTGGTGCCCATAGTACTTAGTCGAAGACTCGGTGTGATGACCAACACTGTTTTTGTTTTGCTTTATGAATTTATTTTTGTTTGTTTAATAAACCTTGACATGTTGCCATGCCTCAGGGTGGTTCCTTGCTTCTGCTTGTGTACAGGAAGCCATGATGCTATGAGTGAGTTGTTTGACTTTGACCTTGATTGACAAGGGCCTTAGTTAATGTTATTATCCTGATTTAGCACTCAGGTATCAAGAGTGGAGCCTGCAGCCCTGGCATGTGTTGAAGTTCCATCTGTGTTAGGCTAGCTAAAGGTTCTTTGGATTAAAGCCTCCTGGACGTCCCTGCCTCCCTGGAGTATGCCCGGGTCAGCGCCTACCCCCTCAGCATTCTCCTGTGCGTGCTCATCCTCGGACTCACTGCTGGACTCATGTTTGCATCCGGAGCAACTGCGTCCACATCTTCCTCGTCTACTGCATTGCCCCTTTCCAGTGCCAGATTGTGGAAAGTGCAGCATGCAACCACTATCAGCGACACACAATCTGGGGGGTATTGGCATGCGCCCCTGAGTAGTTTAGGCATCGAAACACATCTTGGGAATATTGATGGTTCTCTCCACCACAGCACTTGTGAAGGCATGGTTCCTATTGTACCGCTGCTCAGCCTCTGTTCTTGGATGGTGGAGAGGCGTCATGAGCCACTTTTTGAGGGGATAGCCCTTGTCACCCAGCAACCATCCATCCAGCCGGGCTGGAGCACTGAAGAGCCCCGGCATCTGGGAGTGTCTGAGTATGTAAGCATCGTGGGAGCTGCCTGGGTACCTTGCACAGACTTGTGAAATTAGCATCCTGTGATCACACACTATCTGCACGTTCATGGAGTGGAAGCCCTTCCTGTTGACGAAGGCACCGGGCTCACCTGCTGGTGCCTTGATGGCCACATGTGTGCAGTCAATTGCACCCTGGACACGAAGGAAGCCAGCAATCGCTGCAAAGCCTCTGACCTGCTCCATCTGACTGGCATTGTCCCAGCGGTAGTGGATGAAAGTTAATGTACGCCCGAATAGAGCGTTTGTAACCTGCTTGACACAAGTGTGGACAGCTGTTTTGGAGACTCCGAAGAGATCACCCACTGACCCCTGGAAAGAGCCAGAGGCATAGAAGTTGAGGGCAGCTGTGACCTTTAGAGCCACTGGCAGGGGGTGCCCACCTACACAGTTTGTGGACATCTCAGGGCCAATCATCTGACAGATGGAGGTGACTGTCTCCCTTGAGAGACGGAGCCTCCTTCGCACTGGACCTCAGACATATTGAGGTAGCTGCTTCGCCACCTGTAAACCCTGGAAGCAGGATGTTGGCGTCTTCTGCAGCCCCTTCCGCCTTGCATTTCCTGTTGGCCCTGCGCCCCTTGTGCCTGCTCTTCTCCTCCCAAAGGTGGCTCCCCTGGAGTCTGAATGTGGACTCCTGGCCTCCTCCCCATTCTGGCCCTCCCTTCCTCCTCAGAAGTGGTGCCTCCAGTGGAGAGCACAACTCCCATTCCCAGGCTAAGGGAAGGCTTCCTGAAAGCTGCAGGCCCCAGAAATGATTTCTACTGTAGAGTCCTGACCAGTGCTTTTACTCCTGTCCTAGCAGCTGGTATGAGTTTTGAAGCCTTCCTGCTCAATCAGTCAAGTAAAAGTTACTTTCACACTTAAATCCCTCAAATATCACATTCGCGACCCCACTCACCTCGCTTTTCCTGCCCGTGGACGAGGTTTATACAAATGTCTCCTACCCACCTGCCCGTTGCGATGTCCTGAAGATCGCATGGGCTGTGAAAAATCAAGATCAATTGCTGCCTCAAGGGCCTTAACTGGCCCATTAATTGATGGGCGCGCATCCGAACTTATAGCACGCCCGCCTTCCCAAATATTGCGATGGCGCACAGTGACATCAGGACGCTCACCTGATGTCACCACGTGTCATTTTACGCGTGTGCATGCGGGGCACACCCCCACAAGCCAACAGGAAATTTCTAGCCTATGCTTCTCCATAAGGTGCGGTGTTGAAGTCACTGGGGACAGCATCAACAGGAAATTATCGAACTGATGAAAACTTACACTTTTACACTATTAGACTGGCTGAAAAAATCCTTGGAAAAGCTACACCTTGTTGAGTGGGATTTTGGGTAACTGCATTTATAACGGCGTACTAAGCTCATGATTGCTGCTCAACACCCTCAGCGGTCCTGAAAAGCTAATAAGTGAAACGTAAAATTTCTTTATTATGGTAAAAAATAATACATTTTAAGTTTGTTTATATTATTTCAACTTCTACCTTAACCCCAGAAAAGAACATAAGAACATAGGAAATAGGAGCAGGAGTGGGCCATTTGACCCTTCAAGTCTGCCAGCCATTCAATAAGATCATGCGGGATCTGCCCCAGGCCTCATCTCCTCTTTCATGCCAGATCTTTCAAAGCCTTGAACTCCTAAATTCCTCAGTTGTTGGCTGTTAAATTGTAATTATAAGTCAAATATTCAGTGCATTTTAATTCCTGAGTCTTTGTCTGTGACAATTTTAAAAATTCCTTCATGGGATGTGTAAGTAAACTGCGAGCGCCATCACTTTATCACTCACTGTGAAATCCAGGCCACTTTTTCGTTAGAAAAAGCTGCGGAAAACCAGAGAATGATTCTCCCACAGATTATTATCACCCAACTCTGAGCGATGAGTCTAAACTTGAGTCACAGCAAATCACTTGTTCAGGGGATAATGAGACTTAAGAAGGGAAAATATACATAGCGTCAAAGTAGGAAAGAGTGTTAAAGATCCTGTGAATGAATATATAATGCAGTGTGGTACTAAGCCATTCAGGAAGATTTTAGATTCAATTCCTGATCCATGTTATTAGCCACACTGAACAGAGAAGCTAATGGATGAGGGAATTGGAAAAAAATTCAACAATGTTATGTTTGCTTTGATTTGACTGGAAGCCCTGCACCAGTGAACATAAGGCCCAATGTTGATTCAGGATTGGGCTTGATGGTACGCCAAACCAACACCTGCACCCTGTTGTCCATAAGTAAATAACTTGCAATACATACATACATAAAGAATAGTCACTCTGAGTGAAATACTGGGGGAGAAGGAGAGTAGCATCAAGGTATATTGGAGCAAGAACGGGAGATGGTTGGGAAAACAAATGGGGATAAAAAGCTATTAGAAAAAAATGAGAAGAGAATTCTGAATTGCATATCTTGCAATGTTTTTCATGTTAAAGATGCTACATAAAATACAAGTTTATAGGCCATTGTGATCGAGGGCAAACATGTCTGCAGTAAGTGTTTATGGCTCAAGGAGCTTTGGCTCGGAATCATTCAGCTGAAGGTCAAGCTTCAGGCACTGCATTACATCAGGGAGGAGGAAAGTTACATGAACACTTTGTACCAGGAAGTGGTCACATCCCTTAGGATAGGGTCTTCTGATTTGGTCAGTGGTCAGGGATAGGAGGGTGTGACTGCGAGTGAGGCAGGTAAGGGGACCCAGAGGGCAGGAGTGCAGGTGCCTCAGCTTTTGCAATTGTTCAACTGGTTTGAGGTTCTTTCAACTTGTCTGGATGGGAATGGGGGCTGCAGGGTGGATGAGCTGACTGACCATAACACCGTGGCACAGGGAACAATTCAAGTGGGGGGAGCAAAAAGGAATGTAGCTGTAGGAGGGGACAGTATAGTGAAGGCAATTGAGACTGTTCTCTGCAGCAAAAAGTGAGAGTCCAGAAGGCTGTTTCCTACCCAGTGCCAGGGTTCAAGAAATCTGCCCAGGGCTGGGGAGGAACTTGCAGTGCAATGGGTAGGATGGAATTATCGTGGTCCGTGTAAGTACCAATGACATAGGCAGGACAAGGAAAGGGGTTCTGCGTAGTCAGTATGAGGAGCTAAGCACCAAATTAAGAAGCAGAACCTCAAAGGTAATGATCTTTGGATTATTACCTGAGCCACATGCAAATTGACTTGGGGCAAATAAGATTAGAGAAATGAATGCATGGCGCAAAGGCTGGTTTGGGAGAAATGGGTTCTGGTTTGTGGGGCACTAGCACCAGTACTAGGAAATGGGGGCTGTACCGTTGGGATAGTCTCCACTATTACCATGCTGGGACCAATGTTCTAGCGAGCCGCATAGCTAAGGAAGTGGAAAGGATTTTAATCTGAATAGTTGGGGCAAGAGATCAAATTTGGGAAGATGTGGTAAACCAAAGAGTAGGGACAAGGCAAGGGAGAAAGGTACTAATATGAGAATTGATAAACAGACCATGACAGGAAGGGGCAGAGAGTACAGGGAGTTCAAATCTAAGAGTAAATCAGCAAATAAGGCTAGAGGTTACATAAATAATAAAAGGACAAAGCTAAAGGCCCTGTATCTGAATGCATGTAACATTCAAAACAAAACAGATGAACCGATAGCTCAAATATAAATAAATAAGTACAATCTGATAGCCATAACAGAGACATGCCTGCAGGTTGACATACATTGGGCCTAAATATTGACGGATACATGGCATTTAGGAAGGCCAGAAAGTTAGGAAAACATGGAGGGGTGGCTCTGTTAATTAATGGTGATATTAGCACAATAGAGACCGAAGTTCAGGATACCAGGATGTAGAAGCTGTTTGGGTAGCGCTAAGAAATGATAAAGGCAACAAGTCAGTTGTGGGAGTGGTGTACAGGCCCTCAAATAATAATCACATGGTAAGACGGAGCATAAAGGAAAAAATAATGGGAGCTTATCAGAAAGGTACAACAATAATCAGCAATAATCTACATATCGACTGGAAAAATCAGATGGGCAAAGCTAGCCTAGATGAGAATGTTTTCCAAATAGTTTGTTAGAACAGCACTTTCTGAAGCCAACCAGAGAGCAGGCTGTATTAGACTTGGTATTGTGCAACAAGATGGGATTAATTAATAACCTCAGAGTGAAGGCACCCCTAGGTAGCAACAATCATAATATGATTGAACTGGAGTTTAAGGAAGAGAAAAGTGGGTCCAAGACTAGTATTTTAAATTTAAATAAGGGCAGTTATGAGGGCATGAGAGCACAACTAACTAAAGTGAACTGTCAAATTAAGTTCAGGGTTAGGTCAATAGAGACGCAGTGGCGGGCAGAATAGATACATTACAACCAGAAATTTAAAATTCCAAATGAAGGACCCACCATCTGTGGTTAACTAAAAAAGTTAAAGATAGTATCAAACTTAAAGAAAAAGCATAAGGATGGGTGACAGGTCAGAAGATTGGACAGAATATAAAAAATAGCAAGGAATGACTAAAGTTTTAATAAGGAGGGAAAAATTAGAGTACAGGAGAAAGTTAGCTAGAAATATAGGGCAGAATTTTTACGAGGGCAGGGCTTGCTTGCCAATGCGAAAATGACGCAGGATGACATTGGGGGAAACCCCCGACGTCATCCCGCCCCATTTAAATATTCAGGAAGGCAGGGGGAACAACACAATCAGCTGTCCACCCGCTGACCTGTCAATGGCCAATTGAGTTCATTGACAGGCTAGTTAAATCAATTAAAGGCCCTGCCCATCCAACCTTAAGGTTGGCGGGCAGGCCAGGAGCCCCAGCGGGCTTCTGAAAAAACATGAAACCTCATCCACCGGCGGGATGAGGTTTCATGTTGGTTTTAAAAAACTTTAATAAAGTTCCTGTGATATTGATTAACATGTCCCATCTCGTGTGACATTGTCACATGAGGAGGACATGTTAATACTTTTTTTATTTTTCTATTTTTTAAACTTTCAAATCTTTCACCGATCTCCCTGAGGCAGCACTTGGTCTCAGGGAGATGTGCACTCTTTCGTACGCATGTGCGAAAGAGCGCACTCTGGCAGTTGGGGAATCCCACCCCCGCCCGCACAGGAAGCGCATAGCGCTAATCGTCGGGCAGCCCGCTGGGCGGGCCTTAATTGGCCCGCCCAGTTAAAATGGTGGTGGGGCCCATTTTGGCAGCGGCGATCAGCTGCCCACACGCCGCTGAGCTGGTGGGACCCGCCCACCCATCAAGGGCAAAATTCTCCCCATAGAAACAGATAGTAAGAGATTCTATAGGTATTTTAAAAAGAAAAGAGCTAACTAAGTGAATGTTGGTCCTATAGAAAGTGAATCTGAGGAATTAATAATGGCAAATAAGGAGATGGCAAATGAATTGAATAGGTATTTTTCGTCAGTCCTCACTGTGGAGGATACAGGTAACACCCCGGAAATAGCTGTAACTCAGGAAATGGAAGGGAGGGAGGAACTCAAGAAAATTACAGTCACCAGGGATGTGGCACTAAGAAAATTGTTGGAACTGCAGGCTGACAAGTCCCCCCTGGTCCTGATGGACTTTATCCTAGGGACTTAAAAAAAGTGGCTCGTGAGATAGTTGATGCATAGGTTTTAATTTTTCAAAATTCATAGATTCTGGAAATGTTCCAATAGATTGGAAAATAGTGAATATAACTCCTTTATAAAAAAGGGGAGGGAGACAGAAAGCAGGAAATGACAGGCCAGTTAGCTTAACATCTGTCACAGGGAAAATATTAGAAGCTATTATTAAAGACATTATAGCAAGGCACTTAGATAAATTCAAGGTAATCAGGCAGCATCAACATGGATTTGTGAGCAAGAAATCATGTTTAACCAATTTAATGAAGCACTGTGAAGAAGTAACATGTGCTGTGGATATGAGGGAGCTGGTGGATGTACTGTACTTAGATTTCCAGGAGGCATTTGATAAGGCGCCACATCAAAGGTTATTGCAGAAAGTAAAAGCCCACGGTGTAGGAGGTAACATATTGGCATGGATAGAAAATTGGCTAGCTAATAGGAATCAGAGAGTAGGCATAAATGGGTCATTGTCTGGCAAGGTGTAACAAGCAGTGAGCCACAGGGATCAGCGCTGGGGCCTCAACCCCAACTTCTTACAATTTATATCAATGACTTGGATGAAGGGACTAAAGCTGTGATTGCTAAATTTGCTGATGATACAAAGATAGATGGGATATAAGCTGTAAAGAGGACATAAGGATGCTACAAGGGGATATAGATAGGTTAAGTGAGTGGGCAAAGATCTGCAAATGGAGGATAATGTGGGCAAATGTGAAATTGTCCATTTTGGCAGGAAGTAAAAAAAGGAAGCAAATTATCTCAACGGCGAGTGGTTGCAGAGTTCTGAGATACAGAGAGATCTGGGTGTCCTAGTACATGAATTGCAAAAGGTTAGTATGCATGTACAGCAAGTAATTAGGAAAGCCAATAGAATGTTACCATTTATTGTGAGAGGAATTGAATACAGAAGTAGAGAGCTTATGATTCAATTATACAGGGCCTTGGTGAGACTACATCTGGAGTATTGTGAATAGCATTGGCCTCCTTATTTAAGGAAGGATGTAAGTGCATTGGAAGCAGTTCAGAGAAGGTTTATTAGGCTAATACCTGGAATGGGCGGGTTGTCCTATGAGGAAAGTTGGGCAGGGTACACTCATATCCACTGGTATTTAGAAGATTAAGAGGTTACTTGATTGAAACATATAAGATCCTGAGGGGTCTTGACAGGGGGAATGTTTCTTCCTGTGGGAGAATCTAGAACTAGGGGTCACTGTTTAAAAATAAGGGGTCTCCCATTTCAGACAGAGTTGAAGAGAATTTTTTTCTCTCAGAGGATAGTGAGCCTTTGGAACTCTCTTCCTCAAAAGGCGATGGAAGCAGAGTCTTTGAATATCTTTAAGGCAGAGCTAGATAGATTCTTTTTAAGCAAAGGGGTGAAAGGTTATCGGGGATACATAGAAATGTGGGGTTGAGGTCACAATCAGATCAGCCATGATCTTATTGAATAGCGAAGCAGGCTCAAGGGGCTGAGTGTCCTACTCCTGCTCCTAAATCATATGTTTGTATGTAAGTTGTTGCTAACTAGCCAGCTCTGCCTCCATAGCAAACAGTGTTCATTCCCTAATGCAATTTCTTCTAATGTTGGAAGAAAGTCTTTGGTAGTCGCACCCATTAAATTAACCTCCTATGTGTCAAAATTAATTTATGTTTTGATTATATAAAGTGAAACATAAAATTAACAAAAAATAACCTTAAAATACTTTGGCAACTTGTCAGTGAGACTGTGCTACAATATGATACAATAACATTAACAGAGGCTTGGCTTTGGCTATGGCATTTTAGGAAGCTGAACATATCTGGTAACAAAACATTCAGAAGGAGAGGGATAGAAATCTTAATCAAAGGTTCACATATAGTGCATGCATGTAGGGATGACATAAAAGAAGTTTAAAATCTGAAACCTAGGCGATGTGAAAAATCTGACAAGTTGCCTTGCATTTTAGGCTCACCAGAACTGGAAGCAATTTGTTTCTGACAGCTAGCAAGTTCAGTTAACTTAATCAGTTCCTTAAAACAGTCAGAAATACATAATTTTTCAAATACTGTCAACAAATACAATTCATATCGAGATTAATACATTAAGAAAATAATTAATTTTATGCTTACCAGTTGAAATGGCTCAGAGTGACATTCCACAGATACACTTGTATAATTCAACCAAATGATTGTGAGCACAGTTGAGTTACAGAACAGCTGGAAAAAAATGATTTATTTTTAAAAATGTAACCATATAACAGGTAAGAATTTAATTTTCCCAGTAGTGCAATAGTTACACAGTTCATGCAACATTCCTTTAGGCGCTATTTTAACTAACTTGTTGACTTGCAAAGGTTTTATGACTATTAAAATGGCATCTCTATGCATGTTCTAAGGTGAAATCAACCCTCTTAAAATTGATCTGCTAGAAAACTTGGGGGGTGAAATGATGCCATACGTTATTACAATACAAACACTTAATACATTCATATGAAATTCTTTTATCCACTACTTTAATAAAGAAATGCTCCAAGTATTTTAGCGGACAGAGCCAAGTCATACAAATTTGTAAAAGAGAAGTGTGGTAACATCATGTATACTTTGGCTTGTCCATCTAGAAAAGAAGCTTCTGTAACATCATTGAATTTTGGCCTACCACACCCTTGGCGGTGTCGATTTTCAGCTTCAGTTATTAGGTGGATTTTCCTCTACCTTACCACCTGAAATTGGGCTGTTCAGTGGAGGAAAGCTGTTGTAAATAGGGAAAGGAGGCCACTGTCATATCCTTGGCTGAACTAGGTTTTTGTTCTCCCCCACTGGTCACCACCCCAACACAAGTAAGTGACAGTGGGGCCTGACCCAGCAAGCCATTTAATTACTCAGCCTTCTGCCTCCAAGAGACAGTTAGCAATAATACCTGGGGTAACAATGGATGGCTAAGTAATCTTCCTTTTCAGGAGGAGTGGGCCCAGTAGAGAAGAACATAGTCCAAGGCTTAAATTAAAATCAATTTTTGTTCATCAGTGTTCTTTTGCCCCTGTAAGTGGCATCATCTACTTTCTGGCATCCTGCTGAAAATTCACAATGTTTATTTTCCTTGTGGCATCTTAGGAGGAATGCCCAGGCAAACTAGAGGGAGGGAGGACCATCCAACACCACAACAACCGACTGACTAAAAAAGAAATTGTTCTCAGGATGTAGGCAGCACTAGCAAAATCAGCATTTATTACCAATCTTTATTTGTCACTGTGGTGGTGGACCTTTCTCATGAAATGCTACACATTCTTTGCTGTGATTTTCTACATCTAAGTGTCTTGCTAGAACCACTTCAGAGGGCAGTTAATAGTCAACCAGGTTAGAATGGGACTGGAGCCACAATGTAAACCAGACCAGGCAAGGTTGATAAGTTTCCTTATGTAAAGGACATTAGTGAACCAGTTAGGTCTTTACGACATTCAGGCTCCAAAAGCTTTGTGGTCCATTTACTGATATCGACTTTTATTTCGAGATTTTTAGCTGCTATGATGGTATTTGAATGTGCTGAACTGATTAATTCTCTAGGCGATTAAACCAACTCTATTTTATGTGTCCAGTAGTGTAACCATTATATTAGCACAGCAAGTTCAGTGAAATAACGAGGAAAGAATTCCCCCAATGCAACTGAGTTATTTATATGCATTTTTGAAAACATTAACAATGAACATACCTGAGCTGCATAGTATCACATTAGTGAGTGATTTTACCCAAAACTTCCTGAAGATGTTTTTTCTGTATTACGGTTGTTTTAGGCTTTTAGGTTCTCCAATCTATGACTCTATATCACATGTGTTATGTAAGCTGAGTGCAATAGATGTATCTTATACAAATGGATTAAAAAATAATCATGTTTCACCATTTGTATTTGTTGTAATTAGCCATCATGCTAACTCTGCATGTGCCCATTGTGTGACAGCTAAAATAAACTAAACAAAATCTAAAACAAATTTGTTTTCTACTGACATTTACCACAGGTTTGTAGTGTTAACGGAACACATAGGAGGCAAAATTGCATAACCCCAAAAATGAACACGAGGTTTGGGATGTGTGATTAAGCCACACCTGTTGCTTCTGATGCAGGCAGCACACAAGCCTCATGCAGCCTGCTCATCTTAATGATTGAAGTCATTCCCACATTAAATGTACACCTCAAAAGAGGCTTGGCCTAAATAGCCAAGTGGTTATGGTACTGGGTTTGTTAACCCCAAGATCAAGAGTTCAAATCTCACAATGGCAAACTATGAAACAATGTAACTTCATCTGAAACAGATGGAAATGGGTTTGTACTCAAAAGAGTTACACCTCAACAGGAAACCCATGTTTGAGGAATGTTAGTGTCACTTAATGCCAGCCTATGCTACTTAAAGCCAGCCTGCACCTCTTAAAGGGGAAGTACATTCTGACCAGAGCAGCCAAAACTGAGGCAGCGCTGAAACTATTGAAGATGACAGTGTGCTAAAGACTAATTATCTTTCTTGGAACCAGGATGTAGCATTAAGAAGGATAAACAAGGTGCACAAAAGATTGGGAGAGACAGATACCACTAAAATAAGAAATAATAAAGCAATAGGTGGGGTCAGAGTAAGAAGAAATACAGTAAGATCTAGTTCAGGTTTACAGTGCATGTATGTAAATGCACAGAGCATGCTTAATAGGACTGGTGAGCTGCAGGCACAATAGCCACATAGGAATAGAGTGGCAACAATGGCTCAAATAGGGACAGGGCTGGGTATTAAATTACCCTGTTGTTCGATAAAGGTCGGGAAGAATAAAAAGGGGCACAAATGACAGCATTGGCTAAGGAGAATATTACAGTATTGCAGGCAAAGGATGTCCTGACATGGACAAAGACAAAATCTATTTGCTTATAATTAAGAAACAATACACATTCTGCTGTGTGGATCCTATAGACAATCAACTACAGTAGGGGAAAATGTATAGAGGAGAAAGTTTACAGCAAAGTCACAGGAAGGTGCAAAGACAATAGAGTAGTAATAATGGAATATTATCCTAATATAGACTGGAATAGTAGAAAGATAAAGAGTAGAGAGCAAGTCGAGTTTCTGGTGTGTTCAGGAGAATCTTCTTGATCAATACATTTCTGACCCAATAAGGAAGGAGGCATTGCTAGATCAGGTTCTGAGAAATGAGTTGGGTCAAGTGGGTCGTAGGGAAACACTTAGGGAATAGTGATCATAATATGACTGGATTTAGATTTGCTGAGGAAAAAGACTGTAGAACAATCCAGAGTAAAAATATTTAACTGAAGGATGGCCAACTTCAGTGGATTGCCTGGAAGTCGCTGCCTATGAGGGTGGTGGAAGCAGAGGCAATCAATGATTTCAAAAGGAAGTTGGATGGACATTTGAGGGGAATAAACTTGACGGATAGAACAGGGGATTGTAACTTATTGAATTGATCTACAGAAGCCAGCAAGGGCTCAATGGCCAAATTACTTCCTTCTATACAGCAATGACTTTATGGGCCAGATTTTCATGCCTCTGTCCATTTTTGAACAGAGGTAGGCCAGCTTAAAAATGGCAGGTGGAATCTGATTCCAAGATTCCCTACCCCATTTCTGTCACTGGCTATTTTTAGTGGTGTGGGATGAGGGTGCAGGTAGTGCACCCAGTGCTCCAGTCTATGCCAGTTTCATTGCAGGAATTGGTAATTTAGACCCCTGTTGTTTTCATGGAGTCGGGCCTATTTTGATAGGAGACGTGGTTTGCATCTCAGAGGAGTCTTGAACCATGTGAGAATCCCAGTCTGAGTCTGGAACCTTTTGACAGGTAAGTTCCTATTTCACATGTCATAATGTAATGGTGTCTGAGAAGTCCAATATGTTCTTAATGCAGTGCTCTTGACAGGGCTTTGTTTAGAAAAGGGAAGTGACCATTAAATTGACCAGCATTGTGAAAGTGGAAAAGTTTTCAGATGTATTAGAGTACATTATCCATTGAATAAAGTACTCTTCTGAACAATGTTGTGCGTCATGTTTTGCTGTGTCAATTGCACAATGTGCTTTGATTTTTTCACTCATTGATGGATCAGCCAGCTGTTCCACCCTTTGGCACAGTGCAACAGATAGCTGAGTTCTTTGATTGACAGCTCAGCCATCTGTTCAGGCTTTGAAGCAGTGCAACAAATTTCCACCTGTTACACTACTTCAAAAGCTTTAATATATTTGGTTGTGCAGGCTTTGTTGACATAGTTGTGCATTGGAATCTCATTGTAAATGTTGGGGGAGCTCCAAACTCCAATAATGGATTCAGATTGTTGATATAACTGTCAAGGAGAGGGTAAGCTTGGCTTTTATTGACAGTTTTATGAGCTCCTAATAAGAGTATGTTTTTGAAGAGGTTTTGAATAGTTGTTTGGGTATGTTGATAGTTTTATAACAACTTGATAGGATTAAGTTTTTTTTTCAAGTGGAGTTTGAATGGCTCTTCGATTGACAGCTTTATGATCTCCTAAGAAGATTCAGGTTTTTTCAAGTAGAGTTTGGATAGTGGGGTCATGGGGGTATGGAGACAGCATGCATGGTGGATGGGGATGTAAGGGATGAGGGCTAGGGTTTTGAAAGCTCATGTACAGACCTGGGCCAATGTCCTAGGCAACTGAGGTGATCCTTCTAACCTGCCCACCGCATCCTCCTGCCTCCATTTCTGCCTCTGCCCTACTTTGGGAGTTGGCATCCCAAGTTCCAGCCCACCCCTGCCATGGCACAATGGAGGCTGGATCGCAACATTGAGAAATGGCCCGACTCATGATTCCCACCTCAAAGATGAAAATGCAGACCAATGATTCAATGAGAACAGATATGCCCCAGGTAAACCTGAATGATAGATTGGCAGACAATACTGAAACAGAACAATGGGCTGCCTTTAAAGAGGAGATGCTTCATGTACATGTGAGATACATTCCCCTGAGGGGGAAAGGCAGACCAACAAAAGCCAGAACTCCCTGGATGATGAAAGAGATTGAGAGTAAGATGAAGGAGAAAAAAGGTGTGCATGATTGATGTCAGGTTGATATTACAGGTGAGAAACCAGGACATATTGAACACAATCTCTTCCTTCGACACAGGGATGGTGCCAGGCAACTGGAGAATTGCACATGTTAAACCTTTGTTCAAAAGCAAAGTTGTAAGGATAAACCCAGCAACTACATGCCAGTCACCAGTCACTTTAACCTTAGTAGAGGGTTAGAAATGATAATCCAGGACAAAATGAACAGTCACATTGACAACTGTGGATTAATTAAGGAAATCCAGCACATTTTTTTAAAAAAGCAAATCACGTTTAACTAATTTGATGGTGTTTTTAGATGAGGCAACAGAGGGGGTTGACGATGGTAATGCAGTGGTGTTTTCTTTTCATCGGATATGGGCTTCGCTCTCTGGGCAGGCATTTATTGCCCGTCCCTAGTCGCCTTTGAGAAAAAGGTAGTGAGCTGCCTTCTTCAACCACTGCAGTCCATATGTAACACCCACAGTGCTGTTAGGAAGGGAGTTCCAGGATTTTGACCCAGTGACAGTCAAGGAACGGCGATACATTTCCAAGTCAGGATTGTGAGTGACTTGGAGGGGAACTTCCAGGTGGTGGTGTTCCCATCTAACTTTTGCCCTTGTCCTTCTAGATGGTCATGGGTTTGGAGGTTGCTATCTAAGCAGCTTTGGTAAATTTCTGCAGTATATCTTGTAAATGGTGCACACTACTGCTACTGTGTGTTGGTGGTGGAGGGAGTGAATGTTTGTGGATGTGGTGCCAATCAAGCAGGCTGCTTTGTCCTGGATGGTGTCAAGCTTCTTGAGTGTTGTGGCAGCTGCACTCATCCAGGCAAGTGGGGAGTATCCTATCACACTACTGACTTGTGCCTTGTAGATGGTAGACAGGCTATGGGGAGTCAGGAGGTGAGTTACTTGCAGCAGGATTCCTAGCCTCTGACCTGCTCCTTTGGCCACAGTACTTATATGACTGGTCCAATACAGTTTCTGGTCAATGGTAACCCCCAAGATGTTGATAGCAGGGGATTCAGTGATTGTAATGCCACTGAACGTCAAGAGGCAATGGTTAGATTTTCTCTTGTTGGAGATGGTCATTGCCTAGCACTTGTGTGGTGTGAATGTTACTTGCCACTTGTCAGTCAAAGCCTGGATATTGTCCAGGTGTTGCTGCATTTGTAATTGGACTTCTTTAGTTTCTGAGGAGCCATGAATGGTGCTGAATATTGTGCAGTCATCAGCAAACATTCCCACTTTTGACGTAATGATAGAAGGAAGGTCATTGATGAAATAGCTGAAGATGGTTGGGCCGAGGACACTACCCTGAGGAACTCCTGCAATGAAGTCCTGGAGCTGATATGACTGACCTTCAACAACCACAACCATCTTCCTTTGTTCTAGGTATGACTCCAACCAGTGGAGAGCTTTCCCCCATTCCCATTGACTCAAGTTTTGCTAGGGCTCCTTGTTGGCACACTCAGTCAAATGCGGCCTTGATTTCAAGGGCAGTCACCCTCACTTCACCTCATGTGTTGTATATGGATTTCAAAAAGATGTTTGATAAAGTGCCACAAAACAGCCTTGTCATCAAAGGTGAAGGCTATGGAATAAAAGGGACAGTGGCAGCATTGATACAAAGTTGGCTGAGTGACAGGAAACAAAGAGTAGTGGTGAATAGTTGTTTTTCAGACTTGAGGAAGGTTTACAGGAAGGTTCCCCATGGGTCAGTATTAATATGTGCAAATAACTTAGACTTGGGTATGTAGGATATAATTTCAAAAGTTGCTGATGACATAAATTTTGGATGTATTGTGAACTGTGGATAGGATAAACATGTGGCAGATTGAATTTAATGCAATGAAGTGTAAAGTGATACATTTTGGTAGGAAGAATGAGAAGAGGCACTATAAACTAAAGATGCAATTCTAAAGGGGCTCAAGAACAGAGAGACATGGGGGGTATATGTACACAAATTGTTGAAGGTGACAGGGCAAATTGGGAAAGTGGTTAAAAAGGCATTCTCATCCTGGGCTTAATAAGTAGAGGCATAGAGTATAAAAGCAAAGAAGTTACATCAGACCTTTATAAAACACTAGTTCAGTTTCAACTGGAGTATTGTGCCCAATCCTGGACACTGCATTTTAGGAAGGATATCAAAACTTTAGAGAGGGTGCAGAAAAGATTTGTGAAAATGGTTCCAGCATGAGGGACTTTGGGTGCAAGGAGAAACTGCAATTATCCTCTTTAGAGAAGAGAAAGTTGAGAAGAGATTTGAAAGAAGTGCTCAAAATCAGAGTAGAGAGAGAGAAACTGTTCCCTTTGTTGGAGGGGTCGAGAACCAGAGGCACAGATTTAAGATGTCTGGCAAAAGAACCAAAAACAACATAAGAAAATGCTTTATTACACAGCAGGTAGTTATGATTTGAAAAGCACTACCTGGGAGGGCGGTGGAGGCAGATTCTACAGTAGCTTTCAAAGGGGAAACTGATAAACATCTGAAGGCAAAACATTTTCAGGGTTACAGGGTATGTGCAGGAGTGCCAGTCATGGATTCAACAGGCCAAATGGTCCCCTACTGTGCTGAAACCATTCTATATTCTAGAATTCTCACATCCCATTTCACTCTCATCTCACAATCCTTTCTAATTGAAGTATGCACCTCCTGTTTTCCACAACCCGCTTGTACCTTTCTCCATTCAGATACTCAAGAGCTGCAACCTGACCAGACACTAATGGAAAAGAAAGAGGTGAAAGTGCAGGAAGACAGTGATGATGAAGAAACACCATCACTCACTCTTAAACTCACAGCCACCAGCTTAGACACTGAGACTGTGCCTACTTTAGAGGATAACCTAAAGGCAGGATCAGCACACCAGTCATGAGTGGCCTGCAGTCAGTGCAGTGAAAAATATTACAACACCAACAATTGAGTAAGAGCTGTCTAGACTGTACTGGTAATAACAAGGAGGTGAGGGCTTTGTAAAGTGTAGAGTCGATAACCAGGAATGAGGGTGGAAGGACTTGGGGCTGTGAAGGTTGTGCAGGTTGTGGTGGCAGTAATTTTGGGCTGGTCTTTTGGTCTTTCCCTCTTGCCTAAATACACCATAGATGGTGGAGTGTTAACTATTGCCACGCAAATAAAAACAAAAACTATAATAATTCTGATGTTTGAAACTAACTTGTGTGCAAGTGGTATTCATAAGCAGCAGAAAACTAAAATTCATTTTTAACTTTTACTCACATTTTTGCCATCAGCCTTTACATTGCATTCAGTGGGAATATTATCAAAATCTTCCTTGCTGCATTCAGTTTCTTTCATTGAGAACTTGATTCCATATTTAATTCCAGCTACCACCTGATTATAAAATTTACATCATTAATGAAAATTTTTTGTGAAGGACATCATCATTGCACGTAATTATCATTAAAATGGCCTTCATTATGCCTCAGTGTTTCATTTTTTCCAGCTCTTTAAAAATATGTTTTCCTGTAGATAATGCAACAAGCAAATCGTTTTAGATACAGCAGGCAAATTGAGGCACATCAGCAGATTTTGGAACATAAAATGAAAAGGACTTCAAAGAATATTATCATTTTATCACTATTCAAGACAAGATTGAGAGGGAGATGATCCAAGCCTTTGAAGCATATGAATAATATGGGGATGAATTTTCTATTAAACCACTGGGCAGAATCACACCACTTGATTTGTGTTCCCACTTGGCATTTGGGATAAATAGGTGCTGGTAAAAGCCAGGCAACATGGCTTCAGCTTTGCAAATGATGAGCCAAAGGAAATTATGATTCCAAGACTTGACGATGGAACAGTGATTGGATAGTCTGTGAGTAGAGCTAGAGACCAAGTGCAAAATCTGTCTGTTAGAGGCCAGAAGGTAGCCGTTTTTCACACAGCCTAATATATTTGTAGAATAGACTTCCAACAAAAGCCACAAATGCTACTAAAACCCATTTAATCTATGAGGGATGAGTTAAGCTGTTTATATTCTAACCCATCTGCAACTTCATTCATTTATTGGCAGCCTCTTCCCGAGGGGCTGCTGAATAAAAATGCATCCGTGATTGACTTGGTTGCAGCTTTGATGTGATCATGCCAATCCTTATCTTCCTGACTTTCGGTTAGCTAACAAAAACACCACTGTACCTAATTTTTAGCCAAACGGAACCCGAACATTTAAAAGTTATTCATTCCTCCAAAATGGATGATGAGAGTCAGAAAGAAGAAGATGTAAGGAAGAACTTTGTTTTTTTTAGAGATTTTGGTTAGATTTGATATAGGAACATAAGAATATCGAAAAAGGAACAGGAGTAGGCTATTTTGCCCATCGAGCCTGCTCCACCATTCAACGGATCATGGCTAATCATTTACTTCTTACACCACTATCACCACATCCCTTGATATTATTAGTAACCAGAAATCTATTGATTTCTGTTTTAAACATGCTCAATGATTGAGCTTCCATAGCCCTCTGGGGTAGAGAATTCCAAAGATTCACCACCCTCTGAGTGAAGAAATTCCTCCTCATCTCAGTCTTAAGTGGCCTGCTCCTTATTTTGAGACTGTGTCCCCTGATTCTTGGCTCACCAGCCAGGAGAAACAACCTATCCACACCTATCCTGTTATACCCTGTAAGAATTTTCTAAGTTTCAATGAAATTACCTCCCATTCTTCGAAACTCTAGAGAATACAGGCCCAGTTTCCTCAATCTCTCCTCAAAACATAATCCCTCCATCCCAGGGATTAGTCTAGTGAACCTCAGTTGCACTCCCTCTGTGGCGAGTACATCCTTCCTTAGATAAGGAGGCCAAAACTATACACAATACTCCAGGTGTGGTCTCACTAAAGCTCTATACAATTGCAGCAAGGCATTTTTACTCCTGTACTTAAATCCCATTGTGATGAAGGTCAACACACCATTTGCCTTCCTAATTGCTTGTTGCACCTGCATTATTCGTGAACAAAGACACACAGATCCCTCAACACTTCCCAACTGCTCACCGTTTTAGAAATACTCCGCCTTTCTGTTTTTCCACCAAAGTGGATAACTTCACAGTTATTCACATTATATTCCATCTGCCATGTTTTTGCCCATTCATTTAGTCTGTCCAAATCAACTTGAAGCCTTCTTGTATCCTCCTCACAACTCACATTCCCATCTAGTCTTGTGTCATCAGCAAATTTGTAAATATTACATTTGGTCCCCACATCCAAATCATTTATATAGATTGTGAACAGCTGTGGCCCAAGCACTGATCCTTGCACTAGTAACTGCCTGCCATCCTGAGAATGACCTGTTTATTCCTACTCTGTGCCTTATGTCTGTTAACTAAGTCTCAATCCATAGCAGTGTATTACCCGCAATCTCATGTGCTCTAATTTTGTTCACAAACTTCCTGTGTGAGACGTTATCAAAAGCCTTCTGAAAATTCAAATACACCACATCTACTGGTTCTCCTTTACTGATGCAACATTCTCAAAAAACTCCAACAGGTTTGTGAAACATGATTTCCCTTTCATAAATCCATGTTGACTCTGCCCAATCATATCATTATTTTCCAATTGTCCAGTTGTCACATCCTTTGTAATAGATTCTAACATTTTCCCTACCATTGACATAAAACTAACAGGTCTGTGGTTCTCTGTTTTCTCTCTCCCTCCCTTCTTGAATACTAGGGTTACATTTGCTACTTTCCAGTCTGCAGGAACCTTTCCAGGATCTATAGAATTTTGAAAGATAACGACCTCCTTCATGTAGCTCATCTGGTTCAGGGGATTTATCAGCCGTCAATACAATTTTTTTGAGAACTACCTCTTTATTAATACTGATTTCTTTCAGTTCCTCAATTTCACAAGTCCCTTGGTTCTTTAGTATCTCTGGAAGATTTTCTGTATCTTCCTCCATGAAGACAGACACAAATTAAATGTTTAGTTTCTCTGCAATTTCCCTATTATCCATTATAAATTCTCCCGTCTCTGCCTGTAATGGACACACATTTGTCATATTTTCCTTTTCACATACCTAAAGAAACTTTTACAGTCAGCCTTTATGTTACTGTTTGCATTCTTATTCTCTTTTCTTTTTCTTTATCATTTTCTTGGTCATCCTTTGCTGTAATCCAAATTGCTCCCAATCCTCATTCATACCACTTTTTCTGGCAATCTTATATGGCCATTTCCTTTGATCTAATGCAATCTTTAACTTATTTTGTTAGGCACAGTTGATTCACCTTTATGTTGGGTTTTTGTGTCTTAGAGGAATATATATTTGTTGTAGGCCATGTAATATTTCTTTAAAGACAAACCTTGTCTGCCTACCATTAAATCTTTTAATATATTTTCCCAATCCACCATAGAGAACTTGCCCTTCATACCTTCATAATTTCCTTTGTTCAGATTTAGGATCCTAGTTTCATAATGAACTATGTTACTTTCAAACTTAATGTAAAACTCTATCATATTGTGGTCACTATTTCCTAATGGCTCCTTTACAGCAAGGTTATTAATTAGCCCTTTCTCATTATATAATACTAAATTTAAAATAGCCCGATCCCTAATTGGTTCCTTAGTGTACTGCCCCAGAAACCCATCTAGTACACACTCCAGGAATTCATCCTCCACAGCATTAGTGCTAATTAGATTTACCCAATCTATATGTAAGGTTGAAACCACCAATTATTACTGTATTACCCATGTTAGATGCAGTTCTAATTCCCTGATTTATACCATGCACAATATTATCACTCCAGTTTGATGGCCTATAAACAACTCCCACCAATGTTTGCTTCCCCTTGCTGTGTCTTAGCAAACCGATTCTACATCTTGAGCCTTCAATTTAAGATCCTCTCTCTCTAATGTACAGATCTGTTCCCTTATTAACAGTGCTACCCCACCCCTTGTCCCCTCCATCCATGCTTCCTAAATGATGAATGTCCCTGAATATACAGGTCCCAGTCCTGGTCACTCTTTAACCACATCTCTGCAATAGCAATTGAGTCATACCCATTTACCTCTTTTGCACCTTCTAATCATCTACCTTGTTGCGAATGCTGCTCGCATTCAGATAGAGTACCCGTAACTCTGGCCTGAATTTTTCAGTCAGCTGGCGAGCTCGGCGGGAGCAGTTGTGGAGCTGACCACCACCCGCAATCTGCTCTGTGCTGCCATTTGACGTGGGCGGGCCAATTAAGGCCCGCTCAGCATAAGATGCGAGTGATGTTGCTCAGTGCTACCTGTGCAGGCGATTGGGAGGAGGGAGAGTCAGGGCCGGCAGTCTCTCACGCATGCGCGTGAAAGAGTGTTTCAATCTCGCTGGGGCATGGAGCTGCCTCGGGGAGATTGAAGAGCTTTGGTAATAAAAAAATAAATGGATGAAAAATTTAATTAAACATGTCCACTCATGTCACTGTGTCACATGAGATGGCACATGATTTTATATTTCGGAATTTTAAAAAATTTAATTAATAAAAGCTTTGGGAAGCCTCATCCCGCTCATGGATGAGGTTTCCTAAAAAATGTACAAGCCGCTTGGCCTTTTCGCCTGCCCGCCCACCTTGAGGTTGGATGGGCAGCGTCAACAATGGCATTAATTAATTCGTTAAAGGCCTTAATAGGCCTATCAATTATTGGCAGGCGCGCAGCCGACTCCAGCGTGCGCTTGCCAAACAAAACATCGTGAGACAGCACGATGACTTTGGGATGCACGCCCAGCATCATCGCACATCATTTTACACGCCAGCATGTTGGGCCCACCCCCACATGCCAACTGAAAAATTCAGGCCACTGTCTTTTTAACATTGTTCCACATTTTGATACTATTTGATGCTTACCTTCATTTCATCTGCCATCTAATTTTATTTACTACTTTTCTACTTCCTATTACCAATTTTGCTTCCCTTCAATCTAAGCTCCCTCTCACCCCTGCCAATCTACTTTACATCCTCCTGCATGAAAATATAAAATTAGAGTTAAAAAATTAAAAATGAATGAATATATAATAGGATACAAGAAAAAAGATTAATGGTGAACAGAATTAATTTTTAAAGTTAAAATTGCAATTAAGGAGCTTATTTTAGTGGCTTAGTGTCAATACGATAGGAATAAAGCTATTGTGACATCAAGTAGCTCTATGAATTTAATATTATTTTTGATTCATAATAAGAATGAGCTGAAAGCTTACAAAACCATTTAGCTTAAAGAGAAAAAATGGACGAGCAAGATAACAATTTAGAAAATGTTGGCTAAATATTTGGTTTAAGACGTGATTGAAAGTCAGGCAAATAAAGAAAGGTTTCCGTACTGATGGGACATTGGCAATTTCACCTGCAGAAAATAACTTGTCAGGATCGAGCAATGTAGATCATTTAAGTTAAGACAAATCTTCTCAATTTTCACTTGATTGCCTTTGCAGGTCAGAGAATGTTTTCAGAACTTTCCCTCCTAATATAAAATGAGGTTGCTGAAGATCATGAAAGGGAAGTCGCATATTTCTGTGGAAGGAAAATCTTGCTGGGCATTTGTTTTTATTTCATAATTTTTTCACTTCTATATTTTATACCTGGACTAAAGTAAAGGTTCAGCTGGGGATTAAGAAGATCCATAAGATGACGAGAATGAGACAACCCAGAAATATAAAAGAAAATGATGCTAATTATTAATATATTTACAGAGCAAGATCTAACCTGATGAGTAAACTGGTAAACAGTGTGACGCTGAAAGTAATTTGTATAGTTGCTCTCAGTGTTAAACTTTACAATAGCATGGCCAATTATTTCATTTAAGCTGGGATGGTTAATTGATAGATCCACTGGACATCCAACACACTGGCCGGTTTCTGGCTCAATCGTTGAGTGGTCATCTGGGAAGCAATGTCACAGGTAATTAGTGTGCAGCCAAACAGATGAAACTATTTATATTGAAAACAATAATTAATCTGCACCATAGAATCATAGAAGGTTATTCTGTTCATTACACCTGCTCCAGTTTTCTGAAAGAGCTATTCATCTTATTCCTCTGCCCTTTCACCGTAACCTTTTCAATGTCACTTCTTTAAAAAATTACCAACTTTCTTTTTAAATCCTGTTATTGATTTGCTTCCATCACTGCCTCTGGTAGGACATTCCATGTTCTAAACAAAACTTTGAAATAGAAAGGCTCTCCCAGCCACTCCCTTTGTTTGTTATATAACAGATATAGATAAAAGGTTATACTTTTTGTTCCATTATTTGTGTTGTGTAATTAGCTTGGCTCAACATGTAGAATTCTGTCTGCTCAATTTGTAGAATTCTCTCTGTTGATTTAGCAGGTTCTGGGCTCCATTCGCTCTCCAAGGCAAAGGTTTCCAGTTTCTGTTGGTTTCCGCGAGATATAAAGCACAATCTCAGCAACATCGGTTGGACCAATACAAAAGATTGGCGAATCTTAAGTGTGAACTACATCCAAAACCATTAATGCTTCAATTTTCTGTGATCTTATACATTATTCAAGATTCAATTCACTCAAGACAGGTCCTTTCCATAAAACTGATCACACCCCAGGTTGAAATTGTGAGATTCCACCAATTGTGCTGATTGGAGAGCAACTTCAAAATCTGCTAATTTTCTTAGGTATTTGGCAAAAATAGGTACTTTTGAAAGTTTTCTCACATCAAAAGATGTTTAATTCACTAAGAATCTGATTAATGTGCACCATGAAACCATTAAGTCGTTCAATTTTTTTATATGGTTAGTCTTGACTATGGGCTGTGCATTAATGGGATGGTGCCAGTGGGTGGGAGAAAGCAAGTAGAGCAGGAGTTTTCCACCGGGGACCCATGGTAACTTAATAATGCAATGGTAAGTTTAGAAGGAGATGGTGCCTGAAACGATTGCTAGGGAGAGCCGGGGCATTCAATAAAGTGTCACATAAAAGGATATTGTACTAGTTAAGAGCTCATAGTGTTTGGGTTAATATATTAGCATGGACAGAGGATTGGCTAATTACAGGAAACAGCAAGTTGGGATAAACTGATCATTTTCAGGTTGGCAGGCTGTAACTAGTGGGGTGTCACAGGGATCATTTCTAGAACCTCAACTATTTACAATCTATGTTGAATGAAGGAACTGAACGTGTTGTAGCCAAATTTGCTGACAATACAAAGATAGAGGAGAAAGCAGGTTGTGAGGAGGATGTAATGGGCTGAAATTTTGGGACCCACTGAGGTCAGGAAGGGAGGCTAACAAGGCTCGAAAATTATCAAACTGGCTGAGGGGGTCGATTTCCCAACCTCATGCAAGCTCACCCAAAGTATTCAAATGAAACCCCAAGCTTCTGTGTAGATTCTCCTAGTGTGTGTGTGCCTGAAAATGAGGCGTGTGCCTCAGGTACCTGAAAATGAAGCATAGTTTCTTAAATATAATCTACTAAATATAATTTTAATGTCTCATACCTGAATGTATGGTGCAATTGTAATCAGTCACTTCAGTTATTCTTTGGGTTTTATGGATGTGCACATTCGACTCACAATGACCTGTAGACTAAAAATAAATCTCAGAATTAGGAAAAAAGGCTTTAATTTACATGTGAGAAATCATCCAGACATCAAGGCTATCATTTTGATTGAAATATTAAATATTCCAGCAATGATGAGTATGAATGCATTAAGGTAGAAATTAATAGGTACCCACAGGCCACTGTCACAGATCTTTTAGGATCTGCCAGCTCCCATTTGATTCGTCAGCCTACTGATCAGTGGATACACAGACCCAGAGCCCAATTCAACGAAAGCTAAATGGCTGGACTGGACAAGCATAAGGCTGCCATTGCTCAGGACTGCAGCCTATGTCAGGCAACCAGACTTTTCCCTTTCACTGTACAATTGACACATAAAGGGTGACACCAAGCAGTCCTGGTGCAAAAGAAACCTTGCATTCATATAGGGCCTTTCACAACCTCAGGTATTTCCCCTCCAAACCCCTCCACACACACCCGCACCACCCCCACCCCCCAGCCACCTACCACCTCACAACTGTAACTTTGCCAGAAATACAACAGAAACCTTATTTATGTACATAAATGAAGTGTCTGCTGCACACACAGTGAAATCACAAGCTCTGAAGAAATTCCCAGCCTAAAGAAGTCTCGAAAGACTGTACTGAATGTGGTTTCTAATAATAAAACAATAGCCAGAATTTTGCAGCCCCTCCCACCCGGGGGGGATATTACGGTCCTTACGAACTGAATGGATATTTAAATTGCTCGCCGCATCCACCAGGGGGAGACACACCGCGGTGGGGCCGTAAAATACTGGCCAATGTTGTATAAGTTTGTTGCAAATGTTTGCTCTTTGAAGGGGCTTTCAGAATAGATAATCAGAAAGCTTACAGCTTCTCTAGGTGCTCTGTAGTTGCAGCGGTTCCAGATTATTTCATTTCCAACAGGGCAATCCGTTTCCCGGATAGAAAAGTGAATAAAATATCGTCTTCCAAGTGATCCCTGTGAATAACAGATTTCCGTCAGACATCATCCTTGATTGTCTAACTAGAACATTGAAATGGAATTCAGGTAACACTGCTATTTCCTGAACAATTTTAAATTGATGCAATGGCTAATATCATTTTAAATTCTAAATTGCTGTACTCTGCAAAAAAAATACTGTTGAAGTAATATAAATCATGTACCGTATTATATCGTTTCCTGTATAAAGTACTAAAGTGTAAAGGAGTGCCAAATGCAAAGTTTATAAGTTTGTTATGCCCTGAAAGTGTCTGTTTAATTTAAGGTAAAACGGAGTAGTAAAGGGGTTTATGTGACCTGCTCCAAATCCTGCTTAACAACAAGGCTGGGTTGTTTGGTTACTATGGGGACAGCGAGATCCAGATTGATTTACTGGGAAGAAGGTGTAAGGTAAATGACCAGAGCAGTTATGCTGACTGTAGGTATACTGTTAGTCTCCAAATCTCATAGGGAGGTGTTTGTCAGGCTTTATAAATGGTTACATGTAATGGAATTGGGTGTCTAGACAATAGCTAACTAACATTTCTACCTGGATACAAGGCTCTCTTTGGTTCACTTTGGCACAGAAATGGACTTTGAGAGGGGAACAGGATTGAATTACAGGGTTTTCTTAAGATGTCCCTGAATCTGACAGGTTAGTTTTTAAAATTTGAGAGAGAGAGAGTGAGAGAAGCAGCAGCAAGATAGAGGCAGCTAGTATCTTGTTCAATGTACAGAATTCAAGTGGAAGCTCATGTCAGGACGGAAAAGACCAAGTTTGTGAGGATTTAAATGAGGCTTAAAGATTCAACTAGTTTTGGCTAGAGGAAGGAATCTCCAAGGTAGCCCTCGCTGTGAAAGTCAGTCCGGGGATCAGAAGTTATCTGGCTGGAAAAGGAAAATGTATAAGGAAGCAAGTCACTGGGAGCTGAGAATACTTTGGACTGGTTCCTGGAGAAATACATGTCCATTTAATGGACAGAGTAAAGTATGAAGAAGGAACGCTCTTATAGTTTGTAATGTGTCCAACTGCTGCCAAGCTCTGACAGTTGTGTTATATGTTTGTTGTTATCAATGGCAACAATAAATGTTCAATTAAATTATAGAGCGGATTATTCCAAAACAAATTTAGGTAGCATTAATAAATTTCTCCAGAAGAATCACATATTGGGTGGAGTGAAAATTAAGAGGAAGTGGGTGAGAAGGGTGCATGACTGGGGACTGGGGAGAAGGGAAATGAATGGACTGAGTTTGGGGATTACATGATGACATGTATTGGAGCTTGGGAACATCTGTGGTGGAAGAACTATGATGTATAGAGGACTCAGGGTTTAGAATATTTGGGGTGAACTGGGGCATGGAAATTCACAGGAAGTGGTGACTTGCTCACAGATGGAAACAAATTAGGAAACTGTGACCTGAGAGAACTACAGGTTGAACCAAGCTGTTTGAAACTAACGGAAGTAATTGAATAGGATTTAGTACCATTTGTGGGGTGGGGGGTGGTGGGGCGGGTGTTGGGGTGAGAACAACAAACATAAAAATCTTGATGAAGTTGGAAGAGGAATATAATTTGCATGAAGTCTGTGTATCTGTTCATCTACAACAAGTACATGTCAGTACAATGTGCATATGAGAGGTGACACTGGGCTGTAGGTTCCTTACATTTGCTAAAACCTCAGCAATTCTGAAAAGATCCTTGATATTCTCAGAATTGTGGAAATGGTCATACTCTAGGAAAGATAACAGGAACATACATGTAGAACGTTGAAAGCTTCTTCAGCCCATTGAGCTTGTTTTTTCTAACATACTTGTACTGTTATGGTGACAATTTGTCCTATAGGCAATCATAATCCAATAAAAATTACAATTATGAACCTAACACATTTGCATTGTTCATCCCCCACAATTAGCATTCTATAGATAATATTGTCATAGTGCCAGCAGAATTACAAACATACAAACACATGAATAAGAAGCAGGAATAGGCGACTCAGCTTCTTAAGCCTGCTCCACCAATCAATAAGATCATGGCTGCTCTGATTGTGGCCTCAACTCCACATTCCGCCTACTCCACCCTTTGACTCCCTAGTTAGTCAAGAATCTATCAACCTCTGCCTTAAAAATATTCATTGACCCTCCCTCCAATGCTCTCTGGGGAAGAAAGTTCCAAAGATCACGACCCTCTGAGAGAAAAAAATTCCTTCTTATCTCAATCTTAAACGGGAGGCCACTTATTTTAGGTTGCTTCCCCAGGTTCTAGTCTCTCCCACAAGGGGAAAATTTAGCGTCATCAATTTTAGCATCTATGATTGCTTTCATACAGAGTTAAGCATTGCTGGCCTCTGATGCTCAGGTTTCATGCAGCTAGCAGCAAAAGGCCTGTTTTTAATTAGGAGCTCCTAGTTCATTTACATTTTAGGTCGGCTCCATAAACTTGTGCAGTTGATCACTTGGTATTCTTGGCCCCCCTCACTGCATTAACACAAATTACAAAAAATGTGTTAGATGAGGTCATTTTTATTCTATAATAATTCACCTTCCTGTAGCCGGACGGCTGTCACTTCTGGAGGGGAATTACAAAAGTGACGGGAAGAGCAGCCTTAGGAAGGACTTAAGCTAAGCTAATGAACTGATGTAATTTGAGCAGAAAACCTAGGCCACATTATAGTTGCAGGTCTCTCACCTCAAGCAGGACCAGTCTGAACAGCTAGTTAATTACTCTCGTGGATCAAATGTGGATTGTAATATTCACCTCAGAAGA
Source organism: Carcharodon carcharias (assembly GCF_017639515.1). Lineage (NCBI taxonomy): Eukaryota > Metazoa > Chordata > Chondrichthyes > Lamniformes > Lamnidae > Carcharodon > Carcharodon carcharias. The sequence goes on along the minus strand of NC_054468.1, from coordinate 32,571,970 downwards.
TAGTGAGATTTGACCTAACAGTGACATGGCACTCTTCTCTGGTTTCTTTCTGTTCTCCTAGTGTGATAAACTACCAATTGAGAATACTTTGTGGTAATGTTTAGAACTTGCACTAATTCTGAGTGGATCATTGCGCAGTGAATCAGTAATGTGGCACGGTGATCCAGCATGGCAATACAGGGTATTGGGCATCATGTTGGTGAAGCATGGGGGTACTGTGCAGTGGTGTGGTATATTGGAGCTCCAATATACTGAGTAATGGCACCATAAAATATAACTTTGTCCATTTTTAAATTCATTCATGTGGTGGTGAGCTGCCCCCTTGAACCGCTGTAGTCCATGTGGTGTGGGTATATCCGAAGCCAAGCTCCTGATCTCAGTTACAGTGTAATCAATGTGCTGAGCAGAAACTAAGTAATGGGAAGGTTTAAGTGGTAAGTCTCCTCCCAATGATCAGTTAAAGAACGGATAAAACCTGAGAGCATGCATAATACTATGGTTAGACACAGAGCACAAATAATCTTAAAAAGAGACAGGAACTGCATTGAAATATCATAAAGCAAAGCAGAATAATAGTATGATTTGCACACAAATATGAGACAACATCAGAATAAAAGATCTGCTCACCTGTGCTTCTGCATCGATGACTCTGTAAAGAGCATATTGATGGCTGCCTTGCTGCTCAGCATTGAATTTTCTAAGAGTGAAATCCACAGCAATTTGAACCTCTGGGTTATTACAATCAATGGGATATATTGAAGGATCTTCAAGTTCAATTACAGGTTCCGAAGTTAGATCAACACGTAACAGCTGGGTGGTAAAGAGTGCAATATATAGCAGCTTCATGCTGGATATTGGATGTACAGACTACTCTGCCCGCAGACAGATATCAGCACTAAAGAAAGATTAGGGTGCTAAACTGCTTTATGCCTCTGATTCATATAAATAGTTAGGAAGTCTGGCAAAGCCAACCTTTCAGTAAATACTTGAATTTTCTTGTGCAACTTGGTCTTATATTTGTTCTACCATATTTAAACAAATCAGATATCAACCTAACTAATAAAAAATGGCCTTGCCCTCAAGATAAGAAAACAAATATTTCAACATCTATGCTATGCTGCCTACTCATTCCCCTCCCACGCACCCACAATGACACCACATTTGACCACTGATAGACAGAATTGATGGCAATAACCTTTATAGTGTGCATTGTTGGAGACAGGTTGTGAGTATACAACTGTTATATATTTTTATCACATTTCATTGAAAAGGTTGATTTTTCTCAAAATTGCTGATCAGTTTAATGAACAGACTACTGGTGTGAACATTGTAATGTGATTTCTCTATCATATTACCACCGCTCAGGTGTCTATGAAATAAAAATATAATTAAAAAGTTGTTTCTTGCTTCTATAATCACAAATATGAAATAGCCATGGCAGCCTACAGTAGGGCATGATAATATATAGACATGAGTTGACAAATGTTAGTGATCAACTGCTTGAAGGAGGCTCTGCCTCTCAAGGGAGAACGTGACCTCCATTTGCCAATGATTGGGCCTGAGATCAGCTCCGACTGTGTGGGAGGGCATCCAATGCCAGTGGCCCTCAAATTCTATGCCTCCGACTCTTTCCATGGGCCAGTGAGGGATCTGTGTGGTGTCTCCCAATCAGCTGCGTCAAGCTGGTGACAGAAGCTCTGTTCAGGCGGGTATTGACTTTGAATAAGGAGGTGGAGGAGGCCAGCCAGGCTGAGCGAGCCAGAGGCTTTGCAGCGATTGCTGTGTTCCCCCGCGTCCAGAGTGCAATTGACTGCACATGTGTGGCCATCAAGATGCCAGCGGGTCAACCGGGTGCCTTTTGTCAACAGGAAGGGATTCCACCCCATGAATGTTCAGATAGTGTGTGACCATAGGATGCATATTCTGCATGTCTGTGCAAGGTACCCTGGCAGCTTCCATGATGCGTACAAACTGAGACACTCCCAGGTGCCTAGGCTATTCAGTGCTTCAGCTCAACTGGATGGATGGCTGCTGGGTGACAAGATCTATCTGTTGAAGAGGTGGCCCAAGAACAGAGGCAGAGAAGTGTTACAACATGACTCATGCATTCACAAGGGAGGTGGTAGAGAGGACCATAGGTCTTTTCAAGATGCACCTCTGATGTCTGTACTATTCAGAGGAAGCACCCCCCCCCCCCCACCCCCCAGAGCGGGTGTCACTGGCCGTGGTTATTTGCTGCGCTCTTCACAATCTGGCACTGCAAGAGGTTCTTTACGCAGCTCCACAGGCCACAGGTGATGAGTCCAGTAGTGAGTCTGAAGAAGAGGAGAGGTGAGGAGAACGCTGAGGGGTTGGAGCCAGACCTCAGTAACCTGCAGGGACACCAGGGACACCTTGATCCAACACTCATTCAGCTAGGATACCAAAGATAAGCTTCAAGCGCATGCCAGGGCTGGCCGTCACCTCCATCCTGGATGTCTGAAAGCATGCTTTCATTTGAACCCAAAGGACACTCAGTACCTGTGCAATAAAATTCAGAGCCACCAACATCCAGCATTACATACTGGCGTTCCCTGCACCAATGAAAGAAAAAGGTGAAGCATACTCAGGCAATGACAACAAAAACACAATTTATGTCATTCTGACAGTTCAATAATCTTAACAGAAACGTTTCTGGTATTCAATATCAGACCAGCATACATAAATTAAACATAAATTAACATAAAATCACCTGTGACCTGCCCTTCTTGTACTCATGATGCCTTTAACTTACATTTGTGAGTGCTATATCTAGGTGCTTCCCGCTCACTGGCACAAGCATTGGAGGCAGCCTGCTGACTCTTCTGTCTTGTTGGCCTTGATGACCTTGGTGGTCATCCTCTGGCCAGTGGAGCCTGTGATGGCCCTGCCTGGGAAGGAACAGCCAGTGCCACGGCTGGCATCTCCCTAGTTATTGCAGCCTCACTGGCAGAGAGGCAGAAGAGCTGCTGCTCTCATCCAGAGCGCCCTGAGAGGAGCCCACAGAGACGACAGGCAGCTCGTGCACCAACGTGAGGTCGCTGTGGACCTCCCTGCACACCATTGATGGACAGCCACATAGCTACAATACTGGGTGCCTCATCTATCTCCCACACTGATACTGACCACCTGAGGTCAGTGCCTGTGTGAGGCCTTGCAGGTCCAAGTGCAGCCTCAGGAACCCCTCATTCTGTCCCTGGGGCTGCCTGTCCATGAGAGCCACCACTATTACAATGGAGGAGGCAGTGCGCTCAGCCATGATGGTCAGCACAGTGCTCACACTCCACATGGACTCCTCTATCACAGATACCATGGCACGCAAACCCTCATGGATCTCCGCCAGATCCTCCTGCACATCTCACTGGACATCCAGCATCTGCCACCTAATGGACAACTCCAGAGGCTCATCATCTGCCTTCAACTGAGCATCGTCCTGGTCCCCAGCAGTCCTCTGGCTGCTGGCACCCTGGGTACTCTCTGTCTCCACCTGCACCTTAAGTATTCTGAAGTGTCCTCACCAATGTGCACTGAGATAATAGCCACTGCTCTAAAGCCCACCAAGGTGCTGGTATCTGCACTGCTGCCTGCTTCAGAGAGCAAGTGGCACCCGTGGTCCTCCGGTGTCAGGAGTGGCCCTTCAGGATCTGGATAGCGAAAGGCTGCTGGTGAACCTAAAAAGGGAGAAGATGGACATGTCGGTAATGAAAGTCATCACACTGTCACTTTGCATGCCAGGTACCCTAGTGAGACAATGGAGATCTGCATCATGGTGCCCTCGTCTTCCAATGACCAATGGGGACTCCAGGTTCGAGGCTCACATCAATGAGGAGACTACACTAGAATGGTTGCACAAGCCAAAATTCTCACCTCTGTGCACTGCATTCTTGCCTCCCCCGGCACCCCCACATTTCCACGTCCGGTTGCGATGTGGAGTGTGCTGGCTCTCGAACTCCAGGGCTCTTGCTCATATCTCAAGAGCATTAGGAAGCTAGCGGGGCCTCTGCTGGTCCGCGACCTTTCTATAATGTTGTGAGCCGACTTCTCCTGAAACAACAGAGGAGCATTGATTAGTCCAATCTGTACCTGCAGGGCCATTGCAGCCTGACCAACCCCAACTGAGGATCACCTGGCAGAGTACATCCAAGTTATGGCCATCGAACCACAAGGCACTCAATCCAAGCAGCCAGGGCTCATCCCCTTGACCAGCTCTGGCGGCATTGACATTTGGCATTCAGGCTGTAGTACCCCTGAGGTCCACAGTGGGGAATAGCTACACCTTAACACACCTGTACACTGACCCATGCCAACACAATACTCACCCTTCCTGAGCGCAGCAGGTCATTGAAGCACTTCTGGCACTGCACCACACAATGGTCGGCGCTGCTGACCAGCGCTGCCACCTCCTCCCATGCCCTCTTGGTGAGATGCGGTGGCCTCCTCCTCCTCCCATCCCTGGGGACAAGGGTGTAGCGCCTTGCAGCCCCCTCCTCCAGGAGGACGGTGAGGCACTCATCAGAGAAACGGGGGGGGGGGGGCGCCGAGTGCCCACCCACCTGCCTTCCTGTCCGCCATGTCCAGCTGCACTCCGGTCCATAGTGTCGGCTCAGGGTACGTCCTCCGTAGCAGCCTTCCAGGGGCTGCCTGAGCCGCTTTTAAACTGGCCGCTGGGTCGCCATAGGACCCGTGGGCTGACAGGCCCTCGCCCCTGCTCAGCCCTTCCCGGCCCTTGCAGAGCTGCGTTTTACGCTGAGCGGGCCTTGATTGCCCCGCCAGTGTGAGTCATGGTCGGAGCCCAATCGCGGGCAGCGATCTGTTTCACGGCCATTCCCAGGCCACCCACCGCTCCCCCCCGACGAAGGGAAAATCCTGCCCCATGTAACTACAAGAATGTGTAAAAACACAGAAAGACGTATGGATTTAGGGCATCACAGCTATTATAAAATGTGGCTTAAAGAAGGGCAGGAACAGCAGCTCAGCATTCTTGGTTACAGGGTTTTTAGACAGTATAGATGATGGGAGGGGGGAATGGTCACGTTAATTAAAGAAGAAATCACGGCTGTGAGGAAGGATGATATGCTGGAGGGATCAGCAAATAAGGCCACATGAGTTGAACTGAAGAATGAAAAAGGAGCAAACACACTACTGGGAGTATACTATAGAATGTATGAGCAAATGTATAAGCAAATTGCGGAGAAGTGCAGAAACAAATGGTAACAATAAATTCAGTGTGAAAGTTATAGAAGGTGCAGAATTCTTAAAATGAATTCAGGGGAGTATTTTTAGCCAGCACTCAGCACACAAAACAAGAGAAAGGCAGTTCTCTTGTTGGCTTTTGGGAATAAATCTGGACAGATGGACAGGTATCAATGGAAGAGCATTTTAATAGTAATGATCATAATTCAGTTAAATGTAACATAGTATTGAAAAAGGAGAAAGATTAACCGAGTAAAAGTTTTAAACTGGGGCAAGGTTAAATTTTCTGGAATGTGATCAGCGGTTTGAGCAAACAATATGGTAAGAAGGCCAAAAATCAGTTTCACAACGTTGTGAAACCAGTTTGCTTAGCCCGTCGATGGCAGGATGCTTTTCCCGCCGTCGGACGTTGGGCACCTCGTTGTATAGCATTGAGGACATCTGCATAAGGCTAGCCCACTGGGCTCAACCCCCCACTCTGGATCAACATGATTGCACACCGACATGTTTCACCACTGCACATAAGTGTCATGCACCTGGCGGGCTGCACTTCGCTCGAGACTTCGAGGTTTGTTTTCCAGTGCCTGTCTTCACAGACAAAACCACAGAACTTTTAAGGGGGCTCATGGGCAGGTCTCTACCTACCAGACCAGCCATAAGGTGGCATTGTTTGGTTGCAGGGCTCAGACTTGGGGAAGGGAGGGAAGTGGCCTCAGTCAAGGGAAGAGGCTGCAGGGTGAGGGCTGCATTGGGTAAGGTGGGTATCCCAGGGTTTATGTGGGGGCACAAGCTGATCTGTGCAAGTGGCCTCAAGATGGTGAGGGCTGAGGAGGCAGTCTCCAGAGGAGATGAGGCCAGATGGAGATGTGAGGGTGTGTGTGAAAGAGTGAGCGGTGATGTCCCTTGAGCTGGCAGCGAGTGAGATGCCAGTGAATGTGTGATGGGCTTGAGTGTTTGTGTTTAATGATGACATGGTAGCCTTACCCTGGCAGCGCGGATGAGGCCGTTCATCCTTTATCTCCATTGAATGGCTGTAGTAATTATGGTTTTATTTAGTGTGTAATGCATCTTTAAGAATAATACTTGTTAGGAAAGGTCGCATGACCTGTAGTAGCCAATAGGAGAGTAGCGTGGGCTACCTCAGCAGACAGTGTAGAGATAGAGTTGGAGTTGAAAACAACAAGTGTAGTTGCTGAGTATATTGTAGATATCTTAATGTTTCCACTTGAGAAGTGTCTGCAGGTCAACTCTATTACTAATAGCACAGCTCAGCCATCCTACAACAAACTGGCAATGAGGATAACACGGGATTGAACAGAAGAAATCAAGTTAGAAAGCAATTGGCACTGTACCTCGCCCAGTGATTGTAAGTAGCAAGCTCCATTAGAATTGATGAAGTTATCCCCTCTCAAAATGCCACAATTTGGGTGAATTGATCCTTTTGAACCAGCCACAGATGATTGAATGCCTCACGTTCTTTTTTCAAGCGAACGAGATAGCAGGGGAAGAGAAGGGGTGAACGATGGTCTTAAATACTTTTGGGAGTAAAACCACGGTTTGATTCAATTTGCCACCTTCTTTCTAGTGCAGATTTTAATCTTGGCCTTCTTTTTGACTTCAGGCATCCTACAACAAACTGGCAATGAGGATAACACAGGATTGAACAGAAGAAATTGAATTAGAAAGCAATCGGCACTATACCTCGCCCAGTGATTGAAAGTAGCAAGCTCCATTAGAATTGAAGAAGTTATCCCCTTATTTGAAGAATTTCAATGAATTGGTGGACTTCGTGAAGGGCCATTTTCAACCCAAGCATTCAGTCACGAAGCAGTGATTCAGTTTTAATTTGTGAAATAGAGCCCTGGGTGAGACAATTGCACGCTACATGGCAAATTGGAAGCAGCTAATGGAACATTGTGAGTTTGATACGACTCTGAACGACATGCTCAGAGATCGTTTAGTATGTGGTGTGAACGAGGACACTATTCAGAAAAGATTATTGTCCAAAGTGAATCGGATTTCAGGAAGACGCTAGAGATAGCGCTGGCCATGGAAAGTACTGTAAGCGATTCACAAGCCATACAGGGTGCACAAAATGGCGCCATCTTCCACACCGGGCAGGAAACCTCAAGCAAAAGGGATGTGAAAAAGTGAGACTCTGCTGAGAAGCTAGCCGAAGAGTACAGAAAAATAACTTAACGAGATCAAAGAATAATTTTAATAGAGGTGGAAGCAATCAGTCTTTTAACGATTGGCAGTTTAAAAAAATCGAATGCTACAATTGTCACAGAAATGGACATATGATGAGTCAATGCAAGGAAAGATCCTAGCAGGCTTGTAAACAAAAGAAGCCCAATGAAGTCTACAATGTAGAAGAGCCTGAAACAACAAATGCTGACATTTATTCATTGTTTAATCTGAAAGTTGGAAAGACAGAACCAATATTTGTCACAGTGAAGGTAAATGGCAAACCTGTTAAAATGGACGTTGACACTGGAGCTTCCACTACAGTAATTGGAGAACATACCTCCAGATATGTGAATAATGGTGAACATCAATTACATTTAGAACAAACAGCTGCCAGGCTAAAGATATATACAGGTGAATACACTGAAGTAAAAGGCATAAGCAGAGTAACTGTCCATTTTGGAAGCCAATCAGCAAAGCTACCAATGTTGATGTTGAGAGGCAGAGGACCAAGCCTTCTAGGGTGACATTGGCTAAGGGAAATCAACTTTGATTGGCCACTGAGATTCCAAAAGGAAACTGGAAGTGTTCCTGTTTTGAAAAAGGTGTGTGTAAGGGCTCAACAACTTGAAGGAATGCAGGCTGCTTTAAGTGAAAACCCTGGAAGAACAGCAGAAGGAACTCAAAGAGACCCTGCTTGATTACAGAGTTCAAGATGAGGTGAGCAACCTTCACAGGGAAAATAAAACTTGTTGAAAGGCCTTCACACACTACAAGATTCCCTCAAGTCAAAGTTTGTACATCTGGAAAAGTATGAAGAGAAACAGAAAGAATTCAGCACTTCTCTGAACAAACTGAAGAATGAATTGGCAGAGAAAACACAACAATGTTCAATCTTCCAGGAGGCAGCAAACAAATACAAAAAAGAGACGGGAGAGCTGAAGAATCAGTTAAATGAGGTATTGCAAGCAAAAGTCGCAGAATCTTCCAAGAAGCAGACAGAAAATAAAATTTTTGGAGACTCAGCCACTAAGCTCAGACAAGTTGAGTGAGCATCTGAGAGAAGTCTGGCCAATAATGAAGTCAAAAAGAAGGCCAAGATTAAAGTCTGCACTAGAAAGAAGGCGGCACATTGAAAGAAGATACAGAAATACTAATAGGGCCTTAATTCTGGCTGCACATGAATACACGTTCGTACATCGGCCTGGCAATCAAACCACAAACGCAGATGCTCTTAGTCATTTGCCTTTACAAGAAAATGATGAACACGTCCCAGTTCCACAGGAACTTGTTTTACTCTTAAATTTCTTAGATTCCTCATTGGTAAGTGCTCGACAGATCAGAGACTGGACAAGTGGGGACATAGTCCTATCTCAAGTACAACAATAAGTGCTATATAGTTGGTCTAAGGAGCCCGTATCTGATGAAATGAAACTGCACTTCAACAGAAGACATGAGATCACCAGTCAGGGTGGCATCTTATTGTCGGGTGCACGAGTAATAGTTCCTCCAAAAGGAAGAGAGCCTTTTTTAGTTGAACTACACAGTGTCCATCCAGGAATTTCCCGAATGAAGACCATAGCATGCAGCTATTTATGGTGGCCAGGGATGGATGGCGAAATAGAGAGTGTGGTAAAGCATTGTGGACAATGTCAGCAACTGCAAAAGTTACCAGTGACGGCTCCATTACACCCATGGGAGTGGCCAGGTGGAGCCTGGGTACAGTTACACATTGACTACGTTGGACCTTTCCTGGGAACAATGTTTCTGCTCACTGTCGATGCCCATTCAAAATGGTTGGACGTTTATGAGGTGAAGTCACCAGCGCAGGCGCTGCAGTTGAGAAACTGCATCAGAGTTTTGCCATTCACAGACTACCAGAAGTAATAATTTCCGATAATGGCACAGCGTTTACGAGTGCTGAGTCTCAATGGGTTTATCAGCCTCAATGGTATCGCTTATTTAAAAACTGCACCATACCACCCTTCCACAAGCGAAAGGGCAGTTCAAACATTCAAGACAGGCATGGAAAAGCTAACTGGTGATTCCTTAGCAACCAAGCTAGCACACTTTATTTTTCATTACAGGATTACTTCTCACACAACAACAGGTGTCACACCTGCGGAGTTATTGTTGAAACGCTTTCTCAGGACGAGGTTGAGCTTAATAATGCTGAATTTAGAGGGGAAGATGGAAAGGAGTCAGGAAAGCCAGAAAACTAGACACAACTGGCATAGTCACGAGATGAAATTTAACATGGGAGAGCCGATATACATGGAAGGATCAAAGTGGTTACTGATGAAGTAAGGTGACTGGACCTCTATCTTACCACATGGAGGTGGAAGGCCAGATCATCCGTAAACACGTGGGCCATTTAAGGAAGAGGGAGACAAATCATCAAGATATAGTTCCACCAGTGACCATGACCACGTCCGCGTTTCCTGATGAGGATGCTCAATCCAGGACTGACATGTTTGATGTTCCTGTAAGAGTTGAGGATACAGAACTGCAAGTGCCACTGAAGCACCTGATGTTCAGGCAACTCCGGAAAAGGGGATTCCTGACAAAGAATCTGAAGTTGTGGAACTGGGATGTTCCGCACGTACCAGGAAGCCACCTGAAAGACTGAACTTGTAACTTCCTTACCCAGTGTAAATATTATATTGTCTTGAAAGATACGTACTTGTAAATATAATATGTATAGCCGAATTAAAGGGGAGGAATGTAGCAATTATGGTTTTATTTAGTGTGTAATGTACCTTTTAAGAATAATACTTCTTAGGAAAGATCACATGATCTGTAGTAACCAATAGGAAAGTAGCACAGGCTACCTGAGCACAGTGTAGAGATGGAGTTGAAAGTACATGTGTAGTTGCTGCTGAGTATATTATAAATAAACTTAATGTTTCCACTTAAGAAGCATCTGCAGTTCAACTCTATTACTAATAGTACAACTCGGTCACCCTAAAACAATGGCCAACCTCTTCTGTGCAGCATTGGCACTGATCACCAATGCCTACCAAGCCAGAAAGGTATGTTGCTGTCCCTCCTGCGGCCAGAGTGAGCATAGAGGACATCATGCCACGCCTTCACAGCTTCCAAAAGGCACTCGAGGGATGCAGCACTAAACATGGGGGTTGCAGTCGTCTTGCCTTTCGGGGCCATGTCTTATTTGCAGCAGTCCTGGGCTGGAAGCACTGAGAGGTATGCACTCGACTGTACTTTAAATGTGGCACCCAGTGTGATAAAGCGGTGAGGTGATGGCGTGACAGGCAAGCCTGCCCGCCATGGAAAAGGCGTGTTTCCTGGGAATGGATGATTAATGAGGCAGATTTGGGATGATACGGTGTGAGAAGCCACCATTGCGGCCAGTGGGTTAAACATCATTTTACCCGACCGCTACCCAGGTGCAAACCTGGGACAATTCCGCCCTTTGGATCTGTTTTCAAAAAAGAGAGGGACAATGCAGACATTGTAGTTAAGGAGGATGAAGTGAAATATTGATGCAATAAACATAGTGAGAGAGGAAATATTAAGGTGCTTAGCACCCTTGAAAGTGGATAAATTCCCAGGCCTGGATGGATGCATCCTTGGTTGCTAAAGGAAGCTAGGGAAGAAATAGTAGCAGCTCTGACCATCATTTTGCATTCCTCCCTGGGCTACTGGAATGGTGCCACTAGAGACCTTGAGGGCTAATAACATTGGACCATAGTTTAGAAAGGAAAGAAGGGTTGCCCAAGTAATTACAGGTCAAACAGCCTAACCTCAGTGATGTACAAATTATTGGAAAAATTTTGAGAGACCATTTAAATTGTCATTTAGCATGGATTTTTGAAGAGAATGTTGCGTCTGACTAACTTGGTTGAATTTTTTGAGGAGTGTAGTAATTATAGTTTTGGGAAACGTAGGACTGTAGCTTTAAGAATAATCCTGTGTGGCAACGTCACATGATCTGTGTAACCCAATGTGTTAGCAGCGCGGGGAACCTCTACAAGAGAGTTCTTCTTTAGTTATGACATTTGATGCACACATGTAGTTTCTGCTGCTGTCTTGTAAATAAAGTTAAATGTTTCCACAGATCCCAGATGAAAATAATAGGACAGGTAGATAAGGCCATGAAGAAGGCATATGCGATATTTCCCTTTATTGGCCGAGAACTAGAGCATAAGAGCAGGGAGGCTATGCTAGAACTTTACAGAACACTAATTTGACCGCAGCTAGAGTGCTACATACAGTTCTGACCATCACATTATAAGAGGGATGTAATCTCACTAGAGAGGATACAGAAAAGATTTACAAGGATGTTACCACAAATGAAGAATTTTAGCTATGAGGAAAGATTAGTTAGGTTAGGGTTGTTTTCTTTGGAACAGAGAAGATTTAATTAAGGTGTATAGAATTACCTGTATGAAGGGCCTAAATAGATTGGATAGGAAGGACCTATTTTTCTTCAGTAAGGACGACAATAACCAGGGAGCACAAATTTAAAGTAATTGGTAAAAGGATTGAAGAGAAGTTGAGGAGAAACCTTTTTCACCTAGAGGGTGGTGGAGTTCTAGAACTCACTGCCTGATAGGGTGGTAGAGGCAGAAACCCTCATAATATGTAGAAACCGCTTGGAAATGCACTTGAGGTGCCCAAATCTACAGATCAGTGAACCAAGAGCTGAAATCTGGGATTAGGTTGGGTATTTGGCCAGCACAGATATGTGGCTGAATGACCTTCTTTGTGCCATTAATATTTGTACGTTTCTATGTTTATAAAAATCACCTGGTTCGCTAATATCCTTTAGTAACGGAAATCTGCCAATCTTACCTAAAAGGCCTATATGTGACATAAAATCAGAATAACATTCCCTCACAATTGACTAAAATCATTGCTCAAGCCTGTCTAACACTGAGTAGAGTTCATGTGGAATATAACCATAGTCAAAGCATTTTGAAGTGATGCTCTTATGTTGCTTAATCAATGATCAGCCCAATTTACCATAAAAATATCAACAATAGTAATTTTGGTGTCAGTATTTTCAGCACAACCTGAGATAACATAGTTTGGGAGATAAATTCTTCTGCTTCAAAACATTAATTAATGTGCAGTGGGTGCATTGTCCAAAATCTGGCAAGACTTGGGGCAGAACTTATAGAAAGGCATGTGGGCATGCACATAACCCAATCGGACACGAAATTGTGTGAGATGACGTTGGGCAAGCATCCCAACGTCATCCCGTTCTCGCACAATATCTTGGTCAAAAGACGGAAGCGTGCACGCTGAAAATTTAGAGACCAATTAGTGTAATTAAAGTTGCAATTGTCTTCAATTTTCCGTGGTCGAATTGGCCAGGCAGATTTTGCATTTTCCATGAAACCTCACCCAAGGGTGGGATAAGGTTTCTGTTATTAAATTAAAAAAAAAATAAAAACCTGTGGACAGCATTTCTGTCATGTATATGTTCAGATGATTGATTATGATGCTTGGACATTTTTTTCCTGTTTTTTCAAGTCTTCAGTTCCCTGAGGCAGCTCTCTACCTTCAGGGAGTTTCCATTCAGCGCTCGCACATGTCCGCACTTATGTTAGCGTCCGTCCTCCTCCCACCCTCACCCAGGCAGCATCAGTGTGCGCTTCATGCTGGCTGGCTGTTAATTGGCCAGCCAGCGTGAAATCGCAGTTGGCGGTCTGTTCCCTGGGCGATCCCAGGCCTGCTGATCGCCCGCCAACCTAAAAATCCTGCCCTTGGTTCTAGATAACATGCTTGACAATACAGCCCAATCTAAGCATATCATGTATTTTCTGTACCTTGGATTTTTTTTCTCTTTCTCAGAGTTATGCAGTCATGGAATGATGCAACACAAAAAGGGGGCCATTCAGCCCATCTTTGAAAGAGCTAGCAGTTAGTCCCATTCCCCCCTCTTCCCCTTAGTTCAGTCAATGTTCCCTTTATATGTATTTATCCAATTTCCTTTGAAAATTATTATTCAATTTGCTTCTGCCATCCATTCAAGCATTGCATTCCAGATTGTAACAACTCGCTGTGTAAAAAGTGGTTTCCTCAAGCTGCTTCTGGATCTTTTACCACTTAACTGTGTCCTTTGGTTCCGAGCCTGCAAACAGTTTCTCCTTATTTACTCTAATACTTTCCAAGATTTGAACACCTCCATCAAAACTCCCCCTAACCTTTTCTACTCTATGTAGAACAACCCCAGTTTCTCTAGTCTCTCCGCATAACTAAAACCCTTCAGCCCTGGTACTATTGTAGTAAATCTCCTCTCTAAGGGCTCAACATTCTTCTGACATTTCATTGATCAGAATTGACCACAATATTGCAGCTGAGACCTAGCAGTGTTTTCTAAAGGCTTAGCATAACTCCCTTGCTTTTGCGCTCTTTGCCTTTATTTATAAAACCAAGGACCCTGTATGCCTTTTCAATGCCCTTTGCAATATGTTTGGCCATTTTCAAAGACTTGAAGGACTCAACAAGATATGTTGTGACTCCTGCCCCCTGGTCTCAGTTAAAAGAACCCCCACTCCTCTCAACCACCCCCATCGCCCCCCACCTCACACTCACCAAACTCCCAGCCTCTACTCTCATGGTCACCAGCACCCTACCCCCATACCCGGGCCCATTATTTCAGAAGAGCTGACCATCCAGGGCCAGTAAATTTAATCAGGCTAACTGGACTCAACTGAAACCAGCTTGGCGACTCAACTGGAAATAGTTCAACTGGTCAAGTGGGAGTAGCTCAACTGGACCCAGTTCTAATTTCCATTGAAAACAAGGCCCAGTTGATAACTGATTTTTCTTCAGTCCCTCTGTCCCTGCCCATTTTAAAATTGTTTCATTTAGTTTATATTGGCTCTCCTCATTCTTCCTATCAAAATTAATCACTTCACACTTCTCCGTGTTAACTTTTATCTGCCACGTATCTGATAATTTCACAAAGCTATGTCCTCCTGTAGTCTGCCCTCCTCACTGCTTACTGCAATTCTGAGGTTCATATCATCTGCAAACTTGAAACTATGCTGTGTATACCCTAGCCCAGGTCATTAGTATACTTCAAAAAGAGCAGTGGTCACAACATTGGTCCTGGGAGGACAACAGCACACTTACCTCCAACCTAAAATCAACTGCTCGCCACTACTAAATGCTTTCAGTCCCTTAACCAATTTGATATCCATATATCCACTGTCCTACTAGCCGCATGGCTTTAATTTTGCTAACAAGTCTATCAAGTGGTGCTTTAACAAACACCGTTTAAAAGTTCATTGGTACAACACCAACCATACTACACTCATCAACTCCTCTGTGACTTCATGAAAGAACTCAATTAAGTTATCCAAACATGATTTGCCTTCAACAGATCTGTGCTGGCTTTTATTTATCAATCCATACATATTCAAGTGCCCTTTTTGGAATATTATGTACACTCAGTCAGATTGATGTGACCTATAACCCCAGGAACACTTGGAATTTTGTAGATGATCAAGATTCTTCCTTATTGAACTCCTCTGTAAGTCATGAGTTTGATCTTACCATGCAAGGATATGTCAAGGGATAAATTGAATAACCCTGGTCTACAGTAGTGGGAATTATGATATGTGATCACCATGTACCCATATATTTCATTGCAAGCAGCATGTTAAATTGATGCTGCCTGCTGTTTTACATGATTGCCTGTGGCCAGTATTATTTGTGCTGTTCATTGGCTGCACACATTAGCAGCAATATATCCTGGATGGCTTGTGCTACTTAAAGTCAGCCTTAAAGGGGAGGTGCCTGCATTGTAAGTGGTGAGAATCCTTTATGAACTGAACTTTGCTGTGAAAGCTTGTAGAATGGCTGAATGTATGAGAGAGTGTGCATGGAGATTTTGCAATAACAGAGAGGTATGGTTGAGGTTACTGGTATTGCTCATGAGTAATCTAATCACTTAGAGCCCAAGCAGGAAGGTGTTGTCTACATAACCTCACTTCCTTTTCCTGTTTCTCCACTCTTGTTTCACTTCTTCCTCCACTTCCTTCTCCTCTACTTCCTCCTTTTCCTTGTGCTCTTCTGTTTCTCACCTGACACCTGATAGCTGATGGCAAGAGCTGTTCCCTCATCCATGCCAGGTGTACAGCATGTAACATATTGTTCCAAATCTTGATACCTGCTCAGCTGAGTACTCTAGGTTTCCTCCAGAGTGGTCCAAGCAGCAGAGGTGCTGTTTGAGGACTATAATGTTCCCTGTGGCAACAAGGCTCTCGGCATGTAAATGAGTTCCTGACTGGAAGCGTGGTCATAGGAGGATAACGCTTGTTGCCCATGGGCCCTGATGGGCAAAATACAGGTGACATGGAGGATTAGCACAGAATGAAGGATATGAATGAATGAAGAATGAATGAACTGCCAAAATACCAGGAATTCACCTGCATACTGCACTTCCTGTGGTCACACACCAGCTGTACATTGAGGGAGTTGAATTCCTTTCAGCTGATGAAAATGGCTGAATTCAGATGAGGCATACACAAGGCAATATGCAGTCAATTGTAGCCTGCATCATGGAGAAGACCTGGTGACTTGCTGAGTGGCAGGAAGGAAGAAGGGCAGAGCAGGGTACAAAAGAGAGCTAGAGAGAGCAAGACTTCACTTGGTGAACGGCAGAGAAGAGCAAGAGCAAAGCAGAGTGGAAGGGGGCACCAGTAACAAGTCTGTGGATTCAGACTCCGCATTGGGAAAGAAAAAAAATTGAGCTTTGGCATCACGGGGAAGCAGCTAAGTGATTGGCTGGTGAATATTTTCTCTTTTTATCTTATCCAAATTAGGGAATTTCAATAGGGCTTGGGAGATCATTCATTGAAATAATTAAAATATAAGCGCAAGCAGGACTAGAGGCATTGACAAAAATTATTTAATAGAAAATGTAAAACACTAATTAATTAATTAATTAGAACACAATAAGGGCAGACAATGTGCTGCAGCAGCAGTATGTGGCTGCTGGTGAATGCCAGCGTGATCAATGACAACCACCTTTACAGTGTGTCTATAGCCTGAAGAACTCTGGCTCAGAGTTAATGAACTGGAAGCTAAGTGTGGACACTGCGATGCATTAGGGAGGGGGAAAATTACCTGAACACTTTGTTCAAGGAGGCACTCACAACCATTAGACTAGGAACATCTGATTTGATCCATGGTCAAGGTCAAGATGTTGTGACTGCGAGTGAGGCAGGTATGGGGATTGAGAAGGTAGAAGTGGAGGAGCCTCAGCTGTTGCGATTGTCCAATAGGTTCTAGGTTCTTGCAACTTGTATGGACGATAGGGGGAGCTGTAGAGTGGATGAGCGATCTCACCTTGGCACCGTGGTGCAGGGAGCCATTCAAGTGAGAGAGCAAATAGGAAATCTATGTGGCAGTAGAGGACAGTATAGTCAGGGGGATGGATACAGTTCTCTACAGCCAAGTGCAAGAGTCCAGAGGCTGTGTTGCCTGCCAGGTGCCAGGGTTCAGGGCATCACCTTGGGGCTGGAAAGGAACTTGTCATGGTCCACGTGGGTAATTCCTTTATAATTACAAAGGAATGAGGGCAGAGTTGGCTGGAGTGGACTGGGAAAGGAATGTGGCAGTAAAGACAATGAACAATGGCGGATGTTTAAGAAAATAGTTCATTACTCGCAACAAAGATATACTCTAGTAAGGAGGAGGGATTCTAGGAAGGGGATAAACCAATCATGGTTAACCAAGGAAGTTAAGGGTAATATTATATTGAAAGAAAAAACATACAATGTGGTAAAAAATTAGTGGTAAGCCAGAGGATTGGGAAATTTTTAAAAACCAACAAAACACTTCTGGGAGTAATTTGGGAGACACAGCAAAAATTTATCCCTAGGAAGAAGAAGCATACTAAAGGGAGGACGAGGCAACCATGGCTGACAAGGGAAGTCATGGACAGCATAAAAGCTAAAGAGAAAGCATACAATGCGGCGAAGAGCAGTGGGAAACCAGGGGATTGGGAAGCCCGCAAAGACCAACAGAGGACAACCAAAAAAGAAATAAGGAGGGAGAAGATTAAATATGATGGTAAACTAGCCAGTAATACAAAAGAAGATTGTAAGAGGTTTTTTTAGATATATAAAGGGTAAGAGAGAGGCAAAAGTGGACATTGGGCCGCTGGAAAATGACGCTGGAGAAGTAGTAGTGGGGAACAAAGAAATGGCGGAGGAACTGAATAGGTACTTTGCCTCAATCTTCATGGAGGAAGACATGAGTAACATCCCCAAAGCTCAAGAGAGTCGGGGGGGCAGAGGTGAGTATGGTGGCCATTACCAAGGAGAAGGTGCTAGGAAAACTGAAAGGTCTGAAGGTGGATAAATCACCTGGACCAGATAGATTACACCCCAGAGTTCTGAAAGAGATAGCTGAAGAGACAGTGGAGGCGTTAGTGGTGATCTTTCGGGAATCACTGGAGTCAGGGAGGGTCCCAGAGGACTGGAAAATCACTAATGTAACCCCCCTGTTTAAGAAGGGAGTGAGGCAAAAGACAGTAAATTGCAGGCTGATTAGCCTGACCTCGGTCGTTGGTAAGATTTTAGACTCCATTATTAAGGATGAGATTTCAGAATACTTGGAAGTGCATGATAAAATAGGGCAAAGTCAGCATCAAGGGGAGGTCATGCCTGACAAATCTGTTAGAATTATTTGAGGAGGTAACAAGTAGGTTAGACAAAGGAGAGCCAATGGATGTTATCTACTTGGACTTCCAGAAGGCCTTTGACAAGGTGCTGCACAGGAGGCTGTTCAGTAAGATAAGAGCCTATGGTGTTAGAGGCAAGGTACTAGCATGGATAGAAGATTGGCTGTCCGGCAGGAGGCAGAGAGTGGGGATAAGGGGGTCCTTCTCAGGATGGCGGGCGGTGACAAGTGGAATTCCACAGGGGTCAGTGTTGGGACCACAGGAACTGAGGGCATCCTGGCTAAGTTTGCAGATGATACAAAGATAGGTGGAGGGACAGATAGTATTGAGGAGGCAGGGAGGCTGCAGAAGGATTTGGACAGGTTAGGAGAATGGGAAAAGAAGTGGCAGATGGAATACAACGTGGGGAAGTGTGAGGTCATGCACTTTGGTAGGAAGATTAGAGGCATAGACTATTTTCTAAATGGGGAGAGAATTCAGAAATCTGGAGTGCAAAGGGACTTGGGAGTCCTGGTCCAGGATTCTCTTAAGGTTAAGTCAAAAACAGAATTACCTGGAAAAACTCAGCAGGCCTGGCAGCATCGGCGGAGAAGAAAAGAGTTGACGTTTCGAGTCCTCATGACCCTTCAACAGAATTGGTTGAGTCGGTAGTTAGGAAGGCAAATCCAATGTTGGCATTTATTTCGAGAGGACTAGAATATAAAAGCAGGGATGTGCTGCTGAGGCTTTATAAGGCTCTGGTCAGACCACATTTAGAATATTGTGAGCAATTTTGGGCCCCGTATCTCAGGAAGGATGTGCTGGCCCTGGAGAGGGTCCAGAGGAGGTTCACGAGAATGATCCCAGGAATGAGAGGCTTAACATATGAGGAACGTTTGAGGACTCTGGGTCTATACTTGATGGAGTTTAGAAGGATGAGGGGAGATCTGATTGAAACTTACAGAATACTGAAAGGCCTGGATAGAGTGGACGTGGGGAAGATTAGTAGGAGAGTCTAGGACCTGAGGGCACAGCCTCAGAGTAAAGTACCTTTTGGAACAGAGATGAGGAGAAACTTCTTTAGCCAGAGAGTGGTGAATCTGCGGAATTCATTGCCACAGAAGGCTGTGGAGGCCAGGTCATTGAGTGTATTTAAGATCAGATAGATAGGTTCTTGATTGGTAAGCGGATCAAAGGTTACAGGGAGAAGGCGGGAGAATGGGGTTGAGAAACTTATCAGCCATGATTGAATGGTGGAGCAGACTAGATGGGTCGAATGGACTAATTTCTGCTCCTATGTCTTAAGGGCTTATGGTCTTATGGTCTAAAAGATGACCAAAAAAAATAAAGAGGGAGAAGATAAACTTTGAGGGTAAACTATTAAATAATATAAAAATGGACAGTAAGTATATTCTTTAAATATATAAAAAGGAAGAGAGAGGCCAAAGTGAACTTAGGCCCCTTAGAAAATGAGGATGGAGAAATAATAATGGGGAACCAGGAAATGGCAGAGGAGATGAACAAATACTTTGCATCAGTCTTCACGGTAGAGGACACTAATAGCATTCCAATACTAAATAACCAAGGGAAAAAAGAGGGGGAGGAAATAAATACAATAACTATCACTGGAGAAAAAGTGCTAGGGAAACTAATGAGGCTCAAGGCCAAAAGGTTCCCTGGACCTGATGGGCTGCATACTAGGATATTAAAGGAAATAGCTACAGAGATAGTGGATGCACTTTTAGTAATCTTCCAAGAATCCTTAGATTCTGGAAAGGTCCCAGAGGATTGGAAAACTGCCAATGTCACACCCTTATTCAAAAAGGGAGAGAGACAAAACACAGGTAACTATAGGCTAGTTAGTTTAACATCTGCCATTGGGAAAATATTACAGACTATTATAAAGGATGTAATAGTAGAGCATTTAGAAAGACATAATACAATCAAGCAGAGTCATCATGGCTTCATGATAAGCGAACCATCCCTGACAAATTTATTAGAATTCTTTGAGAAGGTAACAAGCAGGATAGATAAAACAGAACCAATAGATGTAATATATTTAGATTTCCAAAAGGCATTTGATAAGGCACCGCACATAAGGCTACCTAATAAGATAAGAGCCCATGATGTTGAGGGTAGTACATTAGCCTGGATAAAGGATTGGCTAACTAATAGAAGATAGAGAGTTAGGATATGGGGGGCATTTTCAAGATGGCCATCTGTAACTAGTGGAGTGCCACAGGGATCAATGCTGGGGCCACAATTATTTACAATATATGTTATTGACTTGGATGAGGGAAGTGAATGTACTATCACCAAGTTTGTGGATGACACAAAAATACATTGGAAGTGGTGAGGCTGACACAAGGAGTCTACAGAGGAATATAGACAGGTTAAGTGAATGGGCAAAAACTTCGCAGATGGAATATGATGTGGGAAAATGTGAGGTTATGCACTTTGGGAGGAAGAATAGAGGAGCTGAATATTATTTAAATGGAGAAAGACTGCAGAAAGCTGCAGCACAGAGGCGTTTGGGGGTCCTCATGCATGAATCACAAAAAGCTAGCATGCAAGTTCAGCAGGTAATAGGGAAGGCAAATGAAACGTTGTCCTTTATTTCAAATAGAATAGAGTATAAAACTGGGGAAGTCTTGCTAAAACTATGTAAAGCACCAGTTAGACCACACCTAGAATACTGTGAACAGTTTTGGTCCCCTTATCTAAGGAAAGATATACTGGCATTGGAGGCAGTCCAGAGAAGGTTCACTCGGTTGATCCCAGGATGGAGGGATTTTCTTATGAGGAGAGGTTGAGTAGGTTGGTCTGTACACATTGGAGTTTAGAAGAATGAGAGGCAATCTTATTGAAACATATAAGATTCTTCGGGGGCTTAAGTAGGTGCTGAGAGGCTGTTTCCCCTTGTGTGAGAGTCTAGGACCTGAGGGCATAATCTCAGAGTAAGGGGTCGCCCATTTAAGACAGAGATGAGGAGGAATTTCTTCCTTCAGAGGGTAGTGTATCCGTGGAATTCTTTGTTTCAAAGGACTGTAGAGGCTGGGTCATTAATAATATTCAAGGTTGAGATAGACAGATTTTTAATCAGTAAAGGATTCAAAAGTTATGGGGGAATGGCAGGAAAGTGAAATTGAGGATTATCAAATCAGCCATGATCTCACTGAATGGTGGAGCAGACTCAATGGGCTGAATGGCCTACTTCTGCTCCTAAGTCTTTTGGTCTTATGACATATGCGTACCAACAATATAGCTAGGACTAGGCAAGAGGTTCTGCTAAGTGATTATGAGCAGTTATGGGCAAAATTAAATATCGAACCACAAAGTTAAGAATTTCTAGCTCACTACCTGAGCCACAAGCAAATTAATGCCTGCCCTAAGCTTTAGTGCATCACTCAGCACGTAGTCCTCAGCCTTGGAATGTGCCAGTTTGCAACACTCAGTTTTGGACAATTCTTTGCACTGGAAGACCAACAAGTTACAGGCAGATCAAAGAGCACCTTTCACCGAGTTGACGATCCTCCAGCTACAGTTGATGTTTGTCTTGGTGTGTGTCCCTGGGAACAGCCTGTAGGGCATAGAGTCCTGTGTCACAGAACTGCTCGAGATGAACCTTGACAGACTCCACTGCATCTCTCTCCAGGCCTTCTTTGTAAAGGCACATTCCACAAGGAGGTGGATAACGAACTCTTCCCCACCACAGCTACCTTGAGCGCAACTTACAGAGGCTGTGAGACTCTGGACGTGTAGGAAGGATCTAACAATGAAGGTCTTTCTTACCACCAGCCAAGCTATGTCTTGGTGCTTGCTTGAAAGTTCTGGCGATGCGGCATTCTGCCAAATGATTTTGCCAATCTGCTCGGGGAACCATCTGACAGGATCTACTGTCTCCTTTTCCCACAGGGCCTCTAGGATGTTACACTGCCTGATGGACTTGTGGTTGAGGGTGTTTCTCTGCATAAATATTTCCACGAGGAATAGGTGTGTGGCATGGACCAACCACTTGGAGCGTTCTGCGGCAGCATAGCCAGACCCATCCTTCACAACACCAGGGACAGGTAGAACCTCAACGCATATTGACACTTAGGGTGGAATTTTCTGTGCCTACTGGCGCCGGGCGTGTTCAGCAGTGTGAGTGGACAATGTAGAGCGAAGGCCAAAAGTTGGTTTCACAATGTCATGAAGCCAGTTTGCAAATCACCTGCTCAGCCTGTCGATGGTGGGCCTCATTCCCTGCCATCGGATGTCGGAAACCTGATTGTGATACATCTGCATATCATTATAAAACCAGCTGGCTGGAATCAACCCCCTCTGCTGGATTGTCCACCCCATCACGCTGACGTGTTTTACAACAGCATATATAAGGTATGCACTTGGTGGGCAGCACTTTAAGGGAACTCAGAGGTGAGTGCACAGTAAGGTTGTGCAGAGCTCGGTCAGGTCACCTGTTGGACTTCAAGGTTGAGGTGCGTCACAGGTCGGGGGGGCACAAGGACTGCCTTGCGGTTGAGCCGACTTGGGGGTGGGAGCAAAGGCTGCCCTGCAGTTAAGGCACATTGCAGGGAGGGGCAAGTACTGCCCTGCGGTTGAAGGTAGTGCACAAGCACGTGAGGGTTGGGGGCAGGGAAGCAGCCACGCAATAGTATGAAGCAGCCATTCCTCTGCAGCTAAGACAGTTCAGAGCAGACACATTGACATGCATGGAGTCGGGTCAATAGCTTACTTGCCCAGTCGAGCAACACAGTGGCATAAAAGTGCCATGCAATGCTCCAGAGATTTTCACCTCTCGGGCACAGACTGCAAACTAAAGGGCATTTTAGTGGATTAAGGAACAGTTGGGCGACAGGGCATGTTGTACAATCTCCTTGCTAAAGCTGGTCATGGAGCACTCACTGGGGAGGTGTTCACAGCCTCTTGCAATGTCATCATCCTGGTTTGGACCAGTCTCCCCCATGGTTCATGCTAACAGTGCAGCCTTGCATTGTGGGTTAGAAGAATGCCAGCACCTGAGCTGAGAGCACAGCATGCAGTCCAATGGGCAAAGCTGCCACAGATCAGTCGGATGGAATGGAGCAGAGGTGGTTGGGGTTTTGGGGAGCCATGCAGTGCATCAAAGTCTGGCCATCCAAGTGGTGGCCAGCACTCGGAGAGATGCATTAAGGGGCCTTCAGACTTAATCAAGAAAGGTTCTGAGTACACCCAAGCTAACACAAATGTCTCCCTCTTTCATCCTGCAGGAGGAGTACAACAGGAGTATGGAGCCTGGTGAATTACAGAATCACAGAATCACACAGTGCAGAAGAGGCCCTTCGGCCCATTGAGTCTTTACCAACACATGAGAAACACCTGACCTACCTACCTAATCCAATTTACCAGCACTTGGCCCATAGCCTTGAATGTTCTGACATGCCAAGTGCTCATCCAGGCACTTTTTAAAGGATGTGAGGCAACACGCTTCCACCACCCTGTCAGGCAGTGCATTCCAGACTGTCACCACCCTCTGGGGAAAAAGGTTTTCCCCACATACCCCCTAAAACTCCTGCCCCTCACCCTGAACTTATGTCCCCTTGTGACGGACCCTTCAAATAAGGGGAACAGCTGCTCCCTATCCACCCTGTCCATGCCCCTCATGATCTTGTACACCTCGATCAGATCGCCCCTCAGTCTTCTCTGCTCCAACAAAAACAACCCAAGTCTATCCAACCTCTCTCCATAACTTAAGTGTTTCATCCCAGGCAACATCCTGGTGAATCTCCTCTGCACCCCCTCCAGTGCAATCACGTCCTTCCAATAATGTGGCGACCAGAACTGCACACAGTACTCCAGCTGTGGCCTCACCAAGGTTCTATACAACTCCAACATGACCTCCCTACTTTTGTAATCTATGCTTCAATTGATAAAGGCAAGTGTCCCATATGCCTTTTTCACCACCCCACTAACATACCTCTCCGCCTTCAGAGATCTATGGACACACACGCCAAGGTCCCTTTGTTCCTCAGAACTTCCTAGTGTCATGCTGTTCATTGAACACTTCCTTGTCAAATTACTCCTTCCAAAGTGTATCACCTCACATTTTTCAGGGTTAAATTCCATCTACCACTTATCTGCCCATTTGACCATCCTGTCTATATCTTCCATTAGCCCAAGACACTCAACCTCACTGTTAACTACCCGGCCAATCTTTCTGTCATCCGCAAACTTACTGATCCTACCCACCACATTGTCATCTATGTCGTTTATATAAATGACAAATAATAGGGGACCGGGCACAGATCCCTGTGGTACACCACTGGACACTGGTTTCCAGTC
The DNA here is from genome assembly GCF_017639515.1 of Carcharodon carcharias. Classification (NCBI taxonomy): domain Eukaryota; kingdom Metazoa; phylum Chordata; class Chondrichthyes; order Lamniformes; family Lamnidae; genus Carcharodon; species Carcharodon carcharias. The sequence goes on along the minus strand of NC_054468.1, from coordinate 32,547,606 downwards.
ACTAAAGCATCCTTCTGTCATCACCCTCTGTCTCCTGCAACTAAGCCAATTTTGAATCCACCTTATCAAATTACCCTGTATCCCATGTGCATTTGTCTTCTTTATAAGTCTCCCATGTGGGACCTTGTCAAAGGCTTTGCTGAAATCCATGTAAAGTACACCAACTGCACTACCCTCATCTACACACCTGATCACCTCCTCAAAAAATTCAATCAAGTTTGTTAGGCCTGACCTCCCTCTGACAAAGCCATGATGACTATCCCTGATCAAACCTTGCCTCTCCAAGTGGAGATAAATTCTGTCCTTCAGAGTTTTCTCCATTGGTTTCCCTACCACTGACATGAGACTCACTGGCCTGTTTTTCCCTGGCTTATTTGTATAATCCTTCTTAAATAGCCAAACCATATTAGCTGTTCTCCAGTCATCTGTCACCTCCCCTGTGGCCAGCGAGGAATTAAAAATTTGGGTCAGAGCCCCTGTGATCTTCTCCCTTGCCTCCCTCAGCAGTCTGGGACACAAATCATATGGACTTGGAGATTTGTCCACTTTTAAGCCTGCCAACATCTCCAATACCTTGTCACTCCCTATATCAATTTGCTCAAGAACCTCGCAGTCTCTCTCCCAGAGTTTGATACCTTCATCCTCATTCTCTTGGGTGAAGACAGATGTGAAGTATTCATTCAACACTCTAGCGATGTCCTCTGGCTCCACCCATTGATTGCCCCCTTTGTTATCATATGGGCCCTACTCTTTCTCTGGTTATCCTCTTCCCATTGATGTACTTATAGAATATCTTGGGATTTTCCCTACTTTTACCAGCCAGGGCTTTCTCATATCCCCTCTTTGCTCTCCTAATTGCTTCCTTAAGCTCCACTCTGCACTTTCTGTGCACTGAATGTCTCCACTAATGCCTCCGCTGATTTGCTTCCCTTGTACCTGCTAAAAGCCTCTCTTTTCCTTCTCATCTTAACTTGAATATCTCTGGTAATCCATGGTTCTCTTGGCTTGTTACTCCTTCCTATCACCCTAGAGGGAACATGTTGAGTCTGTACCCTCCCCATTTCCTTTTTGAACGCCCCCCACTGCTCCTCTGTAGATTTCCCCACAAGTAGCTGTTCCCAGTCTATCTTGGCCAGATCTTGCCTTATTTTACTAAAATCCGCTCTCCCCCAATCCAAAACATATTTTTTGCAACTTGTCTATTTCTTTGCAAATAACAAACTTAAACCGTACCATGTTGTGGTCGCTATCACTAAAATACTCCCCCCACCACCACTTCAGCCACCTGTCCAGCTTCATTCCCCAGAATTAGGTCCAGCAATGTACCGTCCCTTGTTGGACCCTCTACATATTGACCTAAAAAGTTCTCCTGTACACATTTCAAGAAATCCACTCCATCCAAACCTTTAACACTATGTCTATCCCAATTAATGTTGGGGAAGTTGAAATCACCTAATGTAATTACCCTATTGCAATTGTTTTTACATACCTCCGCAAATTGTGCACATATTTGCTGCTCAATTTCCCACTGACTATCTGGGGGGCCTATAATAAACACCTAACAATGTGGCTGGCCCTTTTTTATTCCTAAGCTCTATCCACAAATCTTCATTCAATGCCCCCTCCAAGATATTATCTCTCCTTACTACAGTAACTGACTCCTTAACTAATAATGCAATGCTTCCTCCTCTTTTACCCCCTCAACTGTCTCGCCTGAATATAATATATCCCGGAATGTTGAGCTGCTCCTCAATCATGCTCCTCCCTCAACCACGTCTCAGTGATGGCTACTATATCACAATTCCATGTGTCAGTCCTCACCCTCAACTCATCCGTTTTACCTGGGTAATACTCCTGGCATTAAAGTAGAGGCCATCAAGCCTTGCATTCCTCCCTTGAAACTTAATGCAACTGTACTCCCTCTGACTTGATTGTTTTACTGTATTATGATTTGTCTCTATTCTGCTAACATTCTGTGTCCCCTCCCCCTGCCGAATTAGTTTAAAACTCCTCTCAACAGCACTAGCAAACCTGCCCGCAAGGATGTTAGTCCCGCTCTGGTTCAGATGTAGACCGTCCCGCTTGTACAGGTCCCACCTTCCCCAGAAACGGCCCCAGTGATCCAGGAATCTAAAACCCTCCCTCCTGCACCAATTCTTAAGCCACATATTCATCTGTGCTGTTCTCCCATTTCTGAGCTCGCTAGCACATGGCACTGGGAGTAAACCAGAGATTACAAACTGAGATGTCTTGCAGTTTAGTCTACTGCCTAACTCCCTGAATTCTTGATGCAAGATCTCATCTCTCTTTCTACCTGTCATTGGTACCAACATGTACCATGACCTCTGCCTTATCACCCTCCCCCTTCAGGATGCCCTGCAGCCATTCAGTGACATCTGGGACCCTGGCACCAGGAAGGCAGCCACCATCCTGGAGTCACATTGACGGCCACAGTAGTGCCTAACTGTTCCCCTGACTATAGAATCCCCTATTACTGTTGTTCTTCCTCCCTTCCTCCCCTCCTGTACATATAGGCTGCAAGTGGTGCCAGAAGCTTGGCTCTGTCTGCACTCTTTGGAGGAACCAGCACTCTCGTCAGCCTCCAAAATGGAATACTGATTTGCAAGCGGGACCCCACAGGACACCTGAACTACCTGCCTGTTTCTCTTGGACTGCCTGGTGGTCACCCATTCTCGTCCTTCCTCAAGTCCCTTCATCTGCGGTGTGACCACCTCTCTAAACGTGCTGTCCACAATGCTCTCAGAATCACAGATGCTCCACATTGTCCCCAGCCACCGTTCCAGCTCTGAAACCCAAGCTTCCAGGAGCTGCAGCGGGGCACGCTTCCTGCACACATGCTGGTCCTGGGCACTGGAAATGTCCCTGGCTTCCCACGTGGAGCACAAGGAGCACACCACAGCTTTGAGCTCTCCTGCCATGACTTAGTCCTTTATATTAACCTTTTAATCAATTACTCTAGGGCCCTACTTTCCTGATCCTCATTACCATAGAATATACAAACTATAAAGCACAAAAAGACTTTAAACTATAAGCGATTAGAGTAGTAAATACTTACCCAACCTTACCACTACTTACCAGTGATTCCTTTCCCTTGCAGCCTTTACTGCTGCAGCAGGGTAAGACCATGCTCTGAAGATTTACGAAGTTGGATAGCAAGGAAAAAATGCAAAGAGCACCTCTTCCCCTCTGCACCGAATTCCCACTGTGCACCAAATTGCCAATACCCACTCTGGCTGTGTCTCACTCAGGATGAGCTCTCTCCCCTTTTCGTGTGAAACATTAGCTGTATGCCTTGTGGCGTACAGAGAGCGGAGACGATGGAGAAGAGAGTGGCAGATGCGCCTGGTTGCGCAGAGGGAGGAGCAGCACTCTCTGGAAGAAGGGGTGGCTGGGACTCCTGCACATGCCACTGAAGAGCTACAGAGAGCCGTTGTTGGTCAGCGCCTAGATAGACCCAGGGTCTGTGGACACCGCCTTTCATTCCTGCAGATGAGAGTGACCGCGGCACTCAATTTTTAATGCCGGTGGCTCCTTTCAGGACTCCACAGGTGACTATTGTGGCATATCATAAGCCTCCACCAAAAAATGCATCCATGAGGTCACAGATGCCTTCTTCGAGAGGGCACACAACTTTGTGCATTTTGCCTGAGACCAAGCAAGCCAGGATGTAAGAGCGATTATCTTTGCCCAGGTCTCAGGTTTCCCACAGGTCCAGGATGCCATCGATTGCACTCATATTGCACTTAGATCTCCTTTGCAACAAGCAGTCAACAATGTCAACCGCAAGGGCTTCCATTTGTTGAATGTGCAACTGGTGTGCAACCACCACAAATGCATCCTGTAGGTCTGCACACGGTTTCCAGGGAGTATCCACGACCCCAACGTTCTCATTCAGTCACAGATCCCTGTCGTCTTCCAGAGTCCACAGAGGCTGCAGGATTGGGTCCTAGGAGACAGGTGCTGTCCGCAGAGAACGTGGCTGATGTGCAGCAGCCTTAGACTACAGAAGAGCAAAGGTATAATGAGGCTCATGCTGCAACTCACAACTTGGTGGAGTAAACCATCAGCAATATGTTGAAAATGAGCTTCTGGTGCCTGGATCGATCTGGTGCAGCCCTGAAATATAGTCCACAGAGGGTGTCACGCATCATCGTCACCTACTGCACACTTTACACCTAGGCGCTGCAATGGGAAGAGGAGCTGGCTGAGGAGAAGGTGCAGAAGCTGGAGGTCTCCTCCAATGAGGAGCACATTCACGGTGCTGAGGGTGAGGAGGTCCTCAAAGGCGATGAGGCGTTTGCACTGGCAAGATGAGGCTAGGTACACTTGGGAGGCCCTCATGGCTGCTAGATTTGTGGAGGATGATGACGACGTGCAGAGAGGAGACATCATGGATCCTCGCATTGCATCTATGAACATTTGACTTCAGTCTGGTTTATGGCAGCGCACGTACCCTCTGTGATCATGCTCCTGTCATTGAGACACAGTCAAGTCCATAGTCGCTCAATTGCAGGAGAATGATGACAACATGCAGTGAGGACACTTCCTAGATCTTCACATAGCCTCTGAGAGTGTCTGACTCCCCTCTGTCCAAGGGCAAATTGAGTTCTGTGACCAGGGTCATATCATCGAGACGCAGGCATGAAACTTTAAGAGCACCTGATTCTTTGTCCACCCTCAGCACCTGAACCCTTCAGGAGCACAGTGTCACTGGTCACAGATGCTGTAGAGATGGGGGCCAGCCCCAACTTAAAGGTGCTGAGAGCAGACAGAGAGAATGACAGAACTCTGTGATACCTGCCGACGACATCCTGGCATTAGTAATGTGTCCAGGGATTGTGAGGCTGGACCAACAATTTGGTCTGAAATCTGCACAAAGCACAGGGAAGAGGCCCTGGACTGAGACACCTGCCTTTATCTTGTGCAGAAATGTTTCACATCTGAGTGGTATGAACACTGCTTATCAGACCAAGGAGCCGTAGGCAAGGAGACATTCTTGGGAGTTTATTTACAATAGTGAACATTATGAACAAGTGATTAAAATCCATGCCCAGGCTGTGCAACTACATCTTTTTAACCTTCCTAAGGTGGAGGCAGCCTGCTGACTGCTATGCCCTGTCCGTGATGACGTTGGCGGACGTCCTCTGAAGGGCTGAGACCTGGAGAGCTCCGGCCTGCTTTCAGGGTCCTGCTGTGTGGCAGTGGCACCCTCCTCGGCCTGTGGAGCTGGAGCTGCTGGGGTCACAGGGAGAGGGGAGTCAGTTGGGCCGGACACTCCCGGAGCCACTGGGATGGATGGCCCAGGAGGTACACCTGCTGAGCCTCTTCCCTGGAGAAAAGAAAGCTGAGAGGAGACTTGATAGACATATTCAAGATCCTGAGGGGTAGGGACAGGGAAAGTAGTGAGAAACTACTCCCACTTATGGGAGCATCAAGAACTAGAGAGCACAGATTCAAAATAATTGGCAAAAGGAGTAAAAGTAATGTGAGGAAATTTTTTTTTCACCAGAGGGCTGTTTGAGTCTGGAATAAACTCCCTGAGAGTGTGGAGGAGGCAGGTTTGATCAGGATATTCAAAAGGGAATTTCTGAAAAGAAAGAATGTGCAAGGTTACGGGGGTAAGGCTGGGGAGTGGGACAAGGTAGAATGCTATTTCAGAGAGCTAGTGCAGACTCGATGGGCTGAATGGCCACTTTTTACATTGTAAATATTCTGTGATCGTCAGTCTGAGAGACACTGGTTGGACGATCAGCAGATTGCGTGCCCAACGATGGTGACTGTGGTGCCCATCCTGAGGTTCCAGGTTTCTGACACAGTCAGGACTGCCACAATCAGATTGTTTCGATCCTTTTAAAATATAGATTGATTGACATGTGAAACTTTCATTCTGGGATATGGAGGCCTGACATCCACCAACTCACAAGTGGGCAAATTTTGCACATGATTCTAGGTATCCTGGACCCCTAGTGGTACAGGCACAAACAGGGTCCATGTGCAGTCAATGATTCCCTGCTGTCAAGTCCACTAATTTTGGCAGGGTCAGCAGCAGAATCCCACGTGGACATGAACACAGTATAATTGGTGGGGTTGCTGGTATGTGCATTTGTCTGGGTAGGATTTATGAGTTTATCTGAATTTTTCACATGCGCCTCCAGTAGCCAGGTGCTTCCTTCTGCAAGGGGTGTTACATAGTGTGGGAGGAAGGAACAAATGGTCCCGTCTTATTTCATTGCCGTTTTGGAGGCACTGCTCCAATTTGACAACTGGATGCCATGTTTCTTATATTTCAACTGCTCTGCACTTCAAAAGCTGTAAAGTACTTTGGGGATGCCCTAAGGTTATATAAAACATATATAAATGCAATGTCTTTATTTATTTGATCAATGACGTCTGCCCTCGTGGCTCTGTTTGCAGAGAACAATTTGGGGTGACAACACTCAGGGCAGGATTTTACGCGTCAGCGAGCAGGGAGCAGGGCCCGCTCGCCGATGTGTAAAATGATGCGCGGTGACGTCAGGGGGAATCCCATTTAAATTTTCAGGAAGGCGGGGGGTGCAGCGAAATCAGCTGTGCGCCCACCGACCTGTCAATGGCCAATTGAGGCCATTGACAGAGGCAATTAAGTAATTAAAGGACCAGCCCGTCCAACCTTAAGGTTGGTGGGCAGGCCAGGAGCCCTGGCACGAATTGGAAAAAGCATGAAACCTCATCCATGGGTGGGATGAGGTTTCATTTGGCTTTTAAAAGTTTTTAATAAAGTTTCTGTGAAAATTATGGATATGTCCCAAATCATGTGACATTGTCACATGGGGGGACATGTTCGAGAAATTTTATTTTTCTATTTTTATCTTTTTGACATTTACAGCCGATCTCCCTGAGGCTGCACCTAGCCCCAGGGAGATGAGTGTGCTCTTTTGTGCGCATGTGTGAAAGAGCGCACTCTCGATTTTGGGATTTCCCCCCCGCCCGCACAGGGAGCGCATAGCACTTCTGTACGGATGTCATACTGGGCGGGCCTTAATTGGCTCGCCCACATAAAATGGCGCCAATCGGAAGCACGCCTGTGCGTGCCCATCATTCAACTCCCCCCCCACCCACCCCCCTGCCCCACCCCACCGATGCACGCAAAATTCAGCCCTCAGAGCTTGTAGAACCTAACCGATTCAACAGGAACGTCCTTCCTCTAATCAGTGGGAATGTGTACCTGGGACCCAGCTGAGTCAATATAAATTTCAGTAAACAGTTTAGCACAGTTGAGATAACTGTTGGTCCCAAGTGTGAAAATCTGCAAACTGACATCATAATTCAAGTGGTGGGGCAGTTCTACCTATAGCCTGATGACATACACAGGATCAGAGGCAAGTCATTTTGTTTAAATATGGCCAGATGGAAGTCGCATCACTTGGTAAGAGGACTCAAAAAAAGCCAGGGTCCAAACCATGATTTAGACCTAAGCTTCCATAGAACTGACTTCTCGTTATCACTCAGCATTCTATCTGACTATACGCTACTCCCAGGCTGAGATTAAGTAAGAAAGGTTTTGCAGCCATTTTTTGAGATGATTGTTAATGAAAAAATTAGTAAGTTGTGAATGCAATAGCGTGATGATTGGGAGTTGTTTGATTAGACCGTTACAATAAAAATAAAAGGTTAGGGTTGCAACACATTTTATTTCAATCAATTCTTTGGGAAAAAGATGCCTATCTTTACATACAAATGCCAGTTAATATTCTGGCCCTGTGAAAATTCATCTTTAGATTTTTATGAAAGAATTAAACATTAATACTTGCCACTTATTTCATATTATTTTTCATATTGAAAGTTATGACTATGGACAAATTAAAGACAGAAATTCAGAGCAATTCTTCAACATCATTTCCAGTACAAAGAATCAACCATAAGCATTGTAATTTTTTAGCATTTTATGTTGGCATTTTAGCAGTTGAAGAAGAAAAGTTGGAGCAGATTCCCCATTTGGAAGGAAAATCATGATCAGCTTGTGCCTAAATTTACAATAAATGCCTCTGCCCCGTCAAGTCCCAGGCACTGAAGAAGAAAGTTTGCCCTATCCTTGCTTTCTCTTTATTCCTCTCTTTGTCTCTCTCTTATTTGGTTAGTTGTTCTCAGAACATATCTGGGTTGACCTGGGCATGTGTATGGGTGTGGAGGGAGATTTGGGAAACTGTGATAATGAACAGTTGGGCGTCTAAAAGGCTGACGATAGCTCGGCATTTGTTGTTCCTCTGATGACTCTGATGATGAATCTTCCTTCCTTGACAATTTTATCTTCCGACGTCTAGAAATAGATCTCTTGCGCTTGGGTTTAAATATCTGCCCTTTATCTGGATAGTTGTCCTCATGAGGCTTCACCTGCCCACTTAGTCCTCTGATTGTCACTCCCTGCAATAACATTGAAAATCAGTCTGCTGAATTCAAAAGTGGCCAGTCAACTTAGAAAATTAATTTGCAGTATGTAATCGTCAGATGACTATCACAGTTCTCTCCGTTCTCTTGATTTTGTTTGCAACAATTATTTTAGAATTACTCTCAATTCTAATTCAGCCTAGCCTTTGATTTAAGCATTTGATAATAATTCTTGCAAAGTTACTTCCCCACCAATCTGTAAAAACAGAAGCGTGATTGCTCCTTTTCCCATTCTATGAACTATGACCGGGATTTTCGGGCCTCACCGTGGTGGGGCCTGCCACAGGGAATGCGGCAGGCCAGCCAAAAGTCCATGGGACTGGAAAATCCTGGCCTATGTTTCAAGAGGGTGGAATAGTAAGCGGTAGAAGGATTCTGGACAGAGAGTAGGAGAATGGCGAGCTAGTCTCAAGTTCTAATATTATCTGCTGCTGAGGAAAATTAATTACTAACTTAAATAATTATTACTTGCATGTCAAAAGACACACAAGTAAGAAGAGAAAAAACTAATTTCTAAAACACGGTAAAAACTCAATAGGAATTCAACCCAGAGGCTCAAGGCTGCCTAAAATTGGGTCCCACCTCTAACATTTTATGCGCATGCTGTTACTGTCTGTCAGGCCATTACAGGCAGTTTGTGTATTGCAAATGCCAAATGCTGGTCTGTTTGTAGCATGCTGAAGGTACGTCCTGGGGACAGGACAGATTTTGAGGGAGCAATAGGGGGTGTGATAGTGGCAACTGTGAAGTCAAGGGCACTGCTGAAGATTTCTGACTATTGTAAGCCTGACCCTGCTCCATTCATCGTCAACTAATTTTACAGAGGGGTCCGTCAATAGGTATTAGTTCCCAAATTTATATATGCAAGGGGCCTTATGTCTATTCTGATGAAGACCAATCTTTCTTCCTTGGCCATTTTATGAATGTGTACTGATTGGTTGCAGGACACAGTCCCCAAAATTGGTCCTTATTACCTCTATTCCACCTGGAAAACAGGCACAACAAGGGCCAATTTCTACCCCATAATGTTCCAGAAGAAATTTCCGGACATCCTACTAAAACATTAAACTGTTCAGTCTAAACCCAATATCTAATTAAGGAGGTAACAGAACAGAAAAACATTGGAAGACACCATTAAAAGGAAATCAGCCACACGGATGTTAAAAAGGGGCAATAAACTCACAACATGAAAAGGTTGCAGTCAGGCAACATGGAAGAAGGAACCACAGAAAAGAACTGTGAAGCATTCATAGAATGGGTTGACAATGAGTTGAGTCCTAGTCTTTCCGGGGGACTGAATGAACAAGAAGAGCAATGCAGACGCAGTTCATTGCAACTACCTTTGTTGCATAAATGTCGCAGGTCACCTCAACCGCATCATCATCAGGATGCTGAGAATCGAAAGATGCCATACAGAAACCCAAATGCTGCAAAAGAAGGGAAATTGTGATGTATTTTGGAAATAAATTAACATAAATGAATCGTGGATTATAAATTTATTGCACTTGTCCATTTTATTTGATTGAGTATACATCAAAGTGGCCATTAAATAAGCAAGTTTTCTTGAGTTTCTGATCTGAATGATGCTGTTAGGAAAAGGCAGGAAAATAAGGGTGAAGATCACCTCATATGGAGACAGAGGATACAAGTTTGATAGGGAGTCGCTATGGTTCACATCACACATCTGCTACAGGAACTTACAAAGAATCTATGGCAAAGGTCTTGAATTAGTATGCCATCCTACCCTCTCAGAAAAGAGAAAGAGGAAGGAAAAAAGGGGAATAAATTTTCTTGTAATTAGAAAAGGTTTGATGAGAATCTGAAGAAAATTGAGAGATCTGTGCAAAATGTATATTGCTCTTTACTTCCGTTCTCTGAGATAAATCATTACACAATTTAGTGGAGAAGGCAACAAGAGAGAAATACCTTCAGTGTAATGTTCTAAGTCACTTCGTATAGATCAATAAAAGGCTCATTAGTAGAGATAATTGGATAGAAATCCATCTAAGCCCATTTTTGGGCCCAGAATCAACACCGCATTGACAATACAGACACCAATTGGAAGGTCTGAGGCCTGCCCAACATTGGGTCACAGGCCTCATTTCAATGATTTTGGGGGCACTTCAGGACTATCATCCCCCTGCTGGCAGTTCATCTCATTCTGGGAGAATAATATTGGGCCAATTGTCTCACCAGCAGTGGGTGTCAGATATGCCCTAGAGTACAGATGGGGAGATGGTAGGGATCGGGGGTGGGAACAGTGGATGGTGGACTGATCAGCATTCGTCAATGACCCTCAGGAGTACAGGAACAAGGATGAACACTTCTGCTTATTTTTTGATAGTGCCAACCTAATTTCTCAATAGGAAGCTGAACCTAAAACAGTCAACTTTCATTAAAATATGTAAGACACCTCATGCCCATTTTAACTTAGTGTCTCAGACACCTGAAAATCATTCAAGGCCAATATGGCGTTGGGCTATTTTCCGACATCTATGGGTATATGACATAGTTCTGAAAAATTGGTCATTTGTTTCCAAAAACAGGAACAAAAATTACCAATTACTACCCCCATATTTAGTGAAACATAATGCTTTGCTGACATGAGGTGCAGTGATACCAGTGTACTCCATTAGGCAGAGTCCATTCAGTGTTACAGAAACTGCATCTGTCTGCACTGCTTGGGGTTGACAATTTTTACTTTAAAACGTATCACACTGAATACTGCTTGTACATTATCAAAGTTTTCGGGCAAAAATACAGAAATGCTAACAATGTTAATAGGATGTGAACAGTGACTACACTTTAAAAAGGAAGTTCATTTGCTGTAAAGTGCTTTGGGACCTGCTGTTGACATGAATGCTGCTTTATAAATACAAATGTAGATATGTTTCTTTTGGAAAAGTTGTAAAGAAATGAGACATGTAGGTCATCTTAAACTGTAAAAAGAAAAGAGAAAAGAAAGAGGAGACTCCCATGGAGTAAAATACTAGTACACTCTAGTTGGACTGAATGGCCTGTTTCAGTGTTGTATACTCTATCTAATTATAAGTATGAAGCTATTATTCAACAATACTTACCGCAAATTCAAGAGGTTTTGGAACACAGGCTGACAGTGCTACTGTGAAATCATCTTTGAAGCAACTTGTTTCCTGGATAATGAATTCCACTAATATCCTCTGGTTTGGTACTGACTGAAACACACAAAGTTGTTTTTTTATGTAACGATATATTATCTATCCTCCCCTTGGCTACCGACAAGCATCTGATAGCCAAGCTAAAAATAACAAACTCAATCGCTAAGGAAAACCCAAAGACAATTGTAACCCAAAATCTTGTAACCCTCTTGATCTTAGATCCAGCTTAACGCCATACAATTAACAATTTAACTGCAGGGAGTTTTGGGTCAAATATTGGCAGGGATTTTCTAGACCTGTCACGGTGGGAGCGGCCGCAGCAGATGCAGCGGGCCAGCCAAAAGTCCATTGACTTTCGGCAGGGCCGGACGATCTCGGTGGCTGGCGGGCCGGAAAATCCCATTGTCTGACCATTTCCATCAGGGAGGCATGCTCACCTTTTGGAAGGGGCAGGAAATCAGGCAACCGTACCATGGTGCTGCAGCTGATTGCAGGAACTGAAACTGAATTGTGTGTCAAGTGTCAGATTGATTTTTGTGGGACATTACTGTAACTCTTGGTCCCACAAAAAATAATTTAAAAACTTACCTGTGAGCTTTCTGGAGTAGCTGAAAGTGGTTATTTTAATTGGTTATATTGCTCTATGTCAAGCATGAATGGGTAATGCGTGTACAGCATCATATACAGTCCAATAAGTGGCACTTCAAACCTTTATTGGAATCTTAGTAATGACATTAGACTCCAAGTTTTATGCGTTGAGAGACCTGCCCTGTTTTGAGGTGGTTCCTGAGTCACCCATGTGAAGCTCCCAACCAAAAGTACCATGACATCAGAGCAGTAAGTCCCCACACTGCAATTTTCATCATATTCATTGTCCAGCAGTGAAGATGAAAATCAGCCCTTATTTTTCTATCAATGATTAATCAGTCAGCACAATACTGTCTTAATGGAATATTCAGTCATTTTCTGCATAATTTTGCTAAAATGCCAACTGAAGGGCATCTTTATCAAAGCATTACAAATAAAGCAATAGTTCCCTCCGCTGCAGAGGCAGTGCAGAGCAGAAGCCAACTTCAAGTCAGATTCCTCCATGCTGTTTACCAAGACATGAGGTTGTCTGCCAAGCTAGCCAATACACCCAGCATGTCAGTGTGAATGCCCATCAGTGCTACCCTGTACGCCATCCCATTGAGGTCCTTATCTGAATTCTCTGCAGTAGAATTTGTCTGCGATCCTGCCCTCCATTCAGCTGCACACAAACCATCCTTTACCCAGACTTGGCTGTGGTCCACTCATGCCTGCATGACTCCCCATGTTCCTAACCCTATACAAGACTCTAAAGTATGCACAATGCCAGTTTCTGAGCTGGCAGCTGCAGGTGTCAGATCAAGTGTCAGGGCCTCTTCATTAGTGCTGTGCTGATGCTCTCTCTCGCTCTCTCTATCTCTCTTGGACAGCTGTGGCTGGGAAGTGGCAGCTCTTGGATATCTGAAAGCAGGAGCTCAGAAGGGGAAGGTAGGGCTGAGGGAAAGGGGGTCACACCATCAGTATCTTGCTCATCATGTCAAGTACCAGGGGGAAGGTGAGTTGGGAGCTGAGAAGGGGCATAGGCATGAATATTGCATCATCCTCAATGCCCCCAGCAATGTCAGATAATGTGGCTCTGTCACTATCAGCCTCATGATGCTGAGAGCCATCTCCTCTGTAGAACCTAGGGAATGCAGGCATCCCATCTCTCCTTCCCAGCTTCACCACTAATGACCCCAGCACCACAATGATCATCCTGGGAACCTTTCTTTGCCTTGGTGTTCACTATTCCATCATTTAAATCCCAACAATATTATTCAAAGTAGCTCCCCTTTAAGAGGGATAGCCAGCCTTTAAGAAGAGCAAATCAGCTGCACCTTGTGGCATCTGACAATACAGCTTGGCCCCCAAGGCAGTTGACAGTGTAAAGAAGAAGGTAGCAGTGAATGACCAGTTTGGCCCATGATCAATCCTGCAGATGTGGTGGGTGCAGCAAATTCATGTGCTGCCTACCTGTATCAGAATCAATATGGGCAGGTCATGAATCATAACCTTCACACCCAAAAAATGGGGCACACGAATTTCTAGTTCTGGCTGTTTTCAAAAGCAAACTAGCTGAGTACATGAGAGATAGGGGAATAGAAATAGATGCTGGATAGCTGAGATGAGGTAGGTGGGATGAGAGTTTTGTGTGCAATATAAACACCAGCACAAGTCGGGCTAAGTGCCCTGTTTCTGTGCTGTATACTATACATAGTTCTATGTAACGGTTGCAAGTAATTCCGATTTATAGCAGAATTAAACTGCCATAATGGGCTGAATAATGAGGAACGGCTTACCTCTATTCTAAACAAAAAATGGCAGCAACTCCTTCTGAACCTCATGTACCACATCTAAAAATTGGTATTGTTGCAGAGAAGTGTCAGAGCTGATTAATGACAAATTACAACACAGCTTTCTTTAAAGTAATTCTGAATTTCCTTGCAAAGTGAATTGGGAGATGTCACTTTAAGAACGTGAAGATAATTAGGCTTTCTCTGCGACACCTCTTGATTATGGAAAGAAAACTTACCTTTGTTAAAACCTTTGTGATATTAAAAAGTGAAAAATAATTGGTATCATTGCTCTCGCTGTTATATTTTTGAACAGCAACCTGAACAGCGGAATCCATATCTCTGCTGCTTAATGGTGTTGTGGACAAGCATCCTTGGCATAGATTTTCCACTGAAATAAAAGAAAAAAAACCTGTTTATGGTGCACATCATGATTAAAGCAGGGGCAAGTTAAAAGAAAAGTTCCAATGCGTCAAAGTCTAAAATTCAGGCACAACCTAGAAATGCCAGTTCTGTCCAAAGGCCTGCAGCCACCAGATTTTCTCCACGACATGAACCTTTCAGAATTTTCTCCCCATAATTATGGTCCCTGGCATCAGAGGAGGTGGGGTGAAGGTTAGAGAATTCCGGTATCAGGAATTTCTTCAGCCAGGTCTATAGCACTTAAGAGTTTACTATATAGGTCACTTCCACGGGAGAAGTGCTGGCTCAAGCATGGCTGAGACCATTTAAATCATTGGCAGTGTGGGTAATAATGGAAAACAGTGGAAAATTTTCAGAGAATGACCAAAGAGTGTCCTGACAGTGCTGCGTTTCCTACCGCTCCCCCATAGTTGTGTCCATACTGACAGGGTTCATGCAGATAGTGTTCAAATTAAATGATCTCTGCGACTCACACTGGATCACATTTTTAAGGGTTTTTGGTGTAAAGAGTTTTTAGCAAATCCTTTTACTTAGGAAAATGAAATAGAATTGTGAGTCATATGTTATAATCTACCATGGGGAGGGACGATGGCATAGTGATATTGTCGCTGGGCTAGCAATCTAGGGACCTAGGGTAATACTCTGAAGGCTCAGGTTCAAATGCCACTATAGCACGTGGTGGTGGTGGAATTTGAATTCAAGAAATATCTAGAATTAAAAGTCTAGTGATGAAACCATTGTCAATTGAAACCCATCTGGTTCACTAATGCCCTTTAGGGAAGGAAATCTGCCATCCCTTACCTGGCCTGGCCTACCAGACACAACAACAGCAGTTGAAGTCAAACTAGACATATCCCCTACTCTACTGTTAATATGGCAATCATCTTGGTTAAAACCAATTGGTAGTTAAATAGGTGATGGGCATTAGTTATCCCAACTGAATAGAATAAAAAGTTACAGCTGGAGCACTTTGTGTGGAAGCTATTAGGAAGTTAGTAGTATTGAGGAGTTGTCTTGGAAATAAACTAGCTTTAACCAAGAGGCCTGCCTGGATTAATTTTTCCACCACAGCCTCTTATTGAGAGTAACAAGATAGCAGAGGATGAACTATAAGCTTTGTTGATTGATTGCTGTGTGTGTGAAGCTTTCTGTCTCAGTCCCCTGAGGGAAAAGAAGTGTACTGTTGCTAATAATTTAAGTTATGGAATGGTGGCTGGATGGTGCAAAATGACAAAATTTGACTATCCACCAATTTTTTTCTAACCCTGAACCTTATCAGCAATGGAAGGCTGAAGTTGAAATGTGGACCTGGGTTACTGCTATACTGTGGAAGAAACAAGGTATGGCTTTGGTGTTATCATTACCAGCCAAAAGTAAGATAAGGAGTAAAGTATTTTTGGAGTGGAAAGTGGATGATTTAGATCATGAAGAGGGATTAAGCTGTCTGTCTGAAATGTTTGGGTAAGTTCTACAAAAAGGATGAGTTATTGGAAGTGTATGAAGCTTGGATGACCTTTTGATAGGTTTAGAAAATCAGATGATCAGTCCATGGAAGAATATATCATGGATTTTGATAAATGGTACAGGAGACTACGGTGATTTGAACTTGAAATTCCAGAATTGGTATTGGCATTTAAATTACTGGACTGTACTTGCAATTGCCATGTTGATAGTTTTTTAGTACTAACAGGGGTTCAGTTCTGGGTGAAAGAATCTCTCTCCGATCAAATGGCTGCTACCCCAAAAATTTCAGGGGAAACAGTTGTTCTTTGCCACTTTTTTAGCAAATGTGAACAACTATGCTATAAAACAAATGATAGAGGATTCAATGGTGACCAAATTTTGTAGTCAGCCAAATATTAGATGAAGATTCTAGTACAAAGATGGTTAATAACAAAAGGTCTGAAAATGTTTGTAACCTGAGCCAATTTGAGAGCTGGGACAAAGTGTGGCTGGGATGGTGACTGTAGATGTTTATTCCCAAAAAATGCACAGGGAATGGTTAATCGGTGTTTTTGGTTTGACTCCCAGTACCATTAAACAATGAACTGCCCACAGTGAAGGGATTATATTTTTGAAGTGCCATGAGGCAGATTCATCTGAAATTGGAGATGATGGTGACTGCCATGATGGAATTGTATTGATCACTGAGTTTGAATCCAGTGATGAGTATCTTGATGGTAGATTTCTTCAACTATTTTTAGTTCTGGACAGTGGTTGCACTCCTACAGTGTGTGGCATGGACTGGCTTGACTGCTATCTAGAAGTCTCTCAATGTGGCAGACCGGTGGAAGGTCAAGAAGTTTGAAAGCTCTACCTGCTTTGGGTTTGGGGATGACAATACATTAACATCCTCCAAACAGATGGCCCTCCCTTGTAAGATAGCAAGGATCAATCTGTTTATCAGTACCGATGTGGCTTCTAACGAGATACTGCTATTGAGTCGATCTGCGGTGAAGAAGGCTCAGATGACACTAGATATGAAGAATGATAGAGCAGTTGTGTTTGGGGGGGGTGGGGGTGGTGAAATATGGATCTCCATTTTACTCAGTCAGGCCATTACTACTTTCCATTAAGGAAGCCAGAGATTTCTCATCAAAAAGTTCATGAAGTTTTGTTAACTGCTAAGAATGAGAATTTGGTGGACAAAAAGATCATTTGGAAATTACATGGACAGTTGGCACATCCAGTGCCACAAACTGAAGACTCTTCTTTGAGATGCAGGAGTGGTCGATAAAGGATATGATTACCTTATTAAACAAGTCACTGCTCAGTGTGAAATTTGCCTTAAATATATTGCAAGGCAATGTTCTGAGCTTGCCACTAGCCAGGGAGTTTAACGATGCAGTGGCAATGGACTTGAAAGTTTGGGACAAGGATAGGGGTATTTTTTTACTACACTTCCTAGATACAGCAACCAGATTTAGTCCATCCACTGTGATACATAGTAAAGACAAAAGGACCATTGTCGATAAGGTCATGGAGAAATGGGTAGGAACACTAATGAAGTTCCTCACAGATAATGGTGGGGTATTTGCCAATGAGGAATTTTGAGATGTGCAAAAATTTAAACATCAGTTATACACACTGCAGCTGAGAGTCTGTTTAGTAATGGTCTTTGTGAAAGAAACCATGTAGTAATAGATACAGTCCGTACCAGTTGGTGTACGGAAGAAATCCAAAGTTACCTTCAGTGTTGTCAGACGCTTCCCCCTGCTCTAGAAGGGACTAGCATTAGCTCCACCTTTTCTGCTCATCTGAATGCTTTGCATGCAGGCAGAAAAGCTTACATTAAAGCTGAGGTTTCAGAGAAAATTCAGCAGGCCCTCCGGCTCTGCGTAAGACCATCAGGAATGCAGTTTAGATAAGGAGACATGGTATATTATACAAGGGAAGGCCAGAAAGAGTGGAAAGGACCTGGCAAGGTAACAGGGAGCGATGGGAAAGTAGTAATTGTGCAACACAGTAATCAAATTGTTAGGGTACATTCTTTGGTTAATTGGTACTGACTTCACTTTTACAGGACATAGAACATGAGGAGGCACCATGCACTTCATGTACACATATATTGGGTAATTATGAGGAGCAGACAATGACAGATACAGGGTTGACTGACTATGAACAAAGTAATACTGAGGTACAGGACAAAGCTATTCATCCAAAAGGGCAATTACCCAAAGTAGGAACAAAGGTAACATACATGCCCATCAGTCTTCTCTCCATCAGTAAAGTAATGGCAGAGGTCATCAACAGTGCTATCAAGTGGCACTCGCATGGCAATAACCTGATCACTGATGCCCAGTTTGAGTTCCACAGGGCCACTCTGCTCCTGACCTCATTAAAACCTTGGTTCAAACATGCCCAAAAGAACTAAGCTCGTGAGGTGAGAGTGACTGCCCTTGACATCAAAGCAGCATTTGACTGAGTGTGGCATTAAGGAGCCCTAGCAAAACGAGTCGATGGGAATTGGGGGGAAAACTTTCCATTGGTTGGAGTCGTACCTAGCACAAAGGAAGATGGTTGTGGTTGCTGGTCAGTCATCTCAGCTCCAGGACATCACTCAGGGTAGTGTCCTCGGTCCAACCATCTTCAGCTGCTTCATCAATGACCTTCTATCATAAGGTTAAAAGTGGGGATGTTCACTGTGCAATGTTCAGCACTATTTGTGACTCTTCAAATTCTGAAGCAGTCCATGTGCAAATGCAGCAAGACCTGGACAATTACAGGTTTGGGTTGACAAGTGCCACACAAGTGCTAGGCAATGACCATCTCCAACAAGAGAGGATCTAACCATTGAACATCAATGGGCAATGGCATTGCCATCACTGAATTCCCCCACTATCAACATCCAGGGGGTTACCATTGACCAGGAATTGAACTGGACTAGCCATATAAATACTTGTGGTTACAAGAGCAAGTCAGAGACTCTGAATCCTGTGAGTAACTCACCACCTGACACTCCCTAACGCCTGCCCACCATCACCATCTACAAGGCGCAAATCAGGAGTGTGGAATACTCCCCACTTGACAGCATCCAGGATAAAGCAGCCTGCTTGATTGGCACTCCATCCACAAACATTCACTCCCTCCACTACTGACACACAGGTAGCAGCAGTGTGTACCATCTACAAGATGCATTGCAGGAATTGACCAAGGCTCCTTAGACAGCACCTTCCAAACCCACTACCCTCTAGAAGGACAAAGGCAGCACTGATGGCAACACCACCACCACCTGGAAGCTCCCCTCCAAGTCACTCCCCACCCTGACTTGGAAATATATTGCCATTCCTTCACTGTTGCTGGGTAAAGGTCCTGGAACTACATCCCTAGCAGCACTGTGGGTGTACCTACACCACATGGACTGCAGTGGTTCAAGAAGGCAGCTCACCACCACCTTCAAGGGCAACAAATGATGGGCAATAAATGCTGGCCCAGCCAGCGAAGCCCACATCCTGTGAATGAATTTTTAAAAAACCTTGTCATTTTTTTCCCAACTAAACAATGGTTTGCTAGACGCTCAAAGCAACTTTGTGCTTTGTGTTTTTGCTTACAAAATCCATTTCAGTTTGGATCCCTTCAATTTACAGCAAATTTCAATCCAGTCAGTGTTTTCCAGATTGCAACTCTGGTCCCAAAAGTGAAAAGTCAAGGTTTAATGGCTTACACTTCACTCTCTTTTGGATTTTGCCATGATCTGAACATTTTTCATTAGACTAGTGTCCTGCAATTCACTGAAATGCATCTGCTAACATCTATTTTAAACCAATGCTATGATTCCCATGGTCATACCTGGATAGTCGGAACACTGGTAATCCTTCACATTCTGGAAACCTTTTGAGATGCGAATGATGATTTTACATTTGCCAAATGTTTTCTGGTGAAAGTACACAAAGTATAATATTGGATTAGTGTCAGTACTGTCAAACAAATCATCTGCTAGATTGTATAATGATCATGAAACTGGAGTATCTGTTATCTAAACTCAGCCTTGATAACCACTTCATGTATATGTTAATAACTGTCCTGTTTTTAACCTCTAGTCCACACACTGTAACAACCAATTTTAATAATCCCATCACATTCAATACAAATACCAGTTCAATAACTCCCACACTAAGGCTATAGCAGCCAGTCCAATAACTGTCACACCTATACTACAACACTTAGTCCAATAACTTTCACACCAACATGACTAATAATAGCTGTCATAGCTACACAACAGCAATTAATCCAATAAACCTCACAGCAATTAATCCAATAAACCTCACATCTACCCTCTACCAAAAGGTAATTGGATATGTACATACAGAGTTATGGTGAAAAATCTGGAGGAGGAACGTCCAACTTAGGAGCAGGAGTAGGCCATCCAGCCCTTTGAGCCTGCTCCACCATTTAATAAGATCATGGCTGACCTGGTTATGGTCTCAACTCTGTATTGCCACCTGCCCCCCATAACCTTGGCTGCCTATCAAAAATCTGTCCAACTCTACCTTGAATAAATTCAATGACCCAGCCTCCACTGCTTTCTGGGAAAGAGAATTCCACATACTAACAACCCTTTGAGAGAAAAAAATTCTCTTCATCTGTCTTAAACAGTAGACCTCTTATTCTTAAACTATGTTTCCTGGTTCTAGTCTCTCAAAGTGGAAACATCCTGCTGGTATCTACACTATCAAATCCCCTCAGGATCTCATGCTTCAATAAAACCACTTCTCTTCTAAACTCCAATGGGTAACGGTTCAACCTTTCTTAAAATAAGCTCCTCATCCCAGGATTGAGTTGAGTATGGGACTAAACTCTTTCAAAGAGCTGGTACTGCATGATGGGTCAAATTCCTTTTGTGCTGTAAGATTCTATAATTCTACAACTAATCCAATAGCCCTCCCATCTGTACTACACCTAAAGACACCTGGACATGTACTTGAGAGGGTCTAATTTACAGGGTTATGGGAAAAAGTCAGTGTAGGACTAAATTGGACAGCTCTTTTCAAATAACTGGCACAGACAAAATGGGGTAAATACGTACAAACAAGGGATATGAGTAGGCCATTTGCCCCTCAAGCCTGCTCTGCCATTTAATAAGATCATGGCTGATCTGATAGTAACCTGAAATCTGTATCCTACCTTCTGCTGATAACCTTTCACCCCCTTGCTTACCAAGAATCTATCCGTCTCTGCCTTAAAAATATTCAAAGACTGTTCCATCATCTTTTTCAGGAAGACAGTTCCAAAGAATCATGACCCCCTGAGTGGAAAAAAAAATCACCTCATCTGTTTTAAATGGGTGACTCCTTATTTTTTAAATAGTGACCCCCTAGTTCTAGATTCTCCACATCTTCAGCACCCACCCACCCCCTCCCCCCACCCCCACCCCCCGGCCCAGCACCCTCCCCCTGTCAAGAACCCTCAGGATCTTATGTTTCTGTTAATTCACTCCTTACTCTTCTAAACTCCAGTGATACAAGCCTAGTCTGTCCAACCTTTCCTCATATGACAGCCCACCCATTCCAGGTAATAGTCTAGTAAACCCCCTCTGAACTGCTCCCAACGCATTTAATCCTTTCTTTAAATAAGGTGACCAGTACTGTACACAATACTCTAGATGTGGTCTCACCAATGCCCTGTACAACTGAAGTATAACCTCCCTACTTTTGTAATCAATTAATCTCTCAATAAATGAAATATCAGCTTTCCTTATTACCTGATGTACCTGCATACTAACCTTTTGTGAATCATGCACTAAGATATTTAAATCCCTCTGAATCTCAGAACTCCTCAATCTCTCACCATTTTATGTGTTTTTATTATTCCTGCCAAAATGTAATATTTCACATTTGCGCACATTATACTCCATTTTCTAGATCTTTGTCCACTCACTTAACCATCTGTCGCTTTTTGTAGCCTCCTTACATCCTCTTCACAATTTACTTTCCTACCTATCTTTATCATTTGCACCTAATCCTTCAGTCCCTTCAACCAGGTCATTTATATAAATTATAAAAAGTTGGCCCCAGCACTGATCCCTGTGCCACCACTTGTCACATCCTGCCAACCAGAAAAAGACCCATTTATGCAAATTGGTGCTTCCTGTTAGCTAGCCAATCTTCTATCCATGCCAATATGTTACCCCCCACACCAGGAACTTTTACTTTCTGCAATAACTTTTAATGTGGCACTTTATCAAATGCCTTCTAGAAATCTAAGTACAATTTATCCACAGCACATTTGACTCCTTCAAAGGACTCCAATAAATTGGTTAAACATGATTTCCCTTTTACAAACCATGTTGACCCTACTTGATTGCTTTGAATTTTTCTAAGTGCCCTGCTATAATGTCTTTAATAATAGTTTCTAACATTTTCTCTATGACAGATGTTAGGCTAACTGGCCTATATTTTCCTGCTTTCTGTCTCCCTTTTTTTGAATAAAGGAGTTATTTGCTATTTTCCAATTTAATGGAACTTACCCCGAATCTAGGGGCAGAATTTTCCGTCTGGCGCGGAGGCAGAATGGGAGCAGGCGTGGGCACACTGCCATTTTATGCAGGTGGGCCAATTAAGGCCCGCCCAGCATGTTTCCCAGGGACAGCGGGAAAGGGCAGGCGGCAGCAGATCGAAAATCGCCGCTGGGTCCAATGGCAACCTGGCGGCCTGTTTGAAGGGCAAGCTGCAGCCGCTCAAGGCTGCTGTACGTGGCCAGAGGTCGGGGCCAATGCACGTCGAGGCTAGCCATGCAGGAGGGTAGGGCGGGTGGTCAAAGTGCACCCCAGCTTTAGGATGAGTGCCTTGCTGCTCTCCTCGGAGGTGGCAGCACGGTGGGAGGTGCTCATCTCCCAGGACGGGAGGAGGAGGCCACCCCACTTGACAAAACATGCGTGAGAGGAGGTAGCGGAAGTCGTGAGCTCCCACAACGTGGTGAGTTGCACATGATCCAGTGCCACAAGTGCTTCAATGACCTGCTGTGCATAGGAAGGGTGAATAGCACATTGGCATCGTTCACTTCCCCATCATGTAAGCTTCTACCCTCACTGGCACCCCACCCATGTCTGACTGGCCTGAATGCAATGAGTCATCGATGGCATGTGTCCTTAGCTGGGCGGGCCAGCAGATATTCCCTAGGTATTGGTCAGCCTGAGAGGATAGTGATGAGATGGGTTCTGCACCCAGAGCATGTGGTGGACTGAGTCCCACATGATTGTAGTGGGGGCAACCTGGAGGATGTGCAACCTGGAGCAGTGCTCGAACTCCAGGACATGTCGAAGTCAGGGAGATGACATGGTGGGAGAGGAGCAGATCAATCTGCTGCCCCCTGTTATCCACATCATTGTGACTCCTTGTTACAGCAGGTTAAACCATGTGGTGTCTCCCAATCAGTTACCTGCACTTGTGTCAAGCAGGTTACACCCACATCGGGCATGCATCCCAACGTCACCTTGAATCATTCAGACTTTGAGTTCAGTGGGCACGCACTGGAGTCAAAGGCCTATTAAGGCCATTGAAACAGCAATTAAACTAATTAACTAAGCTGCCCATCCAACCTTTAGGTTGGTGGGCAAGCGAAGAGCCCAAGCAGCCTTCGCATTTATCATGGAAGCTCATCCACGGGCGGGATGAGGTTTCATGAAGGTTTTCAAAGTTTAGTAAAAGTTTTTGACATTCGTTGACATGTCCCAGCTCATGTGGGGACATGTCTTCATTTTTTTTTTTTAGTTAGGTTTTTGAAAATTTTAACTTCCGAGGCAGCTCTTTGCTTCGGAGATTTCTGCACTCTTTCGCATGCATGCATGAAAGAGCGCAGGTCCCGACTCAGCCTACTCCCCCCACCTGCAAAGGGAGCGCACAGCGCTTCCGGATGCGTGTCACGCTGGACGGGCCTTAATTGGCCTGTTTGCGCCCGCTCCCGTCCAACCCCCCACCCCACCCCCCCATGACGGAGAAATTTCTCCTCCTACTCTGGTACACTATGACAACTAACACAATAAACCTCACAACTCTATTAAAATAACTAGTCTATTAGCCCCCACATCTACATATTCACAACTACCCTTATGACCCTCACATGTTAAATTTCAAAACAAACAGTCCAATAAACTTCACGTTATGCTACAATTAGCCAGCTCACGCTTATATCTAGACCGTCAAGCAGCTCATAATTCTTACATTTAAGAAGTGGAAAAAAACAGAAAATACTGTAATTCTGAAATAAAATAAAAGCCTGCAGGAAATACACAATAGGTTGCTCAGCATCTATAATGAGAAAAGACAGATTATTAACATTCAGCTAAATATAAACCTTCATCAGATCTGATGATATAGGTAGTCTGTATTTCTAAAGCTATTAAAGAAAAATAATAACCGGTCTGCTTGTGTGAGATCTTTGAAATATTTAATATTCAATAAGAATCTGAGAGAAGAAGACATAATTAATTAGCTTATTACCATCAAGTGAAGTGGTAGGAGTTGACAACTTTTCAATGGCTTGGAGCTCCTGACATGACATCTAGTTTCAAGAACCTCAAACTCCAAGTAGTAGCTGATTTCATAGGGTTCCTGCAATCATTTAAGAAACTGAAATAAATAAACTGAACCAGAGCTTTTGATGTTCACTTTCCTTCTTATTATTTACTCTACTGTGGTTGAGACCTTGACTCGGTGGTATTTTAAAATTTTAAACTCTGAGTCAGTGGGTTCAAGTCAGACCCGCTCCATAGACTTAAGCACAAAAGCTAGACTGTCACTTGAGTGCCTTTTTGAGAAAATGCTCTACTGTCAGAAGTGCCATCTTCAAATGAATATTAAAGCAAAGCCTTACCAGCCCCCTCAAGCTGGATACAAATGAGCCTATGACACAATACGAAGAAGAACAGGAGAGTTCTCCCTGGGTGCCCTGGTCAATATTTATTCCTTAACTAACATCACTAAAGCAGTTTACCTGGCCATTTATTGTTGTGCAGAACATCAAAACTCAACAGTTAACCATGGACCAAGGGTTAGTTCTATGAACAATGCTGTGTGGTCCACAGCAGTGGACTCTAGTGGTAGTTGCAATAGGAATACTGCCATCTTGACTCTGGGTTTGAGCATTTCCTTTGGTTTTAAAGCATGAAGGAGAGTGTGAATAGCAGCTCCCAAGATTAGTCCTGCTCAGAGCTGTGGGAATGTCAAGGCTTAGCCCCATGGGATCCCTGATTCCTCTGTTAGTCTTTCAGTCAGTGCCCTGACTCATTCCAAACAGATGGGCCAGATGGCACTAGCCACCACCAAGATGCAGCAGTCTCTATCCCGGCACTCCGTTGCTAGAGATTCCTGTGACGTAGAGATTAAGGGTCACAGTCATCTAGACAGTCACAGGTAATACTGTGCACACTCTGATGTGGGGCTCCAGTTGGTGCTGTGACAGGTGACACAGCTCAGTACCAGCATCCCTCGCGAAATGGAGGGAATTGCCCAATGTCGCTCAGTCAAGTTTAGGTAAGAAGATTCCTAAACACAAACAGTGTAGGGTCTCATGCACTTTCCCCTCCTGATTAACGCCCAAACAGTACCTTTCAGTGAGTAGTTGGTTGAAGTAAGTTTCAAACACAAAAGTCCTACTCTCCCTGTGATAACTTTCAAAACACTGTTAAACCTTGTTGCAAGTCACATTCCCATTAGGATTTTGAACCAGAGGAGAACAACAAAGGTTCTGTGAGTAACTCACATTTTTACAGGAATCAAAATCCAAATGTGTTTCCGTGCCCTCCACAGGTTGTGGAAAAACATCCAAGCAAGATTTCTATAGCTACAGATTTATTACCTCCCTTTTGTAAATCTTCAACCCACCTGTTTTTCCTGGGCATTCTTCAGTCTATTCAGTCTGTACTTGAATCCCTTTCTTCGAACATTATTGATGTAATGAACTGCAAGGTCAGCAGCTTTCACTGCTCCCACTGCATCACAAGGAATTGTAGAAAAGGTGACAACTTGGCGATAAGCAAGAACGGACAGGTTAAAGTGAATGCAGGTCACTAATACGACTAACCAATTCATGATGCTCAGGGAGTGGAGAGCATAGTCACACATTTAATTCCAATGGAAAAAAAACATATACAGGATAGAAAGTTACATGGGCAGAATTAATAATATTTCTTATGCATAGACAGTAGAAAATAATTTCCCATGTAACTGAAAGCTTGCAGTAAATGCAGATAATGGTCTAGACCTCTCCAAAGACACAATGAACCCTGGTGTGTTTGATTTTTGCAAAGTTCATTTAGTCAAATAAAGTTCATTTTTTTAAATTCCAGGAGTGGTTGTGAAATCCAGCTGAATCTGACCCAGATAAAGATCATTTTGTTGCTGTTGACAATTCTTGCAGTCTTGAAAAAATGCAGCTGCATTAATAATAGTGAATAATTGTCTGTACTAGAGTGTATAATCTCATATTAGTGACATATATCCAATTTTTAACTGGTAATTGTAGAGGATCTAAATACAGTTATTGCCTAAGTGCTTATGCACAATGTATCCTGTGATCATCTTGATTTTAATTGGATATTCAGATTTAAGCTATTCAATAAAATATTACATTTAGTCATGAAAATGAAACAATTTAATTGGGTGTAGACTACTCGAACTTTGCTAACAAGTTACATTTTCCACAAGAGTTCCCTGTTTCCTCAACAGTACACTTTGTGAAAGGGGGCGAAGGCAGTAAGATTTTGTACTTTTTGGGTCGCCGAAACAATCCATTTGTGGGGGAAGAAGGAATGACTCAGTTTTGATGGCAGATTGTTGTAAAGGTGCAAAAGAACTGCAAGAACCATCGAAAAATGCCTTTACATTGCAGTTACCAGACTGAGCCACAAAGGTGTCATTCGGGCCTCAGCTGAGCAGTACCCTACTTACATTGCATGACTGATATTTGATTGGTTTGAAAGAAGGAAACCGAAATTATTACATGCACAGCATTCAAGTCCCAACTGTTAAGTTTTGAATGTCTAGACATGTGTAGCAACAGAAGTTTTGTTCTATCAAGAAACACTGTGCAAGTGACAGTAAACAATAGGGTAGGCCTTGATTCTATTGCAATAGAATAGAAATAATGGAAATAAAAATTGGGGAAAGATGTAAAATAGGAAGCTGATTTCTACATCTTCCCCCAATTTTTATTTCCATTATTTCTATATTATATTTTTGGAAGACTGAAGTGTACTGTTTTCAGACCCCTGCCTAAACTCTGCTCCCTAGCTAAATACTCTCCAGCCCTTTCCCTGGCAACAGTTTTAGATTAAGCCGATCTGTTGCAACCTTCGTGTCATATTTGACCCTGAGATGAGCTTCCACCTTCATACTTGGACCTTCACGAAGGTTGCATATTTCCACCTCCGTAACATCTCCTGACTTTGACCTGTCTCAGCTCATCTGCTGTTGAAACCCTCATCCGTGCCTTAGTTACCTCTAGAATTGACGATTCCAATGCACTCTTGGCTGGTCTCTCACGTTCTGCCCTCCGCAAACCCGAGATAATCCAAAACTTTGCTGCTCGTGCCTTAACTTGCAGCAAGTCCCGTTTCCCTCTCACCCCTGTGCTCACTGACTCACATTGGCTCCCAGTCAAGCAATGTCCTGATTTTAAAATTGGTAGCCTGGTTTTCAAATCCCTCCATGGCCTTGGCCTTCCCTATCATATAATCTCTTCCATCTCCACAAGCCTTCAAGTTACCTGTGCTCCTCTAATTCTGACCTATTGTGCATTCCCGATTTTAAATACTCCACCATTAGTGACTACACCTTCAGCTGCCTAGGCCCTAAACCCTGGAATTTATTCCCCACACCTCTTTGCCTCTCTATCTCGCTTTCCTCCTTTAAAATCCCCTTTAAAATCTACCTCTTGACCAAGCTTTTGGTTATCTGATCTCAAATCTCCTTGTGTGGCTCTGTGTTTTAATCTGTTTTATAATGCTTTTGTGAAACAGAATAGCAGCTGAAAAAGAGGTGGGGCTATGATTCAGGATCTAATAGTGGTGTAGTTGCTGATGAAAATTCATTGATAATCTTATTAATCTGAAAAATTAATGCCTCCACATCAAAAAAAAGCAAATAGGAAAAAAAAATAACTTCCTGTTTTTTTTAAAGCAGACTTATTTTTTTTCCTCAAAATTTACTGATACCCCAATCTTAAACTAGACTGAGAGTTCCAAGCCAGGTCTTAGAGGTATCCATTAATGGTCAATATTGGCTTTAGGTGCTGATGGTTGCTGTTTCCTTTGACTCAACTGACCTGTTATTTTGTACAATGGAACAACATAGATGGCTTTGTCAATATTTGAAAACACTTATGCCCCCAAGCACAGCGCACAGTTCTGTTAATGTTTGATTGATGGGAGAGCCAGTACTTTTTGTGGTATCATCATCATTTAGGTGTCATACCAAGTGACATGGGAGACCATGGTCTTCTAAACTTTACGATCACAGTAACAGTGGATGATGTCATTGCTGGAGGTCTGGTCAAGCTAGCCTTTAATATTGTCCAGCTGCTTCCTTCGTGCCGGCCTCTTGTTGGTCTTCCATTAATTCTTCCAGTGGTGATTAGGCACTCCAACCCTTCTACATGGATAGCAAGTCCGAAGAACTCCATTCGTCTTAATTTGATATTGTTTAAAAGTACTCTTGTTATCTCTGGAATTGACTAATTCAATGCACTCTTGGCTGGTATCTCATATTCTGCCCTCCACAAACCTGAGATAATCCAAAACTCTGCTGCTCGTGCCTTAACTTGCAGCAAGTCCCGTTTCCCTATCACCCCTGTGCTCACTGACTTACGTTGGCTCCCAGTCAAGCAATTTTAAGTCCTGATTTTAAAATTGGTAGCCTGGTTTTCAAATCCCTCCATGGCCTTGGCCTTCCCTATCATATAATCTCTTCCATCTCCACAAGCCTTCAAGTTACCTGTGCTCCTCTAATTCTGACCTATTGTGCATTCCCGATTTTAAATACTCCACCATTAGTGACTACACCTTTAGCTGCCTAGGCCCTAAACCCTGGAATTTTTCCCCACACCTCTTTGCCTCTCTATCTCGCTTTCCTCCTTTAAAATATCCCTTAAAACCTACCTCTTGACCAAGCTTTTGGTTACCTGACCACAAATCTCCTTGTGTGGCTCCATGTCTTACTCTGTTTTGTAATGCTTTTGTGAAGCACCTTGGGGGATTTTATTATGTTTAAGAGGCTATATAAGTTGCTGTTGTTGTTGATTGGTTCCAGGCTTGAGGGACTTCTGTTACATGGACACTTGAAGAAGCTGGGGTTGTTCCCTTCAGAGATGAGAAGATTGA
Source organism: Carcharodon carcharias (assembly GCF_017639515.1). Classification (NCBI taxonomy): domain Eukaryota; kingdom Metazoa; phylum Chordata; class Chondrichthyes; order Lamniformes; family Lamnidae; genus Carcharodon; species Carcharodon carcharias. The sequence continues at coordinate 32,518,426 of NC_054468.1, read as the reverse complement.
AACAAAACTTGATACTGGTGTTCAAATTATGAGTGAGCTAGACAGAGTGGAAAATAGAGAGAAACTGTTTCCATTGGTGGAAGATTTGAGAACAAGAGCACAGGTTTAAAGTGATTGGCAAAGGTACCAATGGCGAAATGAGGAAAACATTTTTACATGGCAAGCAGTTAGGATCTGGAAAGCATTTTCTGAGAAGGTAGTGGAGGCAGAGTCAATCGTCATTTTCAAAAGTAATTGGATGAGCACTTGAAGGGAAAGTTACAGAGCCACAGGAAACAGACAGGAGACTGGGATAAGCTGAGCTGCTGTTGCAGAGAAACGTCATGGGCTCAATGGACTAAATTGCTTCTTCTGTGCTTTAACCATTCTATAATTGTCATGAAGAGGTATTAATCTACAATGTTATTGGAAATTATTTTTACATTGGAATTGTAGTAGGGGCTGTGTCTGTGTGTCTTAGTTGTATTAAAGCCAGCTAGTCTGGGTGCTTTGATGTATAGTAGTTTGAGATGTTTATTAGGTAAGCATAAGTTAAAAGTTAAAGTCGATATGCATTTGTGGAATAAACCATTCAAAAGAATGAGTAACATCTTGCACCTAGCTGGGAGACACCAAGCAATGTGTTTATATTACTAATAAAATTGCTGGAATGAAAGGGGTTTTATTGTTAGAGCTGAAGTTCAAAAGACCTAGTAATACAGTGGAAAATTTACTTTCAAAGGGAAAGCTAGGTATATAAAGAAATTGTATAGGTATATTGTGTGCCTAAAGTAGAGGCATATAAGACCTAACCAACCTGTATGCCTCCAACCAACGTGTAAAGGAATCTCATTTGAAATTTGTAAGGTCAAGTGTGCCTGGTGTCTATTTAAAGCCTATGGGTTACTGTTGCCTTTTGTGGAGATTTACCTGGGTGTGATTAATTTGGGGATTTGTTAAAAAGTTATTATAGCAGTAATTCGTGGCCATGTGTATGTGTTTAACTTGTTGTTAAAATAATAAAAGTTTAATTTAGTTTTATATAAAAACCACAAGACTTGGTGGTCTTATTCCTACTGAATTCAAAGTCTGCATTTGAAAATTACAAATTACAAAAATGGATTATGACAGTTGTTTCAAGTTTCGCTCTGGGGTTTGAACAACTCAACTTTTACCATCGGCTGTGTCATAATAATAATTCTAGCTTTTTATTCCAGATTTAATTAATTAACTTTAATCCCCCTATCTGCCATGGTGGGATCTGAATTCCTGTTTCTGGGTCATTTACCTAGGCCTCTGCATTACTTGCCCAGCTATACAATTACAGCGCTACCGTACCCATACTTTACATATACTTTACTATGTTAAAATCCAGATAAGAAACAGAATAGCAGCTGAAAAAGAGGTGGGGCTCTGATTCAGGATCTAAAAATGGTATAGTTGCTGATGAAAATTCATTGATAATCTTATGAATCTGAAAAATTAATGTCTCCACATCAAAAAAAAGCAAATAGATAAAAAATTAACTTCCTGTTTTTTTTAAAGCAGACTTATTTTTTTTTCCTTGAAATTTACTGATACCCCAATCTTAAACTAGACTGAGAGTTCCAAGCCAGGTCTTAGAGGTATCCATTAATGGTCAATATTGGCTTTAGATGCTGATGGTTCCTTTGACTCAACTGAGCTGTTATTTTGTACAGTGGAACAACATAGATGGCTTTGTCAATATTTGAAAACACTTATGCCCCCAAGCACAGCACACAGTTCTGTTAATGTTTGATTGATGGGAGAGCCAGTACTTTTTGTGGTATCATCATCATTTACGTGGGAGACCATGGTCTTCCAAACTTTATGATCACAGTAACAGTGGATGATCTCATTGCTGGAGGTCTGGTCAAGCTAGCCTTTAATATTGTCCAGCTGCTTCCTTCGTGCCGGCCTCTTGTTGGTCTTCCATTAATTCTTCCAGTGGTGATTAGGCACTCCAACCCTTCTACATGGATAGCAAGTCCGAAGAACTCCATTCGTCTTAATTTGATATTGTTTAAAAGTACTCTTGTTATCTCTGGAATTGACTAATTCAGTGCACTCTTGGCTGGTATCTCATATTCTGCCCTCTGTAAACTTGAGATTATCCAGAACTCGGCTGCCTGTGTTTTAACTCACAGCAAATCCATTTCCTATCACCCCTGTGTTCACTGACCTACCTTAGCCACAGTCTCTTATGAGGGTCTTTATAAAATTGCTTATTGAAATCTATATAACATCTGTAGACTTTCCCATGGCTATAACTTTAGTTACTTCTCCAAAAAATTCAATCAGATTCATTAGGCATGACCTACCCTTAGCAAATCCATGATGGTTCTCTCCTATCAGCTAAAAATTTTCAAGGTGTTCAATCACCCCAACCACTTTTTTGCAATACAGAAGAGCTCTGCATCTTAGCCAAAATGGTGGCGAAACCCCAAATCTAGAAGTCCTGCCCCTGTATCCGGCATCCACAATTTTCGCTGGGGGGGTTAATGGGGCAGGACGTAATTCACACAACTGTGGCTTATGGGAGCAGTGGCACATTTTAAAATTCAGCTGCCTTCACTCAGAAACAATTTTGGTCACCCAGGTTTCTGAAACTTTACGAGTTTGAGAAAAAGATCTAAACTTTCCAGAGTTCTTTGGAAAGGTCAGGTATCCTTTTGGAGAGTTCAGGTACCCTTTTGGGATGGTTAAAAGTTGGCTTGAATGTGCATAAAAGGGGGATAAGGGCTGTGGAACAGTCACTGTCAAGTCATTTAAATCCCCTGATCTTTAAATTCTGAAGAAAAGAAAATTGCAGTGCCTCAGTTGAAAAAAATTGGTTCAATAGATGTTTGTGAACAAAAGCCTGAGGACTATTCTTACAGTATTAGCACTGCTTGACTGCTTCTAAACTTATCATTATCACAGTAGGGAACCAGTAAGTTAACAGTTTGTTTGGCAGCTCCAAAGTGGTTATAAAGGGATGAGATGCCTTTGATGTTGGGCTATGAATGCAAATGTTTGTTTTTATACAGGATTAAATACTTGAATGGATTTGGATGTATTGAAATGGCTTTTATCAATGATAGTGCTTTTTTTAATATAGTGAAGTCTGTAATGGATACTGACTCTTTACTCCTGAGATCAGCCTATGGTGTATACTAGGTGAGATGACATGGAGGGTAAAGAGTGATGAGTGGGGGGCATGGGTTGCCATAAGTTAATATTAAATTGGTATAAGGGCTATAAAGGGTCTTGGGGATATGGGGGGACAAGGGACAAGGAGAGTGTGAGGGCCCATGCAGGGATGGGTAAGGGAATGAAGAGGTAAGAGTTGGCACAGATGGGGCAAGGAGGGTGCGTGGTGAGTAAAGGGGTGTGAAGGTTAAGGGCTAGAGGACCCTACTGCTTTTATTATAACTGGCAGAGTACCAATGCAGGCCTTTTAAACAGCGCCCCCCACCTTGGCACTCAGCAGCCCCTGTAGCTGCCTCCACAAAGTTTCCAGGAGTGACGAGCCCAACTCCAGTTAGCACCTGTTGCTTCGGAACAAAATCCATCTGCTCAGGGAAGCTTGGCTTGAGACGGGTTTGGAGAGTTAGGAAATTTCCAGACTCTGCACACTCGGTTTGGAAGTGAAAACTGGAGCCAGTATATTTAATTATAGACTCCAGCAATTTCCTGATAACAGGTGCAAGGGTAACTGGTCTATAATTCCCTGGTTTCTCTTTGTTACCTTTATTAAATAGCTGAGTGACATGTGCAAATTTCCAAACTAAAGCCAGTTTCCTAAATTGTGTGAGCTTTGGAAGAGTTTTGGAAGAACTTTGCAAGAGAAGTGCCTCCAGTGGATAAGGCCATAACAACGTCAATAAAAACTGGATTTTATGGCACGGCATGAAAGTTGAACTGTAATGGCGGATCTAGATAACCACGATAAGACAACAGGTGGAGTATTATGTGCAACCTTGGATTCCGCACTACGGGAAGGACATTGAGACAATAGAGATGGTACAGTGCAAATTCGCTGGGATACTTCAAGGGAAATACAAAGAAAGACTTGGAAAGTATAGGCTGTTTTCATTAAAATAGAAAAGATTATAGGGTGATTTGATAGAGGGGCTTTAAATTATGACTAGGCATATAGATCCAGATTGTTTCCACTGGCTGATGAACTAAAGGAGAGATAGATATAAGGGTCAGGGGGACAGTGGATGGGTGGGGGGGGCAAGCACTGCAGCAGCTGGCATGCTGCTTTGCCATCATCATCCCACTCTTGGAGTAGAATATTCCCCCCATTGGGTGGGTTGTGCGGGGGCGGGCGTGGACCAGATCAGTACCCCTGGTTGGGTCCGTGCTGCCATTTTACATGGGCAGACCAATTAAGGCCTAGCCAACATTATGCACAGGGGTGCCTCAGAGGTTAGTTTAAAGTTTCTAAAGTTTAATAAAGGAGAAAAAAATCTTTAGACCATATCACCTCGTGAAACTGTCACATGAGCTGGGACGTGTATTAATTTTATTAAAAATCTTTCCAAGATTTCAAAAACTTACATGAAACCTCATCCCGTCCGTGGATGAGGTTCCATGAAAAATGCAAAGGCTGCCTGGGCTCTTCGCCTGCCCGCCAAGCTTAAGGTTGGACAGGCAGCTTTCTCAATAGGTTAATTAATTAATGGCCTCAACTTGGCTGCGCGCCAGCCGAACTGAAAATCTAAATGACGCAGGGTGCCTTCAGGACGCATGCCCCATGTCACCCCGTGTCATTTATGTCTCCACAAGCCGGGCCGGGGCCCCTCGCCAAGCCAAAAATTCCCCCTTTGGGCTATATTCCCAGAGATGGGATGAGGGGTGGAAGGATAATCGCCTGCAAGCAGCAGGTGACCAAATAACAGGATTTAATAGTCACTTAAGGCCGATTGTCAGAGGCCAAATTTTCTAGTCAACCTGCAGCCCCCACCCCACAACCCCAACACCTCCAAGGCATCAGGCGCTAGGCCAACTGCCTGAATGCTGCCTCCCAGCAGCAGACCTAGATGCTAGTGTTCCTTAGCAGGCTTTGAGGCCCTTCCTGCCTATCTGCCTTGCCACAGCTGCAGTCACAGACAGCCCTGTGGAGAAGCTCAATCACCACCCATGTTAATTCAGCTGCTAAGGACACCTTTATTCATTATTTTACCAGGTTGGAGAGGAGCTTGAGGTGCTCTCTCACCTGAACTCCAGGCTACACCCTCTTCTGAGCTGGAGGACCTCCTATTGGTCCTCCAGCCGTGAGGGCTCACCCACTGTCCTTAATTGGATGGAGACCTTGCCTCCTGGACATTAATTGGCCAATAGGGGGAAAATTACTGCCATGACTGTTCCCCACACCATGCGGGGTTGTGACCCCCATTTGATCCCAATGCCAGGATCCTGGCCCTAGACCTAGAAACATAGGGCAGAATTTTCCCCCCAGTGGGGGAGGGGATGTTCAGGAGCGGGCGTGCCTCTGATCAATGCCCCCGATTGGGGGTGTGCCACCATTTTACGAGGATGGGCCAATTAAGGCCCGCCCAGCGTGATGTCCGCAAGGATGCACTATGCCTGTGCGGGCAAAGAGGGGGGAATTCCCTGAGATGAGAATGCGAAAGAGCACACTTATCTCCCTGAGGCTAAGTGCTGTCTCAGGGAGATCGGCTCTATAATAAAAAATCTTAAAAACAGAAAAAAAATTTCCCTGACATGTCCCCTCATCCCTTCATGTGACACTGTCACATGAGTTGAGACATGTCCATCACTTTTACATACACTTTTATTAAATTTTTGAAAACCTTGATGAGGTTTCATGCTTTATCCAATGCCCACCAGGCCTGCCCACCAACCTGAATGGAAAGCAACACAGAAACAGCAGGTAAGTTCTGATAGTTTTTTAATGCAGCAGTATTACAGAGAACCTTATAATGTCGGTAAATTGAATGAGAGAAAGAATGTATCTGAGAGGGTTATAGCAAGAGGGAGTATATTGTATAATATTATAACTGAACTTGAGAATGCAGTGCATTTGAAATTATGAAGGCATACAATTTATTGCAGACTGTTTTATTATTTTGACCTGAATCAGTCATACACATCGTTTCTGGTCTTCCTTTTGGGATGTGCTTAAATGCAGTTTTCACTTTCAGGACTTTCAGGACCATTACTTTTGAATTTTTTTTAAAATGACAGATTTTCTGTCTGCTGTGAATATCCTTGCTGGATTTATTCCTGAGACATTTCAGATAGGATGAATGGTTCCTCCAGAATGCCTTGCCCTCCCTGGACATGTATTTCGAGGCACTGGCAACATTGGAAAGTTAGTTCCAGGGCCTGTGCTGATAACGAAACCTAGTGCACCCTGCACTTCCTCTGAGGATTCAATTCTCTTAGGAGATCCACTTTGCGGGCTTAGCTGTTTAATGCGATGTTCAGGTTTGGATTGTCTCTTATTTCGTTGTCCTTGTCCTTTTCTTTTACTGAGTCTTTGCTTGATAGTATCTGCGCCCACAATTTTAGCTGAACTGACCACCACCTTTAGTAATACAAAAACCATTTCAGCTACTTCAGAGAGTTCCTACAGATCTAACTACACAATTTAAAGTCAATCACTCTCTTGGGTTGATGGCAAGTAGAGGGCGTGGGCATTTGTAATCTACTTAGCAATGTGGCAGAACAATAGGAAGTAGTCTTTTGCTGAGACTACTCACATGGTGGACAAAGTTTAGTCTTGGCAATGCGGTCCTGCCAACTGGTTGGGGAACAAGTGGGAGTCCTGCATTGCCTCCATTGGGGAAGACCTGATAGAATTAAGTGCATATCAGGTACTTCTGGCCAGTGTAATGCCTTCCCTGGGAATCAGGAACCTGGGGGCTGATATCCCACCCACAGAGACCTGCTACTGGTAAAGCATCCAGGTAGAGGCCTAGGATCACCGAGGGACAGAGGCCACAAGTGAACGAGGCTGGGATGGGGGTCATGGGGAGGGGTTCACTGGCTGGAGGGTGGGAAGTTCACTATAATTTTGACAGTAAATCCATGGAAATTCAATTCCAAAATCTTTTGCAACTCTTTGGGTCTCTTTGAGATCCATGTTATGAATTTTAATCAGATTTCCTAGTGAATGATTACCTTTGGTCTGTAGAGCTCACAATTCACTTCAACAACTTCTTTCCCAGAAATGGGTTTATAGACAGAGGCAGTGCAGAAGCCTTTGCTCTACAAAAGTAAAAAAGGTAACAGGAAGTACTGAGCAAAAGAACAACTCCTTTTAAAGAGATTAGCTGATTTAAAAGTTTTCATTATATTTATACATCTAGAAATTAAAAACAGAGAAGGGTAGGCATTCCTCCACAATCCTACGTAGGAAATTGAGCAGAATCCTGGAAGAATGTACGATGATATAAGTATGCATTGGAACAGAAGGCTGTTTTGCAATAATACTTACACCAGAAGCGAATTCACTTCTATCCCTTGGACAATTTTGTAGCTTGGAAGCTTTGGTGCATGCAGTTTCTTGGATTGTAAATTCAACGAATACTTTCTTCCCTGCCAAAACCTGAAGTAAAATCACGTAAAAACTTCCTTTAGCAACAAATAACCTCTGGAATAATTGCAGCAGATGATTATATCAGCCTTTTCAATTAAGATGTTTGTGATCTTAAAAGAAATATATATGCTATAATCCCAGTGGAATGTTTAATTGTGTGTACCCATTTGTACTTTTCCGTAAATTGTATATTATGACATTCATACCAACATACATCCATCATCCATAGAAAAGTGATACATGCCATGGTCTCTTGCAAGGTGGTGATATTGTGAGATTAGTCAAAAAGAAAAGGGAAGCATTTATAAGGGCTAGAAGGCTGGGAACAGATGAAGCCCGTGGAGAATATAAAGAAAGTTGGAAGAAACTTAAGCAAGGAGTCAGGAGGGCTAAAAGGGGTCATGAAAAGTCACTGGCAACCAGGATTAAGGAAAATCCCAAGGCCTTTTATACATATGTAAAAAGCAAGAGGGTAGCCAGGGAAAGGGTAGGCCCACTCAGGGACAGAGGTGGGAATCTGTGTGTGGAGCCAGAAGAAATGGGAGAGATACTAAATGAATACTTCTCATTAGTATTCACCAAATAGAAGGACTTAGCGGTCAATTTGTCTAGGGAAGTGTGTGTAGATAGCCTGGATCATGTTCAGATCAAAAAACAGGAGGTGTTAGGCATCTTGAAGAATATTAAGATGGATAAGTCCCCAGGGCCATATGGTATCTACCCCAGAGTACTGAGGGAGGCAAGGGACGAGGTTGCTGGGGCCTTGACATAAATCTTTGTATCCTCACTGGCTATGGGTTAGGTCCCAGAGGACTGGAGAATGGCCAATGTTGTTGCATTGTTTAAGAAGGGTAGCAGGGATAATCCAGGAAATTACAGGCTGGTGAGCCTTATGTCAGTGGTAGGGAAATTATTGGAGAAGATTCTTCGTGATAGGATTTACTACCATTTGGAAGCAAATGGGCATATTAGTGAGAGGCAGCATGGTTTTGAGAAGGGGAGGTCATGTCTCACTAACTTGATCAAGTTTTTCGAGGAAGTGACAAAGATGATCGATGATGGAAGGGCAGTGGATGTTATATACATGGATTTCAGTAAGGCCTTTGACAAGGTCCCTCATGGCAGACTGGTACAGAAGGTAAAGTCACATGGGATCAGAAGTGAGCTGGCAAGATGGATACAGAATTGGCTTGGTCATAGAAGACAGAGGGTAGCAGTGGAAGGGTGCTTTTCTGAATGGAGATCTGTGACTAGTGGAGTTCCGCAGGGCTCAGTGCTGGGACCTTTGCTGTTTGTAGTATACATAAATGATTTGGAGGAAAATGTAACTGGGCTAATTAGTAAGACGACACTAAGGTTGGAGCAGTTGCAGATAGTGAAGTGGATTGTCAAAGGATACAACGGGATATAGATCAGTTGGAGCCTTGGGCCAAGAAATGGCAGATGGAGTTTAATCCGGACAAGTGTGAGGTAATGCATTTTGGAAGGTCTAATACAGGCAGGAATTATACACTAAATGGCAAAACCCTTAAGTGCATCAACGGGCAGAGGGATCTAGGTGTACAGGTCCACAGGTCACTGAAAGTGGCAACGCAGGTGGATAAGGTAGTCAGGGAGGCATATGGCATGCTTGTCTTCATTGGCAGGGGTATTGAGTATAAAAGCTGGGAAGTCATGCTGCAGCTGTATAGAACCTTGGTTAGTCCACACTTGGAATATTGCATGCAATTCTTGTTGCCACATTATCAGAAGGATATGGAGGTGTTGGAGGGGGTGCAGAGGAGGTTTACCAGGATGATGCCTGGTCTGGAGGTTATTAGCTATGAGGAGAGGTTGTAGAAACTCGGATTGTTCTCACTAGAGCGATGGAGATTGAGGGACGACTTGAGAGAAGTTTACAAAATTATGAGTGTCATGGACAGAGTAGATAGTCAGAAGCTTTTTCCCAGGGTGGAAAAGTCAATTACTAGGGGACATAGATTTAAGGTGAGAGGAGTAAACTATAGAGGCATGTGCGGGGCAAGTTTTTACGCAGAGGGTAATGAGTGTCTGGAATTTGCTGCCAGAGGAGGTGGTGGAAGCAGGTACGATAGTGGTGTTTATGAGGCAGCTTGACAAATACGTGAATAGGATGGGATTGGAGGGATATGGACCCGGGAAGTGCAAAATGATCAGCGCAGGCTTGTTCTTTGATATAAGCACAAGGGGCAGTGACATGACAAGATTTTTGGTAGGAGTATTCTGCTTTAGTAGAGCTGGATCATATCTTCAACGTGGTGGATCCTGCACCTGTCAAAATGATGTGCCCTTTGACTTCGGATGATTTCTGTCATCAAAATATTCTTGGTGGGCTATTGACGAGTGTCTGCCTTGGCTGAGGTAGAAGCAGAGGCAGCAATTGACTGACCTGGGACCAATCAGCCTACTGCACCAGAGCATTACTGCCACTGCAGCATTAACAAGAAAAGATGTTTGATTTTCTTACAAATTTGACATTTTCACATACCAGATAGAATATCAATTAATGCTTAATTGCTGTTGATGTTATTGCTCTTATCTGCTCAGAAAGTAACATTTTCATTGCCTCCGGGATGTTTAGCACAAAATTGTCGAACTTGGACAGCAAATCTCAAAATTCACAAACGTTCTTGCAGAACTTTTTCTTGATAGAATCTATAGGACTATTTTTAAAATAAAAGAGCTCAGTTTTTTTGTTAATCTTTGCTAAAAGATGCACATCAACTTTACCTGAGAAGAAGCTCTTGTTATTTTCTGTAATGTAAAATAATTTGTTCTGCTGCTGTTTCTGTTATATTTTTGTAGTGCCCTCATGACAGATTGATTGACGCCTGTGTGGTTTATTGGTATGCGATGTGGGCAGCTTGGGCATCTGCTCAAAACCAAGTCATCTGAATCTTCAAATAAGACAGAAAAGGTAGAAAAAACACCATAAAGTTGCAGTTTTGTTTTATAGTCACCGCTATATTTTCTCTCAAATTTGAAAATGGTTGAAAATATAGCCTTAAAAGAAATAACCTCCTCAACTGTCTTTGTAGCCCATGTTACATGACAGACAATTGAGCATCGTGGTTGTCAAGCTAATGTGTGTTAATAGTAGTGCCGATCCCCACCATATAATAACATGAAATGATTTCAGAATCCTGCCCCACGTGTGCAAATAGCACATTATGCAAGTGGCAAAGATGCCTTTAAAAGGAAGCTAGGTAAGTACACTAGGGAGAAAGGAATAGAGAATTATGATGATATATGGAGAAAGGAATAGAGATTTATGATGATAGGGTCTGATGAAGTAAGGAATAATGGATATGAAGCATAAACATTGACCAGAATTTTCCCTGAATTGCACTAAGTACAGTGATGGGCGTGAAAAAAAATGTTTTTCCTGCCCAGCACAAGGGCTGGTTTTTGCGACATATCATCCGCTTCCCACCTCATTAATTATGCAGCCACAGGAAGCACACCATATGGCTGGCCAGCAGCTTCTGAATCGCCCAGCACACCATTACCTTACCGTTTCCTCACGCCAGGTGCCATATCTAAACTGCAGCCGTGCACACAGTTCTCAATGCTTGCAGCCCAGGACTGTTCCAGTGAAAACATGGCCCTGAAAGCCAAGAAGGGTGCAGTGACCCATCACTGGGAACCTTTTGAAGGCTTGCCATGATGTCTTCTACCCCACTCCAGCCGCAGGAGATCCAGCAATCTCACCAATCCAGCTTGGGAGGCGGTGGCAGTGGTGGTCAGAGCCATTGCTGCACAGAAGAGGTTGGCCATCCAGTGCAGAAAACAGATGAATGATCTCGTCTGTGCCGCCAGGGTAAGGCAACCAACTCATCATACTAAACTCTCACACTTACAAGGCCATCACATTCACTGGCATCTCACTCACTGCCAGCTCAAGGGACATCACGACTCACCATCCCACACACCCTCACATCTCCATCTGGCCTCATCTCCTCTGGAGACTGCCTCCTGAGCCCTCACTATCTTGAGACCACTTGCACAGATCAACATGTGCACCCACACGGAGCCTGGGGATACCCCTCTTCCCCAGTACAGCCCTCACCCTGCAGCCTCTTCCCTTGCCTGAGGCAACTTCTTCCCTTTCCCCAAGCAAGCCTGTAGCCACTCAAAAGCTAACCGCCACCCCCCTCCCCCCACTTACAGTTGGTCTGGTGGGTAGAGACATGCCCGTGAACCCCCCCCCTAAAAGCGATGCGGTGCTGCCTGTTAAGCCTGGCACTGAAGTGCAACCGAGTGAAGTGAAGGTTGCCAGGTGCACAACGCTTATGTACTGTTGTGAAACATGAGTTCATGATCCAGCTTGGGGGGGTGATTTTGGTGAGCAGGGCTTATAATGAGATTCAAATGTATTGAAACCAGCTTCCCGACATGCAGCGGCGAGAAACGCAGCCCGCCATTGACAGATGGAGCGGATGATCGCAAACTGGTTTCATGTCGACATGATAACAATTTTTGCAATCTCCCAATATTTTCCACTCCCACCCGCTATGACGCCTGCTGCAAACAGGAGCGGAAAATCCCAGCTATTGGCATAGACCAGATGACCCAAAGGACCTGTTTCTGTGCTGTAAATCATTGATGGGGAATTCTAGATCCAGGGGACATAGATTCAAGATAAGTGGCAGAAGGTGTAGGGGGGACATGAGGATGAACTTTTTTACGTAGAGGGTAGTGGGTGTCTGGAATTTGCTGCTCAAGTTGGTGGTAGAGGCAGAAACTTTAAACTCTTTTAAAAAGTACCTGGATCTGCACCTTAAGTGCTGTAAACTGCCGGGCTATGGGCCGGGTGCAGGAAGGTGGGATTAGAAAGGGCACCTGGGTGTCCTCGGGCTGGCATGGACAAGATGGGCCGAATGGCCTCCTTCTGTGCTGTAACTTTTCTACCGTTTCTATGGTTTTCTATGGTAATTCTGTGTTAGACAGTAATGGGATGGGTTCAGCATACCATTGCCAAATGTAGATTTGAACCAGGCTCTGTTATAGTCCCAGCAACAATCTTCATAGATTAATAATAGGAAAGATTATGTATGTATTAATGTGTGAGGACTGGAGAAGGGGTGCACAGCTACAATGAGAATCTCTTATAAAACAGACTACAGCATAAGCAGGTGCTGCATTCACTAATTCAGAGACTGGAAGGAAAGTCACATTTAAAGCACAGAGACCAAGAGGGAAACAGGTAAAAAAATTGATAAAATAATCAAAGAAGCAATCTCATGGAATGGGAAAAATACTGACGATTCACCAGTTTTTGATGGGTTATTTTATTTATGAGCCTGACCAAGTTGAGTGGTAACACCTTTGCTATTTAATGCAATTATCAACTCTGCCTAGTGTACAATAAAAAGCACATTCCAGAAATCTGTCCTACCTGGTGATATTAAACACTGGTATTTGTGAACCCGAACATGCCGTGTTGTTGGGTTAATTTGTAATTGGACTTTACAGTCTCCAGAAATCTATTAGAATTAAAGGAAAAATCCATCGTTAGTTATTTACAGTTCAATTGTCACCTCTATTGTATATTTTCTCAACAAAGAAGAAGAATGTATAAATTATAAAACTGTGCTCGACATTTCCTCTTCATACTGGAACAGGGTGTGATAAAAGTTCTGGTTCTCCTTTATGTGTCCAACCAACATACAGCTGAAAGACCTGCTGAGTTTTTCCAGGTAATTCTGTTTTTGTTTTGGATTTCCAGCATCCGCAGTTTTTTTGTTTTTATCTCCGTGTTTAATTGACTGCCACTGCTCTTCAAGAAATGCCTACCTCCTTGAAGAAGTTCTGTTCTTCTCTGCGACAAGATTTCCGTACCTCTCTTTTGCCTTGCTCACCTTCATTGCTTTCCATTTCCCTCCTGGTGTTTGACAAGGTGTTTACTAAAACCCGCTTTCACAGCCACATCTCCTTTCTCAGTGACTGTCTCCGTCTCCGACTCACCCCACGTGGATTTCAACTGAAAATCCACCCCTCATGTTTCGAACCCACCCAGGATTACAGGTATCTCCGGGACATAAAACGTTTCTCGGACTGCTGTTCCCGTCACATTCTGAAATCCACACTCAGTGCCATGCGCCGCCATATGAACACACTCGACCTCTCCCCCCAGCAGCACCGCTGTACCCTTTTTCAAAGATGCGCGTGCCCCCAGTTTCATTTTATTCTTCGGCTCATCCGACTCCTCAACAAGAAACTTTTTCCCTTTCTCTCAAGTGCTAAGGAACACAAGCTCCAACAACTCATCGACACCAACACCCATCTAGGACCCTCCTCCCCTGCCTGTCCCTCCGTCCCCACCCCATCTTCCAATCCCAGCCCCAGCCGTGTATTCACTATACCCCCTGACCTTCCCCTCTCTGATGCTGAACAGTCAGTGCTCAGCAAAGGACTTAGTTTCATACCCTTATGCCCTCACCTCAATGAATTTCGGGCTCGGCATGATGCTGAACTCTTCTTCCGCCGTCTTCGTCTCCGGACTCACTTCTTTGGGCAGGAGTCCTCTCCCCATTCAACGGATCCTTTCACCCACCTCCAATATTCTCCCTCCACCTGGACCCCTCCCTCTGGATTCTTACCTTCTCTTGATCTTTTCATTGAGCACTGTCGGCGCAACATTAGTCGTCTCAATTTCTCTGCTCCTCTCACTCATTCTAATCTCTCTCTCTCTGAACTTACTGCACTCCATTCTCTCAGGTCCAACCCTGACATTGTCATCAAACCCGCTGACAAGGGTGGTGCTGTTGTTGTCTGGCGCACTGACCTCTACCTCGCGGAGGCTGAGCATCAACTCGCAGACACTTCCTCCTACCTCTCCCTGGACCATGACCCCACCACTGAACATCAAGCCATTGTTTCCAGGACTGTCACTGACCTCATCTCTGGGGATCTTCCTCCCACAGCTTCCAACCTGATAGTCGCCCAACCTCGGACAGCCCACTTCTATCTCCTACCCAAAATCCACAAACAGAACTGCCCTGGTAGACCGATCGTCTCAGCTTGCTCCTGCCCTACAGAACTCATTTCTCGTTATCTTGACTCCCTTCTCTCTCCCCTTGTCCAGTCCCTTCCCACCTACATCCGTGATTCCTCTGACACCTTACGTCACATCAACAATTTCCAGTTCCCTGGCCCCAACCGCTTCCTCTTCACCATGGACGTCCAATCCCTCTACACCTCCATCCCCCACAAGGATGGTCTGAGGGCCCTTAGCTTCTTCCTTGAACAGAGGCCCGAACAATCCCCATCCACCACTACTCTCCTCCGTCTGGCTGAACTTGTTCTCACACTGAACAATTTCTCCTTCAACTCCTCTCACTTCCTCCAAATAAAAGGTGTGGCTATGGGTACCCGCATGGGCCCCAGCTATGCCTGTCTCTTTATGGGGTATGTGGAACATTCCTTGTTGCAGTCCTACTCCAGCCCCCTTCCACAACTCTTTCTCCGGTACATCGATGATTACTTCGGTGCTGCTTCATGCCCTCGTCGGGACTTGGAAAAATTTATTAATTTTGCTTCCAATCTCCACCCCTCCATCATTTTCACGTGGTCCATCTCTGACACTTCCCTTCCCTTCCTTGATCTCTCTGTCTCAATCTCTGGTGATAGACTGTCCACCAATATCCATTACAAACCCACCGACTCCCACAGCTACCTCGACTACAGCTCCTCACACCCCGCTTCCTGTAAGGACTCCATCCCATTCTCTCAGTTCCTTCGCCTCCGTCGCATCTGTTCCGATGATGCTACCTTCAAAAACAGTTCTTCTGACATGTCCTCCTTCTTCCTTAACCGAGGTTTTCCACCCACGGTCGTTGACAGGGCCCTCAACCGTGTCCGGCCCATCTCCCGCGCATCCGCCCTCACGCCTTCTCCTCCCTCCCAGAAACATGATAGGGTCCCCCTTGTACTGACTTATCACCCCACCAGCCTCCGCATTCAAAGGATCATCCTCTGCCATTTCCAGCAACTCCAGCATGATGCCACCACCAAACACATCTTCCCTTCACCCCCGCTATCGGCATTCCGTAGGGATCGCTCCCTCCGGGACACCCTGGTCCACTCCTCCATCACCCCCTACTCCTCAACCCCCTCCTATGGCACCACCCCATGCCCACGCAAAAGATGCAACACCTGCCCCTTCACTTCCTCTCTCCTCACCGTCCAAGGGCCCAAACACTCCTTTCAAGTGAAGCAGCATTTCACTTGCATTTCCCCCAACTTAGTCTACTGCATTCGTTGCTCCCAATGTGGTCTCCTCTACATTGGAGAGACCAAACGTAAACTGGGCGACCGCTTTGCAGAACACCTGCGGTCTGTCCGCAAGAATGACCCAAACCTCCCTGTCGCTTGCCATTTTAACACTCCACCCTGCTCTCTTGCCCACATGTCTGTCCTTGGCTTGCTGCATTGTTCCAGTGAAGCCCAACGCAAACTGGAGGAACAACACCTCATCTTCCGACTAGGTACTTTACAGCCTTCCGGACTGAATATTGAATTCAACAACTTTAGGTCTTGAGCTCCCTCCTCCATCCCCACCCCCTTTCTGTTTCCCCCTTCCTTTTGTTTTTTTTCCAATAAATTATATAGATTTTTCTTTTCCCACCTATTTCCATTATTTTTAAATATTTTAAAATCTTTTATGCTCTCCCCACCCCCAATAGAGCTATACCTTGAGTGCCCTACCATCCATTCTTAATTAGCACATTCGTTTAGATAATATCACCAACTTTAACACCTATGTGTTCTTTTGTTCTATTGTTTGTGACATCTTTTGATGATCTGCTTCTATCACTGCTTGTTTGTCCCTACAACCACACCAACTCCCTCCACTTCTCCCTCTCTCTCTCTCTCCCCGTGCCGCCGCCCCCCCCCCCCCCCACCCCCCCACACACACACACCTTAAACCAGCTTATATTTCAACTCTTTCTTGGACTCGAACTCAAGTTCTGTCGAAGGGACATGAGGACTCGAAACGTCAACTCTTTTCTTCTCCGCCGATGCTGCCAGACCTGCTGAGTTTTTCCAGGTAATTCTGTTTTTGTTTTGGATTTCCAGCATCCACAGTTTTTTTGTTTTTATATACAGCTGAAAAGTTGGTTGTAGCAGTTGTCTCTTACTAATATCAAATTTTCATCTCACTTAATTCATGCAGAACCAAACATTTTGGAGTTTTTTTTTACAATAACTAATTTTAGAATTGGAATAAGACATAAACAATCGGTTTCATAATCACAGCTAGGACAGAGATAGACAAATATAATTTCTTCTGTACTCCCTAATTATAAAGAGGAAAATCAATTGGGGATTCTCACTCATGATCATTATTCAGTGTACTGTACTGGGCGTCAGGTAAAAAAAGGATCAGATTGAGATGTGATGCCTCTTAGTCGAACAGTTTGTCAACATCCACTGTCACAATGCACCTGTGGCTTATAACCATTTGAGCAAGGTGCTGGAGGATGTTCAATATTAGCGAGACCATCCTTCAGTGAGGTGTCAATTCCTAAAAGAAAAGATGGGGAGAAAATTGGTGAGAAAATTCCCCTTGCCATATTACAAGTTTTTCACTGGTATAAAGATTGACTAGGAACATCAGTGGCTGCAGGAATTGACTGCTAATTGTATTTGACTTTAGATATTTTTAATTATTAGAAAATATGCTGAATATAGTATTTGGTCAACATTGTGGCGCATATGGCCTAAGGGACAACTTTGAAGAAGAGCAGGTGTGCTATCTCTGGTGTCCTTGCCAATAGTTATCCCTCAATCAACATCAAAAAGAAATCTGGTCGTTATCAGATTGCTTTTTGGGGAGCTTACGTGCAAATTGGCTGGTCTGTTTTCTACATTACAACAGTGACTACACTTCAAACATATTGGTTGTAAAGTGATTTGGGATATACTGTGGTCATGAAAGGTGCTAGATAAATGCAAGTCTTTCTTTCATACCTAGTGATCAAATCATGGTAATGCATAATGTGCTTCACAGAGACTGAGGCCGGTGCACTTCCAAAATTCAGTTGAGATGATGTTCACAATGCCTTAGCTCTAAATGAACCTACCCTGTGGATGGGTAAATCAATGCTGCCTCAATCTTCCTCAGAGACCACAACAGTGCAGGTAAAAAGTGAGCAAGTGACGATATTGGAGTGGGTGTTGACCAAGTCCTTTTGTAGGGATAGATACAGAGCAAGTGGGTGGTTTTACCTCCATATGCATTACAAGGATATTAAAGTGCCTTTAAATATGAACTTTTCAGCCAATACAAAACATTCAAAAGGGAGTCTTACCGCTTCAGGACCCGATCGTACTTCACATTCTGCTGCAGGTTTTGGATTCAGCGAGTGGCATCTAGTCTCTAACACCTCAAACGCTAAATAAACAGAGGACACACGTTGCTTCTGAAAGAAAAAATAAGATTAATCACTGAACACAAACAGTCTGGTCACACCTGAGACACCACTGATGCATACACAATATCAAAGGCCCCTTGAAATTGGATTAAAACTCCTGAAAAATCGAAGTTAAGTGAGTGGGCAAAGATTTGGCAGCATATAATGTTAGGGCTTTGGCAGGAAGAATAGAAAAGCAGAATATTATTTAACTGAAGAGAGACTGCAGAATGCTGCAGTAAAAAGGGATTTGGAAGGCCTCGTACATGAATCACAAAAAGTCAGCATTCAGGTACAGCAAGTAATTAGGAAGGCAGATTCAATGTTGGCCCTCATTGCAAAGGGGAGGGAGTATAAAAGTATGGAAGTCTTGTTACAACTGAACAGGGCACTGATGAGACTGCACCTAGAGTATTGTGTACAGTTTTGGTCTCCTTACTTAAGGAGGGATATACTTGCATTGGAAACAGTTCAGAGGAGGTTCACTAGGCTAGTTCCTGGGATGAAGGGGTTGCCTTATGAGGAAAGGCTTAACAGGTTGGGACTCACTGGAGTTTAGAAAGGACTTGACAGGGTAGATGCTGAGAGGATATTTCCCCACATGGGGGAATCTAGAAGGGCACAGTTTATAACGAAGGGATTTCCCATTTAAAATGGAGATATGAGGCGAAATTTCTTCTCTCTGAATGTCATTAGTCTTTGCAATTCTCTTCCACAGGGAGCAGTGGAGATTGAGTCATTGAATATATTCAAGGCTAAATTAGACGGATTTTTGATCTACAAGGGAATCATACATTATGGGTGGCATGCAGGGATGTGGAGGTAGGGTCAGTTAGATCAGCCACAATCTTATTGTATGGCAGAGTGGGTCTGAGGGGCCAAATGGCCTGCTCCTCTTCCTATTTCTTGTGATATTATGTGTTATGCTGCAATTAAATTGCTGATTACATCTGTTCTATTTTTATATCACATTTACGTTAAAGTAACGTTGTAAGTATATACATGTCAGCCAATATGGCATCAGCTGCACCACAATTGTAGCCCAGCAACAATGGACCGATGTTTTAATTAGACACTAAGTAATAGTGTATTACAGCAATTGCTTCACATTGGAAAGTCAAGCATGAAAAAAATTGCTGCCATGAATATTTCCCTGTTTTGTACACACTTTCTCATCAATAATTTAATAATTTAACTTAATTTCATAACTATAATGATAAATAATCTTGAACTCTGATGACTACACATGTGGTTGCACAGAGAGGAATTTAACTGTAAAAGTCCCATAGAAACTGAAAATGCTGGACATACACAGCAGGTCTGCCAGTATTTGTATAATGAGAAGACAGGTTAACATTTTAGAACAGACCCTTTGTCAGAACTGATAAAAATGTCATTCTCTGGGACTGCCTCAATATTACAGTGCTGTAAATAGCCAATCACGGGATCATCTAGATCCTGCTGTAATATACTGTTAGTTTTCAACGTTCATTGTTTCTCTACTAACTCTGGTTCCATAGCAATTAAACTAATCTCAGTTCTACATCCTCTTTGTACTCACCCCTCTGTCTTCCTGAGCATTTTCAATTTTGTTCAGTACATATTTGTATCCTCCTGGCTGGTCGGCATTGATGTGTTCCACAGCTAATTCTGTTGCATCCACTACCCGCAGCTCATTGCAGGAAAGGGCTCTGTAAGAGGCTGCAAGTGAGGGCTGGAAAAGCTGAGTGCTGATGACCAGAACAATCAACAGCTCCATACTATGTGAGAACTGCATAGTGGAGTCGAACTGTGAGAGCCAACATAAATGGTATCTTGAACATTAAGCAATTCACACCAACAGTCAAAAAACAGGTCTTCACTGCAGCAGTGTAGATCCCATTTGTTCAGCTTATTGTCTAAAGGTTGTCTGATTTCAGACCACACATTTGACCATGGGAAAAATAAACATGTCAAAACAAATATAAAAATTGATGAAATCAAAGAGTTCCAATGACACAGCAACTTCTAAAACAGAGGTCATTTGAGTCACACATACAGTAGTGTAGTACTGTAGTTTGTGCTGCAGTTAGTACAGGTTTGGGTTATGCTGTCATGGCATTCAAAGGAAGCACTACCAGGACTCTCTGCATTTAGGAGTTTTGATATCAGCCGGGATATTCCGGCCTTGCCGCGGCAGGACCTGCTGCATGAGATTCGGTGACCCAGCCAAAAGCCCATTACGTTTCAGCGATCCAGGCAGTGGGCGGGGCCAGAAAACCCCACCCATTTACTTTGAGTCCAGGGAGAAGTTCACTCAAGATCGCTGTACCTGGCACAACCAAATAAAAACAGTAGGGACTCATTTGAAAGCAATCTCTGGGGACCTGGGTTTGAATCCCACCAAGGCAGATGATGGAATTTGAATTCAATAAAAATCTGGAATAAAATGACTAATGATGGCCATGAAACCATTGTCGATTGAAACCCATCTGGTTCACTAATGTCCTTTAGGGAAAGAAATTTGACGCCCTTATCTGATCTGGCCTTCATGTGACTCCAGTTCCACAGCAATGTGGTTGACTCTTAAATACCCTCTAAAATGGCCTAGCAAGCCACTCGGTTGTATCAAACTGCTGCAAAGTCTCAAAGAAGGAATTAAAAGAGACAGACCACCCAGCATCAACCTAGGCACCACAAACGACAATGGCAAACTCAGTCCTGTTGACCATGCAAAGTCCTCCTTACTAACATCTGGGGGCTAGTGCCATTTTGGGAGAGCTATCTTATAGACTAGTCAAGCAACAGCCTGACATAGTCATCCTCGTGGAATCATACCTTACAAATAATGTCCCAGACACCACCATCACCATCCCTGCATATGTCCTGTCCCACAGGCATGACAGACCCTGCAGAGGTGGTGGCACAGTCGGGAAGGAGTTGTCCTGGGAGCCCTCAGTGTTAGCTCCAGACCCCATGAAGTCTCGTGGCATCAAGTCAAATATGGGTAAGGAAACCTCCTGCTGATTAGCATGTACCACTCTCCCTCAACTGATGAATCGGTACTCCTCCATGTTGAAGACCATTTGGAGGAAGCACTGAGGGTGGTAAGGGTGCAGTATGTACTCTGGGTGGGGGATTTCAACATCCATCACCGAGAATGGCTCAGTAGCACCACTACTGACCAAGCTGGCCAAGTCGTAAATGACATAGCTACTAGCTATGCGGCAGGTGGTGAGGGAACCAACAAGAGGGAAAAACATACTTGACCTCATCCTCATCAACCTGCCTGCCACAGGTGCATCTGTCCATGACAGTATCAGTAGGAGTGACCACCACACAGTCATTGTAGAGATGAAGTCCCATCTTCACATTGAGGATACACTCCATTGTGTTACGTGGCACTACCGCCATGCTAAACGAGATAGATTTCGAACAGATCTTGCAACTCAAGGCCGAGCATCCATGAGGCACTGCGGGCCATCAGCAGCAGCAGAATCATACTCAAACACAATCTGTAAGCCCATGGCCCGGCATATCCCCCAATCTACTATTACCATCAAGCCAGGGGATCAACCCTGATTCAATGAAGAGTGCAGGAGGGCATGCCAGGAGCAGCACCAGGCATACCTAAAACTGAGGTGTCAATCTGGTGAAGGAATAACACAGGACTAATTATACGCCAAACAGCATAAGCAGCAAGTGATAGACAGAGCTAAGCGATCCCACAACCAACTGATCAGATCTAAGCTCTTCAGTCCTGCCACTTCCAGTCGTGAATGGTGGTGGACAATTAAACAACTCACTGGAGGAGGAGAATCCACAAATATCCCCTTCCTCTATGATGGGGGGAGCCCAAAACATCAGTGCAAAAGTTAAGGCTGAAGCGTTTGCAACAATCTTCAGCTAGAAGTGCTGAATGGATGATTCATCTTGGTCTCCTCCGGAGCTCCTCAGCATCACAGATGCCAGTCTTCAGCCAAGTCGATTCACTCCACATGATATCAAGAAACGGCTGAAAGCACTGGATGGTGCAAAGGCTATGGACCTTGACAATATTCTGACAATAGTACTGAAGACTTGTGCTCCAGAACTTGCCACGCCCCTAACCAAGCTGTTCCAGTACAGCAACAACACTGGCATCTACCCAGCTATATGGAAAATTGCCCAGTTATGTCCTGTACACAAAAAGCAGGACAAATCCAACCTGGCCAATTACTACCCAGTCAGTCTACTCTCAAACATCAGTAATGAAAAGGGTCATCAACAGTGCTATCAAGTGGCATTTGCTTAACAATATCCTGCTCACTGACGCCCCGTTTGTGCTCCGCCAGGGCCAATCAGCTCCCAGCCTCATTACAGCCTTTGTTCAAACATGGACAAAAGAGCTGAACTCCCGAGGTAAGGTGAAAGTGACTGCCCTTGACATCAAGGCCACATTTGACCAAGTGTGGCATCAAGGAGCCCTAGCAAAACTGGATTCAATGGGAATCAGGGGGAAAACTCTCCACTGGTTGGAGTCATACCTAGCACAAGATGGTTGTGGTTCTTGGAGGTCAGTCATTTCAGCTCCAGGACATCAATGCAGGAGTTCCTCAGGGTAGTGTCCTCAGCCCAACCATCTTTAGCTACTTCATCAGTGACCTTCCTTCCTTCATAATGTTAGAAGTGGGAACGTTCACTGATGAATGCACAATGTTCAGCACCATTTGCAATTTCTCCGATACAGAAGCAGTCCATGTCTAAATGCAACAAGACCTGGACAATATCTAGGCTTGGGCTGATAAGTGGCATGTAACATTCAGGCCACATAAGTGCCAGGCAATGACCATCTCCAACAAAAGAGAATCTAACCGTCGGCCCTTGAAGTTCAACGGCATTACCATCACTGAATTCCCCACTATCAACATCCTGAGGGTTACCATTGTCCAGAAGCTGAACTGGACTAGCCATGTAAATACTGTGGCTACAAACGCAGGTCAGAAGCTAGGAATCCTGCGACAAGTAACTCACCCCCTGACTCCCCAAAGCCTGTCCACCATTTCCAAGGTGCAAGTCAGGAGTGTGATGGAATACTCCTCACTTGCCTGGATGAGTGAAGCTCCCACAACACTCAAGAAGCTTGACAGCATCCAAGACAAAGCAACCTGCTTGATTGGCACCCGATCCACAAACATTCACTCCCTCCACCACCAATGCACAGAAGCAGCAGTGTGTACCATCTATAAGATGCACTGCAGGAATGCACCAAGGCTCTTTAGGCAGCACCTTCCAAACCCACAACTGCTACCATCTAGAAGGACAAGGGGAGCACCACCACCTGGAAGTTCCCCTCCATGTCACTCACCATCCTGACTTGGAAATATATTGCCAACCCTTCACTGTTGCTCGGTCAAAATCCTGAAACTCCCTTCCTAGCAACACTGTGGGTGTACCTACACTAGATTGACTGCAGCAGTTCAAGAAGGCAGCTCACCACCACTTTCTCAAGGGCAACTAGTGATGGGCAATAAATGGTGGCCCAGCCAACAAAGCCCACATCCCATGAATGAATAAAAAAATGTACATATCAGAGGCAGAGAGAAAACGCAAAGAGAGGGAATCCCAAGCTAACAACTCGTCCAAACTGCAGACGTCTGTGGTATCCTGTTCTATTTGCGGCAGGGTTGGACTTGTCCTGCTTTTTGTGTACAGAACGTACCTGAGCAATTTTCCATATTGACTCCAGGAGTATTGTTGATTCTTAACTAATAGCCAAGCAAGCCACTCAGTTTAAGGACAAATAGAGATGGGCAACAAATGCTGGCCTTGTCTCCAATGCCCAGATCCCATGCACAAACTGGTCAGGAAGGGAAAGATCCTCTTCTTTCAAGGCCCAAGATGCCCTACAGCTTGACATTACAAAGACATGGATGCAGATAATCATTGTGCCCAATGCAAGCAGTCTAGTTCCCAGGACCTGAATGCAGTGATGTAAAATATTCAATGACCTGACACCAGTAACTTCATACACTGCCTAATTCACCAAGCCCTCAAATCTCCTCACTCACCTCCCAAATTGTATCAAAATGATTCAATATCAACATTCATTTTTCCTTTGTCCTCACACACTTTGCGCTGCTGCAAGTTTCACACTCACATCTCATTGCCTGAACACACTGTCAGCTATTCAGTGGTGGCAAACGCATTACCTAAACACATTGTACCCACACTCACTGACACAGTTTCTCTCCCCCTTGCAGGATGAGGTCGCCCATAATCGGAGGTAGCAATACCAACTGGCAGGGCACACGCACAGCCGCAGACAGTCCAAGCTATTATTGGTGCAGCTTGTACTGAGGCAGTAGTCAGTTGCAATGCTGAAGCTACAGAGGATGATGATATATTCCTATTTAATGCACTTTCTTACATCATATTTACCTTTCATCCCACAATCTCTTTTGACTGCCAATGGTGTAACATGCAGCTCTTGCTTTACCCCCTTGCCTCACCCCAACCCAATTTTCCTCTTTTGCCTTTATCCTTTCATATAGACAAGAACTGCAACCTAATTAATAATTGGTGCAGGAGCCAGAATTGCAAGATAAACAAGAAATTGAAGAAGCATTGTCATTCAATCTCACACTCACAGCCACCAGCTGAGGTACCGGCATTAGATGAACTTTCGAGTATAGCATATAGATGAGACCTACATGTGGTGACACACTGGGCACAAGTGGACTGCAGTCAGGGCAGGGGTAAAGGATTGTGTGAGTGCCAGCACCCTGAGGTCACACTTAGGTTCTGCTGCAGGGAACTCAGGTGAGGACGTATAGGAAGTGGTGTACAGAAGAAGGCTGATAGATATACATACAGAATTGCTTGGGGAATTGGCTGGCTGCTGTCAATGTCAAGAAGCATGAAATTCCATTTTCTTACAGGGCTTTGTGCAGAGCTTGGAGCCCAGTCTTTCCAATGGGAAAGTGGTGGCCACCTCCACGATAAAAGGCCAGATCATGATGTAGCGCCTGATGGCCAATGTCTCAGCTTCCATTGCGGAACAAGCAGAAGCCACCCAAAGTGTAGCCTAGAGGTGTTTTGAAAGTAAAGGAGCAAAATTAAAAAGGAAATTAGAAAAGCAAAGAAAGGGCATCAAAAAATACTAACAAGCCCAAAGCAGAGAAATGGTAAGGTGTAGGTCTGTTATACTTTGCAGATTTGGGACTGCGTTCATAGTATTCACCAACATGATCTACTCAGCATGGTCACACATCAGCTGAACTTTCAGTGAGTGGCAACTTTTGAGGTTGCAGTACATCTCAGCAGGTTCCGTAGAAGCTTCATTTTGGATTCAAAATGTTAATTCTGTTTATTTCCCCACAGCTGCTGCCAGACCTGCTGAGATTTTCTGGCACTTTCTGTTTTTATTTCAGGATCTGCCTATCCTGCATACCACTGGCGCAAAATCCTAGCCCATATGTTCACACCCTAACCAAAATGATGTTGAAGAAAAACAAGGGAGTTCTCCCACATGTGTTGGTCATTATTTATCCATTAACCAGCATCACCAAAAATCAGATTATCTGGCCATTGTCACATGGATTTTTGTGGGATTTTTTTGTGTGCAATTGATTGCCTTCTTTCCTGTATCCTTCCTACAGTGACTCACTTCTAAGGTACTTCATTGACTGAAAAACTTGGAACATGCTGAAGTTGTGAAAAGTATAAATGCAAGCCTTTCTTTTTATCTTTATGCACATTCATCACGATAGTGCAATCCTTGCTTAGCAACACTGCATAAAAGAACATTCCCATCTTAGTAAGCTAGTGCCAAACACATTTTATTGCACATAAAGAGTAACT
Source organism: Carcharodon carcharias (assembly GCF_017639515.1). Taxonomy (NCBI): domain Eukaryota; kingdom Metazoa; phylum Chordata; class Chondrichthyes; order Lamniformes; family Lamnidae; genus Carcharodon; species Carcharodon carcharias. The sequence goes on along the minus strand of NC_054468.1, from coordinate 32,492,614 downwards.
GTGTCACACTACAACAATACAGGATTTACAAAATCACAGATGTCGTCTTCTAACAAGTTGCTGTTAGACCAGGACACTTCCTTCAATTGTGCAATTCCCATGTACATTTTACAATCACATTTTATTACTGTTAATCTCCCTAAGGTAGGGGATAAGGGAAATTTTGCCTGACATTTTCCTTGTTCTCATGAGATTAACTATGTATAAAATATTGCACCATGTTGTGAAGAATGGTTTTGCTTTAATTTTGGAACGACAGAAGGGTGATAAATCTTTTCACTGATCCTCAGGATATTTGTGTTTTGTTGGGCAGGTTGTTGGATCTGCGGGTGGGTCTGGGAAGTGAATAATCTGTTTCCCAGTGCCAGCAATTTGTTCTTCAGAGGACTCTGAAGACTTATCTGCAGATCGTTTGCGTTTCGGAGGAATACCGGCCGATTTTTCTAGTTCCAGAGAAGTACTTGCAGTGTCTGGTGCTGCAGGTGAAGCATGGACTTCTGCTTCTCGAACATCAGCACTATCTCCTGGTGCCACCGCAGCATCGCCTTCAGCTTTTGCTGCTGGTGCGGCACCACCTTCCTCTGCTGGTGCGGCACCACCTTCCTCTGCTGGTGCTGCTACAATTCCAATATCTTCTACTACCTGCAATGTCACAATGTTTGAGTTATATCATGGCTTTAAATTATTTATTTGCTAAATTGTTACAAACCATACTTTATCATGCAGTTACAGATTTATGAACTAAGAAACCTAGATTTTTTTTTTAAATACCTACCTGAGTTTTATTATCATCCATTTATTAATTTAGGCGATGCTTGAATATATGTGATATATGCAATATAAATACACGTTTGTTCTTTCTCATATTGGAACAGTGTCACAAGCAATGTTTAATGGACAATTCACTTTTCCAGAGGACTGGCTTCCAAGTTGCACTATGGTATTGTCAATTTAATAAATATGTAGTGATACTAGTACATGTACTGGGTAGAATATTGGCCAGCATTGCATAAATTATAGTTTCTGGGTGATTCACTCTTCCCTGTATCCCCTGCAGTGCTGGGTGGAGGATTTGGGCGATATTGACCTGCATCATCTTGATCAAATGCATGATTCTTGGTCTTATGAATGATTCTAAGCATCTCCAAATGAGAAGACAACTGAAGTGACTGGCAGGGTGACCCATGCTCTGCTCCAACAAATGACTAGGTGATCTGTGTAACTTACTGCTTCCAGTGCTTACAATCTGGAAAACCCCATGCCATGAATACCACATTCTAGCATGGCCGGTAAATGGTCTGGAACGCAAGCTACCATGCTTCTGACTCCAGTCAATAATTATGGATCTTGTATTGTCCATTCCCTGAGTCAGAAGATTGGATTCCAATTGTATCTTATCACAAAACTCATTCGGTTGGGGAGGGGTTGCTACAACTGTAAAGAAATAGAGCAGTTGAAATTGGTAGGATCATGCCAATCCAGGATTGTTTTGTGAGATAGAGAATAAAGGCTGTCAAAGCTTTTCCTCTGGACAGTCCAAAGTGAAGATGGTGGCGTTCTGGAGGCAGACCAACCTGAGTTACATTCAGTACTCCTGAATCTGTGCATAAGTGGTGAGGGCTGCCCTCAAGTCCCAGCACCAAGCAGAGGCAAAGAAAGCGGCAGATGTAAATATCAAAGTGAGCAAGCTGAAAGAGACCTGAGCAGCTTTCACAGACCTGAGTTATTGAATATGAGAACTCTTTGATCCAGCACCCTGAAAGATGGAATTGTGAATCCATTTGAAGAACATGTCTGCAAAACTTGCCAAATGTTAATTAAAAATATAGATCCCATTTAAAAAAAACAATGGCCAGGATTTTCCCGTTGGCGATTTGGGGGCGAGGCCCCCTCACCGATGGGAAAATGACGCGGGCTGACGTCGGGAGGAGCCCCCAACGTCATCATGGTTCCTTTAAATTTTCAGGAAGGCGGGCGGGCAGACAGCAAAATCAGCTGTCCACCCACTGACCTGCCAATGGCCAATTGAGGGCATTGACAGGCTAATTAAGATTGTTCAAGACCCTGCCCGGCCAAGCTTAAGGCTGGCGGGCAGGCCAGGAGCCCCAGCGGGCTCCAGGTTATTCATGAAACTTCATCCACTGGCGGGTTGACATTGTCACATGAGGGGGACATGTTAATAGTTTTAATATTTTTCTATTTTTGGTGTTTTTTTACCTCTCAGTAATCTCCCTGAGACAGCACTTAGTCTCAGGGAGCAGTGCGCTCGCATTTTGACAGATGGGGTTTCCCTCCCCACCGGAACAGGAAGCGCATAGTGCTTCCTGTTGGGCAGGCTGTTGGCCGGGCCTTAATTGGCCCGCCCACTCAAAATGGTGGCAGGCCCCATTTCGCTGGCAGGTTCGGCTATCCACCCGGCGCCTAGCCGGTGGGCCTCGCACGCCCACCAAGGGCAAAATTCTGCCCAATATGTTCAATGAGGGAGTATCATCTGTTCCTCCACTCTTGGGCAAGTTTTTTTAAATATTCGCTCATGTGATGTGGATGTCGCTGACAAGACCAGCATCCTTTAGAAGGTGCCTTCATGAACTGCTGAAGTCCATGTGGTAAAGATACTCACATATTGCGATTGGATAAGGACTAACAGGATTTTGACGCAGCGATGATAGCATGGAATGACATGGAGTTTGCAGTCAGTGTTGAAGCAAGGATGCTCAACACTGACTATGAAGTAAGTCTTGTTTTAAGAAGCCCCTACACAATCAAAATCTGTCGATCTCAGTCTTGAAAATTTCAGTAGACTCAATGTTTATGCCATTTTTGTGTGGAAGTGCTTCCAAAATAGTTTAGCTTTAGTTTTAAGGAAGTGTCCCTTGTTTTGAATGCCCCCACCAGAGGAAATATCTACCCAGTATCCATTCTATCAAATATTTTGACATTTTAAACAGTTCAATTAAATCACTCCTCAAAATTCAGCAGAACGTATGGCATGTTTATGCAGCTGTATTGTACCACCCCCGCCACCGACCCCACCCCCCCATTCATCCTGAGCTGTGGTGATTTGATCTTTATGAACAACATTAAGCAGGTAGTAAACTTTTTTGATAGAATATCTGCTGCAGACGATGTTGTGTGTGTTTAAGTGTAGGTCTGTAGCTATAGTCCTCTGCGAACATTGGCCTCTATTTATAGTACACTGAAAATTAAGGCATTACCTTACTGGCGTAGAGCTCACAAGCTACCTCAATTGTCTCATCAGTAGAATTCACAGGAGTGACAGTGGCTGCACAGAATCCATGATCCTACAGCAAGGTAAAACACAGAAAAACAATAGAATGATCAAATGTGTCTGATGGTGCTAAATTGTTTTTCAAACCCTTATTTTATCACGTCTGGGCAGGGATAAAAGACAAATTCAATGTTGAAATTTGAGGGTTAATTCCATATCCCATGCCGCAAGTGAGGAGCTGTTGTTACAGGGAACATGGTTTGGAATTTCCAGCTGACAATGTTATAGTCCTGCTTTTCTCGCTCTCAGTGAATGTTTCCCAATGGGACAATATGAATACATTACCCTGCTTTTTTTCAAATTTTTCAAAAATTTCACAATCTAGACCTCTATGAAGCTGTTACAATGTTTTCTGAAATGATTACAGAAAACCTGTTCCTCAAATGGTCACTTGCATCAACCAAATCTGAAATAATCTTTATAGAGGAATTTGTAAGCAATCCACATTTTTGGATTAACATGATTTGGATCCATTCTGAAATAAGAAAACTACCTCACTGCCCAGTTCCACTGCTTGTTTCCGTTCCTAATCTATCAAGTCACCCAATCAAGTGTAACTTTCTATTAAACATAGAGTTCAATGCCTTTAGAATATATAGGAACATGGGGCAGAATTTTCTGTTTGGCGTGCAGGGGCGGGCCCCACTTGCCGATGCGTAAAATGACATGCTGTGACATCGAGGGTGCGTCCCAATGTCACCGTGCATTATGCTGATTTTCCGTTCGGCGGGCAAGCACCGGAGTTGGCTGCGCAGCCACCAAAACGTCAAAGGCCTGGTAAGGCCATTAATAAACCACTTAACCAATTTGACAGGGTTGCCCATCCAGCCTTAAGGTGAAGAGCCCAGGTGGCCTTTGCATTTTTCATGAAACCTCATCCACGGGCAGGATGAGGTTTCATGAAGGGTTTATTAAATTAATAAACATTTTTTAAACATTTCAAGAACATGTCCCAGTTCATGTGACGCTGTCACATGAAGGGACATTTGTAAATGATTTTTAACTTCCATTATTTTAAACTTTAAAACTGAACTTAATCTGCCTGAGGCATGGGAGGTTTCTGCGTTCTTTCGCGTGCATGGCCCTGACTCTCCCTCCTTCCCTTGCCCGCATTGGGTGGACCAATTAAGTAAAATGGCGGTGCGCAGCCGATCACAGAGGACGATCAGCTCCACACCCGCTCCCGACCAGCCCGCCCAACAGGGAGAAAATTCTCCCCATGAAAACATAGGAACAGGACTAGACCATTCAACCCCCTCAAGCCAATTCCACCATTGACTCAGATCATGGCTGACCTGTACCTCAATTCCATTTGTCCACCAGTGTTCCATATCCCCTGATAGCTTTGCCATATAAAAACCTATCAATCGCAGGTTTAAAATTTTAAACTGACGCGGCATTAAGGATCTTTTGGGGAACCGAATTCCAGCTTTCTATTACTGGCTGTGTGAAAAAGTGTTTCTGATTTCCTTCTTAAATGGCCAAGCTCTAAGTTTAACATTATTAACAGGATTTTAACATTGTATTTAGGATTAGGGTTGCAAATCAAAAGTACTGTTGTGTCTCACTGAAACTTATCCAAGGCAGTGCAGAAATAAAGTGAATAAAAGCTACTGTCTGTATCTACCTACCAGCATGGATCTGATTCCTTATTTCAACAGATGATTTATCAGTAAGATAACAGCCACATAACATAAGGCATGTGTGCCAGGGCAGCATAATGTTGGAGCTCCGTGAATTAACTCATGAGGCCAGAATAACCTGGTGGTTAACAGTGAGGTTGAGTGTCTTGGGCTACAGGAAGACATAGACAGGATGGTCAAATGGGCAGATAAGTGACAGATGGAATTTAACCCTGAAAAGTGTGAGGTGATACACTTTGGAAGGAGTAATTTGAAAAGGAAGTATTCAATGAACGGCATGACACTAGGAAGTTCTGAGGAACAAAGGGACCTTGGCGTATGTGTCCATAGATCTCTGAAGGCGGAGGGGCATATGGGACACTCGCCTTTATCAATCGAGGCATGGATTACAAAAGTAGGGAGGTCATGTTGGAGTTGTACTGAACCTTGGTGAGGCCACAGCTGGAGTACTGTGTGCAGTTCTGGTCGCCACATTATAGGAAGGATGTGATTGCATTAGAAGGGGTGCAGAGGAGATTCACCAGGATGTTGCCTGGGATGAAACACTTAAGTTATGAAGAGAGGATGGATAGACTTGGGTTTTTTTCGTTGGAGCAGAGAAGACTGAGGGGCGATCTGATTGAGGTGTACAAGATTATGAGGGGCATGGACAGGGTGGATAGGGAGCAGCCGTCCCCCTTAGTTGAAGGGTCAGTCACAAGGGGACGTAAGTTCAAGGTGAGGGGCAGGAGCTTTAGGGGGGATGTGAGGAAAAACCTTTTTACCCAAAGGGTGGTGACAGTCTGGAATGCACTGCCTAGGAGGGTGGTGGAGGCAGGTTGCCTCACATCCTTTAAAAAGCATCTGGATGAGCACTTGGCATGTCATAACATTCAAGGCTATGGGCCACGTGCTGGTAAATGGGACTAGGTAGGTAGGTCAGGTGTTTCTCACATGTTGGTGCCGACTCGATGGGCCTAAGGGCCTCTTTTGCACTCTGTGATTCTGTGAACTGAGATGCATAAACTAGTATCAGTCAGCAGTTAGCATTTACACCAGAAAGTGTAACATCTAACCCAACAACAATGACATCAGCTCAAACCATTGTCAGTGATGAGCCCAGCTGTATAAATTAAAACATTTCTTACAAGGACCTGATGGGCGTTTAGCAATCTTTAAAATTTACAGGATGTGGCTGTCGCTGGCTAGGCCAGCATTTATTGCCCATCCCAAATTGCCCTTGAGAAGGTGATGGTGAGCTGCTTTCTTGAACCACTGCAGTCCCTGTGGTAGAGGTACACCTGCAGTGTTGTTAGGAAGGGAGTTCCAGGATTTTGATGCAGCAACAGTGAAGGAGTGGTGATATATTTCCAAGTCAGGATGGTGAGTGACTTGGAGGGGAATTTCTAGATGGTGGTGTTCCCATGTATCTGCTGCCCTTGTCTTTTTAGGTGGCAGCGGTCGTGGGTTTGGAAGGTGCTGCCTAAGGAGCCTTGGTGAGTTTCTGCAGTGCATCTTGTAGATGGTACTATCATGGCATTCAGGTGTGATGCCAAGTACTGACACAAAGGCAACAGCAGTGTGATTCACAAAGTCCTGACTATAAGCTTACTGACTGAATCCCTTGACAACTTAAACGCACGGAGTTAGCACCTGTAAATCAAACTTGAGACTCAAGTATTCTTCAATTAAACTATTTGAACCCCTTGATTTGATTACACTCGCTGCTAGGTTTTCATTGTTCCTTACCCAATCTATCTGAACTCCTTTGTTAGGTCGAAGTTCATTCACTCCCAAGTACCCTTTAGTAAACAAATAAAGCATCCGAACCTTGCAATCATTTTACAGTCTGTATCAAATATCCATTATTCTATTTATAAACCATCAAAATGTTTTGATTGATTATAATCTGTAACTCTGCCTGCATTATCTATTCCGACTGCAATCTACTCACAGGATCTAAAAGGGCAATTGTAGGACACACATCACTATCTCTGGTACATGGTGTCTCACGAATGATATATTCCACCAACACTGCAGTCTGAGGACCCTGAAACAAAATATGAATACAGTAATGTTCATAGGAAACATCTATGTGAGTCAATTCTTGCTTTCATTATGATTGTAAATCCTAACTTTTGTTAGGATTACCGGAAAGTAAAACTAGATCTTGAAATACTTTTGTGCACCAGCCCTGCAAAGTAGCAGCACAATAGATTGATGAGATTAAGAAACTTAGGTTGCATTGGTGAACTCCATAAGCTAAAAGCAGGGTTAATTGATGGAGCATGTTAAACTAATAGCAGTCGTGTCCAAAAAAAAACATGCACCGCTATGATATTTTCAACTCCCACAACAGAGATTTCTATGAATGAGATTCCCAAATCATTATCAATTAGTGGATGCTGAATTAAAGATAAAGGGAAATTTTGTGCTGTGAATTCACACACATTGGGAAATAACTTGACCATCCAAATTAATTTCATACCAGCTCCTTGCATCAAACTGGGATAAATTCAGATGTATTTCCCATGAAAAAATGGATTGTGTTCTGATTACTGCACCCATTACCCCAACTAATGACCCCTTGTTCAAAGGCACTGACTCATTCTGGATGTGCTTCCATGAGTGTCAACATCCTTCCAGTGCCTTTGCATGTGACAAGCCATTCAATCATGGCAGGGAAGCAACATCAGAGCTGAGTCACACTGGTGCTTTTTAACAGGAATCACTGAATAGCAATCAGGAAAGGAAGCCTGAACTGAACTATTTTTCTCTTTTCCTGGTGATTTGAGGGCAATTTAACTATCCCTGCTTCAGATCATGCTGGAACCGGACAGACCCGGGACAAAGTCAGGACCTGCCTAGACCACAGGTGATATATTTCCAACTTGCTGTCCAGATGTAAAACTGGTGTTTGTGATTGGCTGCTCATGACATAAAATATCCAATTTTCATCTCTATTGATATGCAACACCAGTTTTATACCTGGGCAGCAAGCTGAAGATCCACCTCATGACTCAGTACTGCTTCAGGTTTTGCATTTATTCTGAAGGGGAGCCCATTAAGATTCTCTAAAAAAATTTAAAATTTCAGTTTTTGTTACAAAGAACAAAATCTGTTAAATATTAATAGTACTACTGTTTCTACTAAACACTAATTTATGGGTTTTATAAAATTCCCTTTATATCTTTACAAGAGGCGATGGAATAGGATGGTTCAATGCCTTGTGGGTTAGAGCTGCACTAAAGTATGTTGTGGCATATACTGTCTCAACCTTATTGTTAGCTCCTGGAGTGAAGATAGGAAACATTAATTTAAAAACACTAGCAAGTCATTAGGGTCTTTCTTGTACATCTCCAGCTGCTGGTTAAAGATGAGCATTCATAGGTGTGTGGCAAATGGTTATTTGCCCACCCGCTGTTTCATGTGAGGAACTTTGTATTTTGCAACATGACCTAACAGAGAACCTAAGAGCAGAGTGCTTAGTGTGTAATGGACACAGTTCTTATTCTATTTAGTTCTTGATCTAATCTGTGCCAATCCATCTTTATGGAGGCTAAGGGAAGAGGATATTTCAGTTCAGAGACATTGCCATTGGTCTAATAGGCCTTGCACTTAGCTTCTCAGCAGTAAAAGTGCAAAGACAATGAAAAGCTATAGAAAAAGTTTAAACCCTTTTGACTAACCTTTGAGGAAGCTCGTGTTACTTCTTCAAGTTCAAAGGCGTGTTTATGGTTGTTAATGTGATTGAATTTTTCAAGTGAGACCTGTACAGCATGTTGAGCTTCAGCGCTATTTTTAAGTATTAGGTGTGGACATTCAGGACATTTTTCAAAAACATCTCCGGCTGAATCTGCAAAATATTACACAATACAGTCATTTTTTAAAAAATCCCCCATTTCTCTCTGCCTGCTGCAGACACTAATGAGTGCAGTGCTATTATTTCATAGTGTAATCATTCACTAACTCTCCTAAATGATCATTCTTCATATTTAAAACTCACACAGAGGCAAATACTTTTTGGGACAATCAATTTATTGTCACTCACATCTGCTCAGAACTGGCATTTTCACTGACTCAATGCAAATTCCAACAGAAACCTTACTGCACACAAAGCCATAAAAGCCCACACGAGCGGGACACACGGTGTGCGGAATGGCTTAATTAGGCGAGAGCCAAAATTTTGATTTCATGGCTGCAGGTTGAGATGCCGAGATTAGTCAGCAGTTGTGCCTCATTCCATCCTATGGTGGGTTCGTATTTGTAATATATTTGCATACCATGAATACCCATTAGCATGAAACTTTTTATAATTACCTTCTACCTTCAAAATAAAGCCAGTGACACATGAGAGTCTTGTGGCACTGGGTTCAGGTTTGTTTATAGGTGACGTACACCATTCAGCTTTGTGCAGTTGTGTGCAAGTCGGTGTCTTTCTTTGCTGAACTCTACAGGAGAAAGTAGAGGAGGTGGAGAATGGCAGGTTGCATGGAGGCTCAAAGGCGAGTCAGGGTAAGGGTGTGGATTGGGGGACGGGTGCATCCAGGAGTGGAGGAGGGAATGGCCTAGTGTCCTGGGTGTGGTGGGTGGAGTTTGGTTGTGGACAACGAAAGGAGTTGAAAATCTTGCTGCCCACCAGTTCCATGGGTGAAATCCATGGACACACATGTTCTCATCTCACTGTCTGCCTTCTTCAAACAGCTCAATTGCTGGAATACCTTTGGGTCTCATATACCCAACATTCCTGCAACCTCGGGAACAAGGGGAGAGGATGCGATAAAGGACGGCTTTTGCCGGTCAACAACTGAGGCCATAATGTCAGCAGCAGGCAGTGCCAGAAGAGGAGGCAGGTCAGAATGCAGTCATCCAGGGAAGGTATTGTGGAAGACAGGGATTGGCGTTTGGCAGCAAAGTTGGGGCTGTGATGCAGAGCCTCCCTGCTTGTCCAGGAGGCTCTTTTATAGCAGACCAGTGGCAGCAGCATTGTCAGCTGACGATGGGTTTCACCAATGAAAAGCTTCCCCTGCTACGGAATCGCATGGCCAGGATTTTACTTATGGCAGGCGGGCTGTGCAGGAGCAGGCACAGGCGGGCGCAGAGCCAATCCCCGCCCGCGATCGGCTGTGTGCCACCATTTTACACGGGGGGAGGAGGGAGAGTCGGGGCACAGAGCTGCCTCAGGGAGATTGGATTGATTATAAAACATTTTAATACATGAAGTAAAAATTTATTTAAACATGTTCCCTCATGTGACAGTGTCACATAAGTTGGGACATGTTTGTGAAGTTGAGAAAATGTTTTTATTTATTTAATGAAAACTTCAGGAAACCTCATCCCGCCCGTGGATGAGTTTGCTGAAAAAAGCGAAGGTTGCTTGGGCTCTTCACCTACCCGCCAACATTAAGGTTGGACAGGCAGCATTCTAAAGTATCTTAATTAATCCCTTAATGGCCTTAATAGACCCTTAACATTTCAGTGGGCGCACAGCTGCCTCCAGTGGGTGCCTGCCGAATGAAATATTGAGATGATGCGCAATGACATTGGGACGCACGTCCAACAACATCACGCATCATTTTACGCGTCGGCGTGTCGGGCCCGCCCCTGCATGCCGACCGGAAGATTCAGCCGCATATGTTTCCTGTGCATGCCGCCAGCACTTAGATTTTTATTTAAAATAGCTTGGGAAACAGGAAAGAGCAAGAGGGCAGAAGTAGAGCACAGTACCAGTTACACCATCAGGAACGCCACAGTTAAAATTCCACCCAAAGTGCGGAAATTTACAGGACTTGATCCAAGTCACTTATCATAATCCTAACTGAGCCCAATTAACCCCTGTTCCCAAACCATTTGAGATCAGCTAACTCAACCTGAAGAAGCAATTGAACATGGTCCTGATCTGTGTGGCTTGGTTTCACACTAGACAACACAATTATTTATTGAAGTATCTTTTAAACATTTTCTCATGTTTCAGTAACTTAACCCTGCTACTTCCCCAGCATTCTCATCAGTAATCACTTTTTAAACAATTTTTCGGTAGGGTTAGATTTAAATTCATTGATCAACATTTTATCAAATGCCAACCTTCCTGAGCTGTTGCTTGGTGAGTGGCTGCCTGCAGTGAACCCATTGTAGAGAGGTATATGCTCAGTTATTTTACTTGAACAATTTCAGATTCACCATCAGACACCACGTCTTCCTTACTTGTAATTTGGGACAATCATAGATAGTCAGCAAAGACTCACAAGCAATTTGTGGTAACTACAGGCACTTTAAAGAACTCTCCACCCCCTTCCCCAACCAGCAGTCAATGTAGTGAAAATCAGGAGTTTCCATAGAGGCCATGTGCACTGCTTCTCCAAGTTACAGCCACAGTGGTGAAATCAAAAAGCTATCCCACAGTATGTCCTTTTCACCAGCCAGGTTTGGATTTTCATCATGGAGCAATTAGAATAGAAGACAGTTTGGATTTTCTGGTGATTCAGAGCCGGACCTGTTGGGTATTTCCAACAATTTTTTGTTTCCGTTCTTATTTAAGATTTCCAGAATCTGCAGATTTTTGCTTTTGTATCTTGTATGTTCATTACTATTTCCCCAATCACAGCTAAAACAGCTTTGTTTTGTGGAATCATCCAAAGCCAACCTTATTTGAAGGGGAAAATAAGAGTGGAAGCATTGTTCCATTGCTGTCATGGCTCATGATAGCCATCCACCAAGCATGACAGAAGCAGAGTGTACATTGAACAAAGTTCATGCTCCAACCAAAGTGGCTATCTAATATATGCTTGGGATGTTAAAGCAGTTCTTCAGAAGTCTGATTTATGAGGGAATATCTTACATAATAAACCCCCACCCAAGGGTTTTATGAATAATTGTCCCTGCCATGCAAATGCAAAAACTGATGGGACAAAGCCATAGCAGAATAAAAGGATAAATATGAAAATGCACCATTGAACTAACAATATAGCATGGAAATTTAGTGTTCCAGGCACTGATAAAGGATGCCTTCCAATGAATGCCACAGCTACATCAAATCAACCACACCTAATTCACCTTCCTTGACTCTTTCCTGGCAAGTTTCTCAAATACCATCTAATGCCTTACTTTTGCTGTGCTCATGCATTATTGTAAACAATTACAAATAATTACATTACAATGTTTGATTCAGTACAATATACCTATTGCCACCATAGGAGGTTGGCTGCAGGGTGAGATTCTGTACGTCGTATGTGCCCTTGTGGTTTACACTGCAATGATTGCAATTTGAATCAGCTATGTTCAACATTGTTGGAGCTAACTGAATTGCTCACTGCACATCCGCTATCACTTGTGCATTGATGCTTGATGGACTGCGTGGTGATTGCCCGGTCTGCTCTTACTCCAGGCTTACCCCTGCTGCTGGACACTCCCTCAGCTTGTCCACTGATCTATCTGAGAACAGAGCTTTGGACCACTATGAGGTCTGTGAATCTCTGTCACAAGGTTGTTTCTCCTAAAATGTTGAAGCTGGTCAAGTCAGGATCTTTAAGATTGAAACCCAAAGCAGCTTTGATAGATGGATGATAAATGCAGCTACTATGCCTATGACATGAGATACTCAGAGTCCTACAGCACACACTATAGGATTGTGATATGCTCCCAGATAAATTCCAGTTCAGCCAACTATTTTATGAAAAGCTAGGCAGTAGACTCCTCCATATTGTTTCCCAGATTTTTAAAGTGTATTTTGAATCAACATAAATGACTTATATTGATCCTGCTCAAATCTCATTTCTAAACAGGCTGTATAATGTTTGAAATCCCTAGGCACTGTAACAGGGCCGTTGTCCAGCAGGAGATTAGCCGTCACCAGCTTTAACCACTTGATCCTCCTCACCAGTCCTGTGACTCAACTGCATTACCTCTCCATCTCGCTATCTAGGTCCTCTATGGTTTGTGCAATTGAGCTGGTGTTTAGCAGAGGTGGTAATGGTGCCATTAGATGCTGGGTTGCTCAGAGGTATTGGCAATGCAGCAGTTTGACATTCCATCCTAAGAAAGAAGAGAACAAAATGTCAAAATGTTGTCCCAAACCACTATCTTTAAGCACTACTTTCAAATATAACATCCTTCCAATTGAATTTGTCTGCAATGATAAACAGTCAGCAGAATAACATGATATGACATGAACTTTACGATGCAAATCTTAAAATCAAGGAAAGCCTCTAGTTACACTGTGTCTCCTCAATGCACTCTCGGGCAATGATTTCATGGATGGAATCGATGGCTTAAATTACTTGATTACCTCTTGTTCATGCCTTTACTTGCCAATTGAAAGCAGGGCAGAGATACTGAAAGTACAGGGAGCAAATTACAGCGTTGTATTGCTGGGATATTGTGTGCTAAAAATTGAGGCCAGGATATTGAGGTCGGGGTGCGGGGCCCACTCGCCGACATGTAAAATGACACGGGATGACGTCGGGTGGAACTCCCGACATCACCCCATATCGTTTCAATTTTCAGGTCAGCAGGGATGCAGCTGAATCAGCTGTGAGCCCACCAACTTGTCAATGGCCATTTAAAAACTAATCCAAGTAATTAATGGACCTGCCTATCCAACCTTAAGATTGGCGGGCAGGCCGGGAGCTCTGGCGGGCTTCAGAAAAAGCATGAAACCTTATCCACGGGTCGAGTGAGGTTTCATGAGGGTTTTTAAAAATTTAATAAAAGTTTGATTAAAAGTGATGGACATGTACCAACTCATGTGGCACTGTCACATGAGGGGACATGTCAGGGAAATTTTATTTTCGTACATTGACCATTTTTAAATTTGGCTCCGATCTCAATGATGCAGCACTTAGCCTCAGGGAGATGAGTACCCTCTTTCCGGCGCGTGCGTGAAAGAGCACACACCCACATAGGGAGCGCATAGCACTTCCTGGCAGATGTCACGCTGGGTGGGCCTTAATTGGCCCGCTCACATTAAATGACAGCGTGCATCCAATTGGGGGCGCCGATCGGAGGTGCACCTGCATGCGCCTGCTCCTGCACTTTCCGCCCGACAGGGGGAGAATTCTTCCCTGAGAATATATATTTCTTGTGTGAAGTCCTTTAAGAATTGTTGCTATGCACACAGGTTGCTATATGCACTTCCTAATTGTAATTGCAACACACATCCTAACAATCTTTATTCAAACAAAACATCCTTTGCTTTTCCTGGATCTATTATGGCATCTCCTAATATTAAGGAATCAAATTGTGAGCACAGATGACTTTCTCACACATGTACTTGGGGAAGCTTTTGTCATTTAAGACAGTATTGTTGCCTTACCTCATCAGGTTTCTTAAGGTCTGACCAATTTTCCTGATGTCTTTCCAGGTCTTGCAGATTTGGACACTGCTCTCATTGATTGAAACACATCTGCCCAATCCTGCTGCATCAGATGTGTCTGAGGGAGTGCAGTGGCCATTAATCTCATACAGAATGTTCCTCCGCTCCCTGACTGCTTCCAGAAGGGCATCCAGCTCCTGGTCAGTAAACCTGGTTTTCCTCACTCTGCTGTACTCCATTCCTCGTAATATTGTTCAGTTATCAGATGTCCGGGCCTTCCCTACACTATTTCAGCTGTTTAAATGGCTCTTAATTCCAGTTCAACGCTGATTATCAGGGCTTTTTCTTCTTTCATATCACTAAGATACTTATCCCAAGGGAATTAAAATGTACGTTTTAGCTCACCTACTAAAATCAGTAAAATTATGTGTTAAACAGTTATCTTTTCAACCATCAAAAAACCCAAAGCAAATTTCAGTTAACAGAACCAACAGCAATTTGTAGCCTATGGTGTTGCAAGTGCAACAGTAACTTTTCACTAGTAAAACTTATGCTCAACATAGAGCCACACTTCTGCTAATGCTATACAACACTGAATTGTGTTATTTTGCCGGTTTAACAAAAAATAAATACCTGGAGATATTTCGCACCTGTAGCCTTTCACGTGACCAGGAGCTCCGGATTTGGTCTCAACGATTACCTTACAATCTCCTTCCACTTTCTAAGATGACAATGAAACAAAAACAGTTTTAGTTACTTTAAATAGGTGTAGGATATATTGTACAAGTCACTTGATGAGTTGCACTAGGATCGCAAATATTATTGCATGATATTGGACTGTCTTTTGATGGGATATGAGTCTGGGAGCACCAGGGCCAAAAATATCAATTTGTGATATTAGCATTGAAAACATATTCAGTCCTATATCTGGTAATTTTTTTTTTGTTCATTCTTTTATGGAATCCAGTCCAGCATTTATCACCCAGCCCTAATTATCCTTGACTTGAGTAGCTTGCTAGGCCACTTCAGAGGGCAGTGGGTCTGGAATCACATGTAGGCCAGGCAAGGACATTGATTTTTTTTTTTTTAATGATAATTTCATAGTCACTTTATATTCCAGATTTATTAATTGAATTTAAATTCCACTAGCTGCTATGGTGGGATTTGAACCCATATTAGCATTGGATTACTAGTCCAGTGACATTACCATTACACCACCATCTCCTTCAGCTAGCTTGCATGCTAACATTGCAAATATTTTAGACAACAGAAAGTTTGTGCCTGGATATTCCAATGACCTATAATGTTATTGCGATA
This sequence comes from Carcharodon carcharias, assembly GCF_017639515.1. NCBI lineage: Eukaryota > Metazoa > Chordata > Chondrichthyes > Lamniformes > Lamnidae > Carcharodon > Carcharodon carcharias. The sequence continues at coordinate 32,477,076 of NC_054468.1, read as the reverse complement.
TTTCTGCCTGACAACTAACAGATTAAACCATTTTATTGTTGTCACCACATCAGTAATAATAGCTTACCAATTCTTGCAGATGAAAGAGGTAACTGAGAATAGGTCAACAAAATGTTTACATTATCTTTTCAAACAGCATATATTTTACTGCACAGCAAATACGCAACCATATTCTTCATAAGTGTACTTTACTTTTGCCTTTAAAATGCCCATATCAAAACTTGTCTGTTTAAAGATATGATAACCGCGAGTCCATCCACCATGCACGAAGTGCTGGCCCTGTCCCAAATTTCAACAGTGAAGATTATTTGTATCTTTGGGATGGACCACCTATTAAGGATGTCTCAGAGACTCTCAGCCTGAAAGAAAAACACTTTAAATCACCTTGAGTTTCTAAGGGAGCCATGTCCTGGTAAACAAAGATAATCAATCTCATGTTTGCCTGTTAGAGATTTAGGACCTTTGCTGGTTTTTAGCAGAGCTCACATCAGTTCTCAATTGATGAGAAATCTGCTGTGACCTCGGAAGAACACACAGGGCAGAAATCTTGGGGTACCCTGGGAATACATGAGACACTCCTGCTTAATGTGTGAGCATGAGCATCAGGTAGAGGAATTGCCTTCTCCTTATCACTAGAAAACAGTCATCAATTGGAGCCAGGTTCTAGATTACCTGCTTTGCATTTTTGACCCAGATTGGATGTCCATTCCAACCGTTAACCTCTGAAGTTAAAACATACCAATCACCCACGTGCAATGCGTACCATTTAATTTTCTTTCCCACCCCCATTTGTAATTTATTTTTCTCCTGTTTTTAAATTCCCAGCTTGCAAGTGTTGCCACCAAGTTAGTTTCTGAGCAGGCTGTCTGGGAAAGTTCACAATGTAAGTTAAAATGATGGAGTCATTAGTTCTTAAGGTTATTTTAAGGTTATTAATCAATTGGTGTCAAGAAAATAAGAACTTAATTAAATGTCACTCCCCATACTGTCCTAATCTTGCCTCACTTTGCTTGCAAAAGGTGACAATTCTGTGGCTTTTTTACATGCTCTTGATGCTTTCCCGATCTTTTACTTATGCCAGATATTATAAACTAGATTTTTTTTGATCAGCATAACTTCAACATCAGCATTAAACTATTTACCTTAATTTGGATAATACATCAATCAGCAAATAAAGGCTGAAAGAGATTTGAATCAAAGCATTCTCCAATTTTTTTTCTCCACTTGAACACAGATTTAACCAATAGGTGTTTTACTTTTGGAGCTTCTCATAGTTCCAGTCACAGTGAAGGGACATCCACGTGACACCCATGCTTGCAATCCTATAATCAGTCCCCGGCTGCAACCCACAGGATGGAGCAGTAATATAGTTCTAAAATGTTAATAAGACTTCAATGCATTTATTGGTGTTTAAGGAAAGAATACTCACAGTTTCCTTGAATGATCGGATTTCACAATCCGTAAGGGGTTTATTGCTCAGCGCAGGGCACTTAGTCTCTCGGACATCAATATCCAAATAATGGACAGTAGTCTCATTTGCCTAAAAAAGAAATAGTTGTTAAGTACTCCACATGGAATAAGAATATTAAAATGTTCTCAATGTATTGTGACTATAGTGGAACTGTTTGTCTCTGTGCGAGTTATAAGTAGTCACACAATACATTTGGCTGCATGCCAATAGTTTTTAACAGGTTCAATAACATCAGTAGTATTAAAACTCATGTATCCATTTGACATTGCATTATCTTATGAGTGTCTTATTCACTTTTTGCTCATTCTTGCTGTTTCATTTTCCCTTCTGGCTGAGGTGCCATCCACCTTGACACAAGCCTTGGCATGGGATAAGCTCACACTATCCCCCCTGAACTGGAACTCTGAGAGGTAGGTAAGAATCTGTCTGCCAGGTGATTATCTCAGATGATTGCCAAAGAAGCAGGTAGGAAACTGTAGTAGCTAGTTAGTGCAGATACAGATTAGTTTACAGAAGCAGGAAGACCCTTTCACACTCCAGCAGAAACACAGCATTCATCACAGGTAAATCACTGAGCAACAGCACAGTGCCACTACATTTGCTTCTCCAAGTGAAACAGCAGGAAATTAGAGAGTAACAACCCCACACTATGACTAAGGACAATCATGGTAGAAGCAAACATTGATGCAGGGACAGATGAACTACTTGAACATTCTGTAAACTGTGCAGAAGACAAATGAATCTTTGTATTGAAGCTAATGTATGGGAACAGTAATGAAGGCTGATGATTCAGGCCCAAATGTTACATTGTGCCATCTGCTCTCACTGCCTTCTGAGTATTTGTCTGGAGAGCCACCTGTAACTCTGTGGATTTCCTTTCCCACCTCCTCCACCTAGGCCTTCAGTGCATGGTTAGCACTAGCTGGAAGCTGAAATCATTCAAATCAGCAGCAACAGCTCAAAGTTAGTGTGCTACCAGCATTGCAATGAACAGGCACAGAATAATTACTCATTGTGATCCTCACACCCATTTAAGAGGCTATCCAAATTTAGCTTCACCACTCCCTCTCTCTTCCTGACATCATTTTTGAGTCGGGAAACTCACCAGCTGGAATTTTATTCTCAGGGCAGGAGTCACCTGCAGGACCCAAAGCCACATTTTACAGGAGTCAGGTAACTAACTGGTTACCATCAGGTTCTTTTTAGGGATGGCCACTTGCCCCAAGAGCAATCAGCCAGCCAATCAGGAGCAATGGCTGCTGCTGGGACTTCACCTGGAAGTAGAGTACCGGTGGAAAGATGCTGCCATCCAGACCAGGTAAGTGGGGTCTGGAGGCATCCAACTACCTAGGCAGGTCCTGATGAGGATGGAGGGTGTTGGTGAGGGTAGGTGGCGCTGTTGCCAGAGGGGTGGGAGGGCCTCCCCCTGAGCCCATTGGGAGGACACCAGGGTATACCTAGCAGGTCTTTCCACATGATGGGGGGCCTACTCACCACTGGTAAAATTCCAGCAGCGACAGGATGAGGCCCATGTTTGGTCACTTAAGCGGCTCAATTGGCCTCTGGGGGGCGCGGAGAGTATGACGATGGGTAGACAACAGGCACTTCACCCCGGCTTCCCCCACCATCCTCTGAGCTCCCCCCTCCTCTCAGCACATCCCAGAGGGCAGGTAAAACTCATCCCATTGTGTGAGTAATGTGACACAAACCTGTATCCTGTGACACAGTGGGCTGAATTTTCAGGTCCACCCTGCCTGGCAGAAGTGTAGGCAGTCACAATCAGAAAAATGGTGTGCAAGAACTCACTGCACTGTTTCCCTGGTGGCCTTCTCCGGACCACTGGGGTCCTCCAAGCAGACGGCTCAGGTAGCCATCTGCAGAGGACAAACTGCTAAGTTAAATATTAATATCAGTGTTCCATTATGTCAATAGATCCCTGGCAACATTTTAGGACTGAACTGGGTGAGGCATGCACTGTGTATGCTCCACCCAATATCAGCTGATGCCTGGGTCAAAGAGGAGTCAATGGATGAGTTTCATTCTATTTCTGTGGAATGGGAGGATTGGCAGTGCTCATGCAGGCTTCGCCAAACCAATCTGGATTACTCCAGCTTCCCCTCTCCTCCACCCACATCCGAAGTGCATTCTATCTCAGTATGTCAGAGAACCTACCATTCTGCCCTATAAAACAGTTTCCTATTCATGAATTTGCAACATCAGCAGCCAGGGGAATAAAACTGGTCAACCATTCTTGCTTACATACGTACCTCCTTCATTTCCTGGGCATTTTCTATTCTGTCCAGGCTTAACTTGTATCCATGCTTTCGGTCTTTGTTGATGTGGTCAACTGCCAGTTCTGCCACAGCTAGTGCTTCTTGCCCATTACATGCTATTGCTACGTAAGAGTTTAATGCCATAGCCCAGGACGTAAACAGCTGCAGGCAGACCACTAGTGCAAGAAACAACTTCATGTTGTTTGGGAAACTGCACTGGCAAAAAATACAACTTCAAACAATTTAAAACTCTGACCCGACTGACCGCAGCCTATTGTAGCATAGATGACTGCTTACAGAGCATGGAGCTGACAGAACTGGCAGTGAAAGCGCCTATGGCAGACTGCTTTAAATGCTCTGGGGCTGGGAAGAAATCAATAAAAACATTGCATGACCCAGAATAAGCAATTGCAAAATGACAGGACTGATTGTGAAATCAAAGATAGGAATAGCCTGGCGATAATCAAAACAAATGTGACAATGAAGGTCACTCTGTATAGGAAAATTACAAACCTACTGCAAGTGCCCCCACACAGTTTATTGATTCAACTAAGCAGCTAGATCATGAAGAAATAGCTTTCTTAGATATTTTCCAGTTATTTTCATAACCTGTCATTCTTCCCATCTTCTATTGATAAAGCATATTCACTTTAGGTTTCCGCCATGCCACACAATGGTCTGAATTTTGCAGTCAGAGGCCAAGTGACATTCGCTGCCTTCAAAGAAAGCTGCCCGTAAAGATCTAGAGATCTCAGCGGCATGAATTCCCACATTCCTGATATTAATTTGAATCTGATGCCAAGTCAAGGGGATCTACAGGCATCCAGCAACATATGTCTCATCATGCAGGGTAAGCAACCAATCACAGTGAACAATTCTTACAGATAGCAAACCAGGAAGTAATGATTATTCTACATTCTTTACAAATTTTACAAGGAAAAATAAAGATTGGGATAGACATATCAGAAGCTGATATGGAAAAGGGGAAGTACTCATCAATTTAGTGATTTCTAATTGATTGCCCTCTATGGGGACTTCAACAGTGCACAATTCGGAGAAACATAGGGTGGAATTTAACATGGGCAATGAGGGACACAACCTCCACTACAAAATCTGGTGGTGCCCCAGGTGACTTGATCTCCAGAAGCCCCGACAGAATGAAGTGCCTAATTGGCAGTGGCAGCTCCCTACTCCACCGGTGACATTTAATTGCTGCACTGCTATGTCTAGAGCGGATATCCCATCCCCAAGAGCTCAAGAGCTTTGGCCAATCATAAGGCTCTCAAGTACTGGCAGTGCAACCAGAACGGGTGACCACTGCTGGTATTGCACTGGCGCCTATGCAAAGGATCAGTGCTGGATCTTCCAGAGTCAGGTAAGTGGGGCAGGATGGGGATTACAAGGAGGGGGCTTCAGAGACGGGGGTTGGAGGTGTTGGCAGCAAGGGCAGGGGTGTTGCATCCTGTAGGTACCTCCAGTCTCAAAGCCAGTTCCCTCGATTGGTCACAGAGTGCCTGAGAATGCACCAACTCACCCCCCCCCCCACCTCCCTTTAGAAGGCTGCAGGGTTTGCTGTGCAGATTTCACACTGGTAGAATTCCAGCGGGGTGGTATGGAGCCCTTAAGTGGTCACTCAAGGGCTGTCTGCAAGCCAACCCACCCCGGACTTAATCAGGAGGCAGCAAGGCGGCAGGACCTGTTTATAGTGCTGTTGGTGAAGGAATAAATCTTGGCCAGAACAATAAGAGAACCCCTTACTCTTCAAATAGTGCCAAGATAATTTTTATGCCCATGATAGGTAGATGGCATCTCATCCAAAAGATGTTGCTTGAAATTCCTTCCTGCACTGTATTTTCAGAGGCATTAACTGATTTAAAATAACACGTCCAATAGAGTAGCGGAGAAAAATATTTCAGTCATGTCCATTAAAGCTCCATATGCTAGTATCCCACAAGATAAATTTTGCAGGCAACAATTGGAAACATCCACAAATTACTTTGGCTTGGATTCAACCAGCAGGTAGAGGAAACTTTTATTTTTACAATCTGGCTTGAATTCAATCATTGTGCTTTTTTTTTTATTCATTCGTGGGATGTGGGCTTCGCTGGCTGGGCCAGCATTTATTGCCCATCCCTGGTTGCCCTTGAGAAGGTGGTAGTGAGCTGCCTTCTTGAACCGCTGCAGTCCATATGGTGTAGATACATCCACAGTGCTGTTAGGGAGGGAGTTCCAGGATTTTGACCCAGTGACAGTGAAGGAACGGCAATATATTTCCAAGTTAGGGAGGTGAGTGACTTGGAGGGGAACTTCCAGGTGGTGGTGTTCCCATCTATCTGCTGTCCTTGTCCTCCTAGATGAAAGTGGTCGTGGGTTTGGAAAGTGCTGCCTCAGGAGCCTTGGCGAATTCCTGCAATGCACCTTGTAGATGCTGCTACTGTGCATTGGTGGTGGAGGGATCGAATGTTTGTGGATGTGGTGCCAGTCAAGTGGACCGCTTTCTCCTGGACGGTGTCCAGCTTCTTCAATGTTGTAGGAGCTGCACTCATCCCAGCAAGTGGGGAGTATTCCATCAAATTCCTGACTTAGAACACAAGAACATAAGAACTAGGAGCAGGAGCAGGCAATTCAGCCCCTCGAGCCTGCCCTGCCATTCAATACGATCATGGCTGATCTCATTTCGGCCTCAACTCCAATTTCCCGCCCTCTCCCCATAACCTTTCAACCCGTTACTAATTAAAAATCTGCCCATCTTCTCTTTAAATTTATTCAGCGTCCTGGCACCCACTGCACTCTGAGGCAGTGAATTCCACAGATTCACAACCCATTGAGAAAAGAAATTCCTCCTCATCTCTGATTTAAATCTACCATGCCTTAGCCTAAAGCTATGGCCTCTTGTTCCAGAATGCCCCACAAGGGGAAACATCCATTCCACGTCTACTTTGTCTATCCCCTTTAGGATCTTATATACCTCAAGTAGATCTCCTCTCATCCTTCTAAACTCTAGCTAGTATAGGCCTATCTCTCCTCATAAGACGAGCCCCACATCTCTGGAATCAATCTAGTAAACCTCCTCTGAACCACCTTGAATGCAACTACTTCCTTCCTCAAGTAAGGGGACCAAAACTGTGCACAGTACTCCAGGTGCATTCTCACCAACTTGTATCTTATAGATGGTGGACAGGCTTTGGGGAGTCAGGAGGCAAGTTATTTGTCGCACAATTCCTAGCCCCTGACCTGCTCTTGTAGCCACAGCATTTATATGGCTAGTCCAGCTCTGGTCAATGGTAACCCCCAGGATGTTGATAGTGGGCGATTCAGTGATGATAATGCTATTGAACATCAAGGGGCAGTGGTTAGATTCTCTCTTGTTTGAGATGGTCATTGCCTGACACTCGTGTGGTGCAAATGTTACTTGCCACTTGTCAGCCCAAGCCTAGATATTGTCCAGGTCTTGTTGCATTTAGATGTGGACTGCTTCAATATCTGAGGAGTTGCGAATAGTGCTGAACATTGTGCAATCATCAGTGAACATCCCCACTTCTGACCTTATGAAGGAAGGAAGGTCAATGATGAAGCAGTTGAAGATGGTTGGGCCAAGGACACTACCTTGAGAAACTCCAGTGATGTCCTGGAGCTGAGATGACTGACCTCCAACAACCACAACCATCTTCCTTTGTGCTAGGTATGACTCCAACCTGTGGAGAGTTTTCCCCCGATCCCCATTGACTTCAGTTTTGCTAGGGCTCCTTGAAGCCATACTCAGTCAAATGCTGCCTTGATGTCAAGGGGAATCACTCTCACCTCACCTCGGAAGTTCAGCTCTTTTGTCCATGTTCGAACCAAGGCTGCAAAGAGGTGAATTGTGCTTAGGTGAATGAACAGTGTTCTAAGTAATGCGTCAGCCAGACCCTTGATGGTTATACTTTAACCAAATAATCAATTCTAAGTTTTACAGAGCAAGCAGTCAATTGCAATTTACTTTTAAAATTCTGCTAGTTTTACAAAAGAAAAGCATCTCCTGAGTAGTCAAAGTAAGTAGAGCTTGACTGAAACTGCCATTAACTACTTGCCGAAAGCAGGTCACAGAGATCTCTCATTATCTCTCTGGCCCACTAAACAATATAACAGTATATTTAATAGTTTATTTGAAATAAGGATCCATGGAAGAATTTCCAGGCTTTAAGTAAATTATTGTCCATTCACATTGAATGAAAATTATTCTTCAGGCACAATGGGTTCATTTAAAGCACAACTTTAAAATACCTCTCCCACATTCAGCTGGACCTTCCAAACCTGCACGAACTTATGAGGTCCCCCCCACCAAAAATCTCACACCATCATAACTGGGAAATAAAACCCCATTTCTATACTTTGTTGTTTGGCCGAATCCCTGAAACTCCCTACCTAACAGCTCTGTGGATTTACCTACATGAACTGCTATGGCTCAAGAAAGCAGGTCAAGAGTATGAATAATAAATGTTGTTGTTGCCCACATCCCTTGAACAAGTAAAAGAAAATATATATATATATATGCAGCTGCAAAGTGATGTCAGTCTTCAGAAAGAGATGTGGTGGAAATGATAGGCTTACACTGCTTGGGTCGAAAATTACTCCTTGGACCTCTGGGCACTTGTTAAATCCATGTGGAGTTATTTAAAAGTTTAGAAAGATTTAAATCTTAAGTGGTCAGAAAAGAGGTCTGTGATGCACAATCTTTACACCATGAGGATTATACATCACAATCTGGGGCAGAATTTTACATTCAGTGTGCAGGCACGCGCCCGATACGTTGGAACATAAAATGACACGCGATGACATCGGCCATGCGTCCCGACGTCATGGCGAAATCGCACGATATTTCATTCGGGGGGACGTGCCGCCACCAATAATTGATAGGCCTATTAACCTGAATTAACCCGAATTTCATGCTGCCTGTCCAATCTTACGCCTGGTGGGAAGGCAAAAAGGCCAAGCGGCCTTTACGTTTTTTAGGAAACCTCATCCACGAGCAGGATAAGGTTTCCTAAAGCTATTACAAATTAAATAAAAACTTTCTTTGAAAAATAAAAAGACATCCCATCTCATGTGGCACAGTCATGGACATGTTTCACTAAATTTTTAACATATTTATTTATTTTTTTTAAAAAGCACTTCAATCTCTCTGAGGCAGCTCCGTGCTTCAGGGAGCTTGAAACACTCTTTCACACGCATGTGCGTGAGAGAGCACTGGACCTGACTCTCCATCCTCCCCCCCACCCACACAGATAGTGCTCAGCGCTACCGCCCATGATCCATGTAGGGTGGGCCTTAATTGGCCCGCCCGCGTGAAATCGGCTCCGCAACTGCCCCCGCCCGCTCCCGCTGAGCCTGCCCAACGAATGGAAAATCCTGTCCCTGCAATTTATCAAAACCTCAACATATGTTGAATTTCATTCCTCTCACATTATGACTGAATTTGTGAAATAATGATTCATCAAAAAAAAGAAAAATCTTACATTTATAGACCACCCTTCACAACCACCTGACACCTCAAAGCATTTCACAGCTGATGAAATACTCTCAAAGTGTGGTCACTTTTGAAATGTTTGAAACGTGGCAGCCTAGCTGTGCACAGCAAACTCCAGCAAACAGCAACGTGACAATGTACAGATAATCGGCTTTTTAAGATGGTGATTGAGGGATAAATATTGATCCAGGACAATAATTCCACTGGCCTTCTTTGACTAGCGCACAGGATCATAGTGCTGGGCCATTGCATATATTCAAGGCTGAGTTAGATAGATTTCTGATTGACAAGGGAGCCAAGGGTTATGCAGAAAGTCAGGAGAGTGGAATTATGGCCATAATCAGAGCAGTCATAATTTTATTGATTGGCGGAGCAGGATCGAGGCGCTGAATGGCCAATTCCTGCTCGTAAGTTTTGTGTTATTGTGTGGATCTTTAACATCCACCCAAGCAAAACCTCAGTTTAACATCTCACCCAAAGACTGAGCTTTTTCATATTCTTTATTGGGATGTGGGCACTTGTTATCCATCTCTAAATGCCCTTGAGGTGGTGGTGAGCCACTTTCTTGAACTGCTGCAATCCATCTGGTACAAGGGCACCCAAAGTGCTGGTTAAGAAGGGAGCTTCAGCATTCTGATCCAGCAACAGTGAAGGAACGGTGATATGGTTCCAAGTCAGGACGGTGTGTGGCTTGTGTAGTATAAAGGTGTTTGGCAGAGCAAGGATTAATGTGGGTCTGAGGAAACAGCACTGTCCACATAGTGATGTAGAGATTCCTGTGTAGAAGAGTCTAGAAGAAGCCAGCACGGAAACAGCACCTATGCAGGGCTATACCTTGGAGGTATATATAGTTATGAGTTATTAATAAACACTTAGCCTGGAGTTTCCTGGCCCCATTGGCATTGGGCGTCCTGGTGGGCGGGGGGAGAAACAAAATGGCAAGAAGGCCAAAAATCGGTTTTACGCCATTGTGAAACCAGTTTGTGATCGTCTGCTCCTCCATCAATGGCGGGCCACGTTACCCACCTTTACATGCCAGGAATGTCATTTTAGTGCATATGCATCTAATCATAAGCCCTGCTCGCCATGTCAAACTCACCACCCATGTAGCCGTGATTTCAAAACGACATGCTTCATGACTCCTTTTAAAAGGCGTGCACCTGGTGACCTGAACTTCAAGGAGTACTTAGAGTTGCGTGCACACAACCTTGAGCAGCGCTTGTGAGCATTGCCCATAGGACATCAAGGAAGATGCACCGCACATTTGCGGAGAACACAGGCAAGTCGCTTTTTCCCAGCTGGCTTTCAGTGTGGTGCCGGGGCAAGGGCTCCAGTGTGGGTCAGGCCACATAGGTGGGGGTGGGGTGTAAGGCAGAATAGACTGAAGGAAATACTCAAGCACATGCTGTGGGGCAGGGGGGAGCAAGGCAACACAGACTGAAGGAAATACTCAAGCACATGCCTGGAAGGTAGGGGCAGGGAGTGTGAGGGAAGCGGCCACACACTTGGAAAAGCTTGTCAGTAAACATTCTTCCACAGCTGAGACCATTCGGCTGTAGCTCCATTGACATGTTTGAATCGGGCCTCTGAAACTTTTCTGCCCACTCAAGGAACGCAAAGCATGAAAGTGCCATCAAGTGCTCCAAAACACTTCACCCCTCAGACGCAGATTGCAAATTAATGTGCATTTTAGGGGGCAGCAGAGCAATTGACCAACTGGGCAAGCTGTACAATCCCCTTGCAAAAGGTGGTCATGGCACAGACACTGATGGAGGTGCTGCAATGTCTTTATTAAAGTTTAGACCAGTATCCATTATGGCTCAAGATAACAACTTGGTCAAGGTATGTAGGCCGTACATCCCAAAGACTCATGGATCGTATTAAACAGCATGTCCCAGCCGCTGTTCAAAACAGGCCCGTGCTTGCAAAACTCAAAACACAGAATCCAACATTAGATGTGATTCTGCAATTGGACAACATTTGCTAAATAATCCTCAGTGTCGTAAGAATTACGCTGACAACCCATTTAAGATTGTCAGTCGGACTCGCAGTTTGGCACATTTACATGTACTGGAGGCTACATATATTAATACACAGGACCATGTTTTTTGCAGACAGAAAGAACATATACACACATTGTACCTGTTTCAGATAAGCAAAATAAGTGACAGCCATTAGCTGACTCATTCCTCGAGGCAATGCCTTGACCAATCATGGTCAAACTGTGTGGTTTAAATTACAAATGCTTGGCAGTTAACAGTCAATCACCATCACCAGTGCATTCTCCATGGCAATGCCTCCACCAATCAGAGTCTACTTGCTAACCAATCAGCATTCTCTTCACATACAGTATAAATTGTTGTTTTCCCCTTACACAGGTATTCTTGCGAAGTGTCCTGATGAGTACAAAATGAAAAGTTTTGACATGTCCCTTGTTTCAGCAATACTCAAGCTTTGTACTACTAAACGACTATCTCTTGTGCTTGGTAATCTTCTTCTCAGACCTGTATTTCTGTATGTTCTATGTAGGGGGATAATATCTGTTTGGGCCCATCCTCCTTAAAATTGCCTGACCGTGCTTTGCTCCATCCTGTGCCACTCCTACTCCTCCACCATGACAATGGTGTACAAGAGTACAACAGGCGCAAAGGGAATGCCATTCCTGCTTCTGAGAAACCCTGACTGCGAGTAAGAAGTATGAGAGGGGAAGGTCTGTCATGGTCTGACCCTGTATGAAGCAATAAAAACAATTAAGTTGAGCTCTGTGCTGGCAGAATCCAAGAAATGCTTCTTAATAAGTTGTCCACAGCTGCAGAAAGCAATAGTGAAACTTATACTTCATATACTTCATGCTCATGAACTCCTCATTTCCACTATCTCTGCTCATCCTGGAAACAGCTTCACCTTATAATTTTGACCCTAAATACTTTGCCTGTTTAAAACCAGGAAACCTTGAGTTACAGTGCCACATTATAATATTTGAAAATGAATTTAGCCAAAACTCAAAGGACTACAATAAGGACCAAAAAGCACAAAGGATTGATTTCTAGGTCAAATGTTGGTGTAAACGACTTCTGGCATTTTTTATTATTATTCATTTACGGGATGTGGGCTTCACTGGCTGGGCCAGCATTTATTTCCCATCCCTAACCTCCCTTGGTAGTGGTAAGCTGCCTTCTTGAACCGCTGCAATCCATGTGGTGTATGTACACCCACAGTGTTATTATGGAGGGAGTTCCAGGATTTTGACCCAGCAACAGTGAAGGAGCAGCGATACATTTCTAAGCCAAGATGGTGAGTGGCTTGGAGGGGAACTGCCAGGTGGTGGTGTTCCCATGCATCTGCTGGCCTTGTCCTTCCTTCTAGATGGTAGTGGTCATGGGTTTGGAAGGTGCTGCCTAAGGAGCACTGGGGAGTTTCTGCAGTGTAGATGTAGATGGTACACACTGCTGCCAATGTTCATCAGTGGTGGAAGGAGTGACTGTTTATGTAAGAGGTGCCAATCAAGTGGCTCCTTTGTCCTGGATGGTGTCAAGTTTCTTGAGTGTTGTGGGAGCTGTACTCATCCAGGCAAGCGGAGAATATTCCATTAGACTTCTGACTTGTGTCTTGTGGATGGTGGACGGGCTTTGGGGAGTCAGGAGGTGAGTTACTCACCACAGGATTCCTAGCCTCTGACCTGCTCTTGTAGCCACAGTATTTATATGGCTAAAATTTTGCTGCCAAAAAATACCAGCCTTGTTTATCTTCTGATGTTACTTCAAAAACAGTGTGAGCCTACAAGGATGCTTCCTTTATCATGGAATCATAGAATTAAACAAATAGAAGAAGGCCTTTTTGCCTATTGTGCTTGTGCTGGCTCTTTGGTAGAGCTCTTCAACTAATCCCACTCCACTACTTTTTCTTATAGACTTTTGGTTATTTATCCAACTCCCTTTTGAAATTTACTATAGAATCTGTTTCCATCAGCCTTTCAGGAAGCACATTCCAGGTCACAACTCATGTGTAAAAATAGTTTCTCCATGTTGCCTTTAGTTCTTTTGCCGATCACCTTGAATCTGTGTTCCATGGTTACCAACTCTTTGACTAATAGAATCAATTTCTGCTGACACCTCTTCTGCCATAAGGAGAACAACTTCACAGTAGGATTCTGAAGTGCTCAGGGAGATCTCCTCAGAATTAAAACTTTTAAGACAAATGTTTAAAAAATTTCCCTGACATGTCCCCTCATGTGACACTGTCACCTGAGTTGGGACATGTCCATCACTTTAACTCAAACTTTCATGAAATATTTAAAAACCCTCAAGAAACCTCATCCCGCCCATGAATGAGGTTTCATGCTTTTTCTTAAGCCCACCAGGGCTCCCGGCCTGCCCACCAACCCTAAGGTTGGACGGGCAGCCCTGTCAATTGCCTAAATTGGTTTATTAATGGCCTCAATAGGCCATTTACAGGTCGATGGGTGCACAGCTGACTCGGCTGTGCCCCAAGTCGACCTGAAAATTGAAATGACATCAGGAGTTCTGCCCGACGCCATCCCGCGTCAATTTACGCGTCAGTGAGCGAGCCCCGCCCCCGCTTGCTGACCGAAAGATCTTTCCCCAGGTCATCAATGTACACCTAAAATAGTAGTGGTCCTTATACCGACCCCCGGGTAACACCAATGAATCCACATTTCCAGTCTAAAAAAACAGCTGCTCAACATTTTGAATTTAGAAATAGGAGACAGGCAAATCTTTTTAATTTAAGGGAAGAGAAGAGCCCATAAGCATTTCTGAAACATCGAGCTCAAGTGATGCATGACATGTTTCAAATTGACTTATGTCACAAACATCATGGCCAGACTTTTACAGTCGGCATGTGGGCTCGGCCAGAGCGGGTGGGGGCAGTCGGGAAGCAAAAACTTAAAGCACTTTAAGCACAACACGGGCTTGTCACTGGTGATATTTCCACCCCCCCCCCCCCCCAACTTTTACTTTAATTATTATTTGGTGTGATGGATAACACCTTTCAATTTAATTTGTATTATGTACGCCAGGCACCACAGCATTAAATGTGTTTCTGTTCAACAAGCCTCTGGGTGCTTCATTACTTCTGCAGGTGCAGGTAACCCATGATGTTATGAGTGATTTGTTTGTCATTGAACTTTATTGAAATGGCAGATAGTGCATGTTGTTCACCAAGCAAATGTCCCTGTCAGGTATCGAGTATGGAGCCTGCATGTGGTGGTGGTTCTTATTTAGCAGGGTAGCTTAAGGAGCATTGGATCAAAGCCTCCTGGGCATCCCTGCCTCCCGGGAGGTTGCCCAAGTCAGCGTCTATCCCCTCAGTGTTCTCCTGAGTGTGCTTGTCCTTGGACTCACTACTGGACTCATTGTCTGCTACCAGAGCAGCTGCATCAACATCTTCTTGCTCCACTGCGTCCCCCCTTTCCAGCTCCAGATTGTGGAGAGCGCAGCATGCAACCACTATCAGTGACACACGATCTGGCGGGGTTTGGAATGCGTCCCCGAACGGTCCAGCTATCGGAAGCGCATCTTGGGAAGACCTATCGGCTCTCTCTACTACCGCCCTTGTGGAAGCGTGGCTGCTATTGTACCGCTGCTCGGCCCCTATTCTTGGATGGCGGTGAGGCGTCATGAGCCACCTTTTGAGGGGATAGCCCTTGTCACCCAGCAACCATCCATCCAGCAGGGCTGGAGCACTGAAGAACCTCGGCACCTGGGAGTGTCTCAGGACGTAGGCGTCATGGGGGCTGCCTGGGTACCTTGCACAGACTTGCAAAATCTGCATCCTATGGTCGCGCATTATCTGCACGTTCATGGGGTGGAAGCCTTCCCTGTTGATGAAGGCACCGGGCTCACCCGCTGGCGCCTTGATGGTCACATGTGTGCAGGCTATTGCACCCCGGATGCAGGGGAACTCAATTGCTGCAAAGCCTCTGGCTCCCTCTGCCTGGCTGGCCTCGTCCATCCAGTAGTGAATGAAAGTCAATGCACGCCTGAACAGAGCATCTGTCACCAGCTTGACACAACTGATTGGGAGACTCCACAAAGATTACCCACTGACCCCTGGAAAAAGCCAGAGGCATAGAAATTGAGAGTCACTGTGACCTTCAGCGCCACTGGCATGGGGTGCCCACGCACACAGTAGGAGCTGATCTCAGGGCTGATCATCTGACAGATGGAGGTCACAGTCTGCCTTGAGAGGCGGTGCCTACTTCGGCATTGCACCTCAGACATATTGAGTTAGCTGCACCACCGCCTGTAAACAAAGAACAAAGAAAAGTACAGCACAGGAACAGGCCCTTTGGCCCTCCAAGCTTGCACCGATCATATTGTCCGTCAACTAAAACATTTTGCACTTCTGGAGTCCGTATCCCTCTATTCCCATCCTATTCATGTACTTGTCAAGCTGTCTCTTAAACATCACTATCATACCTGCTTCCACCACCTCCTCTGGCAGCAAATTCCAGACATTCACTACCCTCTGCGTAAAAAACTTGCCCCGCACATCTCCTCTATAGGTTTCTCCTCTCACCTTAAATCTATGTCTCCTGGTAATTGACTTTTCCACCCTGGGAAAAAGCTTCTATCTACTCTGTCCATGCCACTCATAATTTTGTAAACTTCTATCAAGTTGCCCCTCAATCTCTGTCGCTCTATTGAGAACAATCCGAGTTTCTCCAACCTCTCCTCATAGCTAATAACCTCCAGACCAGGCAGCACCCTGATAAACCTCCTCTGCACCCTCTCCAACGCCTCCATATCCTTATGGTAATGTGGCGACCAGAATTGCACGCAATATTTCAACTATGGCCTAACCAAGGTTCTATACAGCTGCAGCATGGCTTCCCAGCTTTTATACTCAATACCCCTGCCAATGAAAGCAAGCATGCCATATGCCTTCCTGACTACCTTATCCACCTGCATTGCCACTTTCAGTGACCTGTGGACCTGTACATCCAGATCCCTCTGCTCGTCAATGCACTTAAGGGTTCTGCCCTTTACTGTATAATTCCTGCCTGTATTAGACGTTCCAAAATGCATTACCTCGCACTTGTCCGGATTAAACTCCATCTGCCATTTCTCCGCCCAAGATTCCAACCGATCTATATCCCATCGTATCCTTTGACAATCCACTTCACTATCTGCAACTCTTCCAACCTTAGTGTCATCTGCAAACTTACTAATTAGCCCAGTTACATTTTCCTCCAAATCATTTATGTATACTACAAACAGCAAAGGTCCCAGCACTGATCCCTGCGGAACTCCACTAGTCACAGCTCTCCATTCAGGAAAGCACCCTTCCACTGCTACCCTCTGTCTTCTATGACCAAGCCAATTCTGTATCCATCTTGCCAGCTCACCTCTAATCCCGTGTGACTTTACCTTCTGTACCAGTCTGCCATGAGGACCTTATCAAAGGCCTTACTGAAATTTATGTAACATCCACTGCCCTTCCATCATCAATCATCTTTGTCACTTGCTCGAAAAACTTGATCAAGTTAGTGAAACACGACCTCCCTTTCACAAAACCATGCTGCCTCTAATACGCCATTTGCTTCCAAATGGTAGTAAACCCTATCACAAAGAATCTTCTCCAATAATTTCCCTACCACTGACATAAGGCTTACCGGTCTATAATTTCCTGGATTATCCCTGCTACCCTTCTTAAACAATGGAACAACATTGGCCATTCTCCAGTCCTCTGGGACCTCACTCGTAGCCAATGAGGATACAAAGATTTCTGTCAGGGCCCCAGCAATCTCCTCCCTTGCCTCCCTCAGTACTCTGGGGTAGATCCCATCTGGCCCTGGGGACTTATCCACCTTAATGTTCTTCAAGACACCTAACACCTCCTCTTTTTTGATCTCAACATGATCAAGGCTATCTACACACTCCTCCCTAGACAAATCGACCGCTAAGTGCTTCTCTTTGGTGAATACTGATGAGAAGTATTCATTTAGTATCTTTCCCATTTCCTCAGGCTCCACACACAGATTCCCACCTCTGTACCTGAGTGGGCCTACCCTTTCCCTGGCTACCCTCTTGCTTTTTACATATGTTTAAAAGGCCTTGGGATTTTCCTTAATCCTGGTTGCCAGTGACTTTTCATGACCACTTTTAGCCCTCCTGACTCCTTGCTTAAGTTTCTTCCTACTTTCTTTATATTCTCCACGGGCTTCATCTGTTCCCAGCCTTCTAGCCATTATGAATGCTTCCCTTTTCTTTTTGACTAATCTCACAATATCCTTCGTTATCCAAGGTTCCTGAAACTTGCCATGCTTATCCTTCATCCTAGCAGGAACATGCCGGTCCTGAATTCTTATCAACTGATGTTTGAAAGCCCCCCACATGTCAGTTGTTGATTTGTTCTAAAACATCTGACTGCAGTCTAGATTCCTCAGTTCCTGCCTAATATTGTTAGAATTAGCCTTCCCCCAATTAAGCACCTTAACCCGAGGACTCCTGTTATTCTTATCCACCAGTACCTTGAAACTTACTGAATTATGGTCGCTTTTCCCGAAATACTCCCTTACTGAAACTTTGACGCCCTGGCCGGGTTCATTCCCTAATACCAGGTCCAGTATTGCCCCTTCCCTAGTTGGACTATCTACATATTGTCTCAGGAAGCCCTCCTGGATGCACCTTACAAATTCTGCACCATCCAAACCCCTAGCACTAAGTGATTCCCAGTCAATATAGGGAAAGTTAAAATCACCCACCCCAACAACCCTATTGCTTTTACATCTTTCCAAAATCTGCCTACATAACTGTTCCTCAATCTCCCGCCAGCAATTGGGAGGCTTATAGTAAACCCCCAACATTGTGACTGCTCCCTTCCTATTCCAGAGCTCTACCCATATTGCCTCGCTGCATGAGCCCAATGAGGTGTCCTTCTGTCGTACAGAAAATATGGAACGCTTCATGAATTTGCTTGATATCCTTGCACAGGGGCCATGCTAATCTTCTCTGTATCATTCCAATTTTAGTATATGTGCTGCTGAAGCGAGCACAAAATCATCACACACTGGGATTTGAATCATTGTCCCCAGAGCATTACCCTGGGCCTCTGGATTACTAGTCCAGTGACATTACCACTACACCACCATCTGCCCCACTAAACCCTGGCAGCAGGATAGTAGCATTTTCTGCGGCCCCTTCCGCCTTGCACTAACTGTTGGTCCTGCGTCCCTCTTCCCACAGGAGGCTGCTCCCCTGGAGGCTGAATAGGAACATCTGGCCTCCTCCCACTTCTGGCCCTCTCTTCCTCCTCAGAGGAAGTGCCTCCAGCGGAGACCACAATCCCCATTCCCAGAGTAAGGGAAGGTTGTCTGATACCTGGAAGGCCCCAAATGGCATGACTCCTCTGGAGTCCTGAACTGAAGCCTCTTATTTCTGTCAAAGCAGCTCTGAAGTGAAATGAAGTTGTCCTATTCACACAAGCAAGCAGCAGAAACATATAAGCTAAAGTACAAACAACCCACATCAGCAAACACACTCACCCACTTATCCCACCTGTGGATGAGGTTTTTGACAATGTGGCCTACCCGCCTGCCCGATTCACCTGTGCGACGCCCTGCAAAATCGCACAGGCTATGTAAAATCACAGACAATTGGTGCCTCCAGGGCCTTAACTGGCCCATTAATTAATGGAAGGCGCACCTCTGTTTTCATCGCGTGCCTGCCTAGCGAAACATTGCGACGGTGTGCGGTGACGTTGGGACGCACGCCCAATGTCATATTACATTCCGGCGTGTGAGGCACACGCCCGCACGCTGAAGGTAAAATCCTGGCCCATGTGACTGCAGAAACATTTAAAAATGATTTGGAACCACTTGCTCTGCAATGATTTTAGACAATTGCTGAGAATCAAGACTACTAAATCTAATAGTGCCTTTCTGTGAAATTAAAGGGTTAATTTAATGGGACTGTTTTTTTTAATTTGCTACTTGTCTCAAGAGGAGGAAGATTTTATGGCTTGCAAGAAACTGAAGATGACACAAGCACAAGATTTGAAGAGCTGCTTTCCTTGCACGTAATGTACAATAAATATCCCTGAAGGTTAGTAAGTAACATTGATGCTAATAAACTTTATTTAACATAACCTCACCTCTTCAAGTTAGATTAGTGCAAGGACTTTTTCTGCCATCATGAACATTGAACTATCTCTTTCACAAGATTCAGTTTAGCCTTCACTCAGATCAACCATATCTGGGCCTTGGTGCTAATTGTGTATTCTTCTATTCTGCAGACAAGCCAACTATTAACTATATATACTTTATTATTGACATACTTTGGCTCATCCTAAAGCATACAAAGCAGTATCAACAAGGCATCAATAGCATTTTGAAATAAACTGGTACATGTTGACTTTGTGGATAAATTCATTATTAGTTTATCCCGTTTGATTTACGCAAGTCCCTGAACTGTTGCCACAGAGATTTTAACATTGTGCTGCCTAAAGGGTGAATGCTACCATTGGCCTTCCTTTTCAATTTAAAATGGAGCTAAAAAAATTTATAAGGACCAATTCTGTGATCGCGTGCTTCCGGCAAGTAGGCATCTTGGTAAGTTGCAGGTTGAAGATATTGGGTTGCAAAACCAATCCCCCTTCTAACAATAAATTTAGTGACTGGTTCTTGTAATTTACAAATAATTTCCTTTAAATGATGAGTGCTGATTTCCTTATCAAGGAAACAAACTACTAACCTACTGAACAGTCAAGAAGGATTGAGTTTAGAAAAAACCGAATTTTAAGAGCCAATTATTACACAACTAAGGATTTAAAGGATTATTTGTCACAGGTTATTACTCTGCACAGCCTTGCACTTTGGTATGTAAAAAACAGACTCAACCATTTTATCTCTATGATTTTGTGATAACTTTTTCACATTAGCTATGAAATGAATGAACAGGCTTTGTCTGCCAAATTGATTTTCTTGATCCTGAATCTGCTTGTTTATAATGGTTAAATTACAAGTATTTGCCTTCAGGTACTTGTAATGATTTATATATCATTCACATATGTTGCTTTTACATTGTGCCTGGCTTTTTCCTAACCACCTGATTTCCTTCACTGTCAGTTTTCATTCTTCAGTTCATCTGATTCCAGAGAATCCCAGAACGATAGAAGCTTATAGCAGAGAAGGGGGATATTTTGCTTGTTGGATTTTGTTATATCAATCCAAAACTAATCCCACTACCTTGCTCAATCCCCATATGTCTTGGATGAGGCAGTCTCATTCTTGCTTCAACTTGAAGTTAATTCCAGCCTAAACATACTGAAGGCAGGATATAGGGGTCCAAGGAAAAAAAGAAATCAACCTCTATCAGACATATCCATTCATGCTCTGAAGGGACAGGAGTCCAGCAAAGCCAAATTCTGCCACAATTTCTGGTTCCTTGACAGCCACTATAAGCTTGGCTTCTACTTCAATTAGAAATGAAGCTGGCATGTTCAATTACCATAAGGTCTCCAAAATAAAAAAAGTAAACCATCGCATTAATGCTGTCAAGAATGGGCACATTGTGCCCTCCAAAATTGCAAAATGGGTGCACTATGTATGCCATTATATATGCTAACATACATGCTGTGAAAAAGTGAACATACACTAGTTCCCAAAAATAAATATTGAATGCACTCAGCATTCCTTCCAGCGCAGCACTGGAGAAAAATTGAAAGTAAGTAAAAGGATGTAAACAGATGTGACTCCTTTGTAAATGTTTTTTTCATGCCGATATTCTTTATTTCGTTCACCTGCTTTTCACTTTTCTTGAACCAGAATCCAATCCAAATAATCTGTCCCCATGAATCTGCTAAATTCAATCTGCAGTAGAAAAATGATCAGATTGATATCTGCCAAGTGCTTCTTGCACCTTGTGGGACAGCGCCTGACCTTTGTTTCATACTTCCCCAAATGAACCAGCCAAATTGGAAAATCACAGCACATCACAACTGCAATCCATTGAAACACTGTCATTCCAATTTACATTATTGACAAAATTATCCTGTTCCAAATTCACATTAATAATATCCTTGCCTCAAAAGACAATTTCATGCTTTTGAAAGGTATCTTTAATGGCATTACACTTTCACGTATCATAAACACGTAAGCATCACACATATCGGGTGATTTTATGGAGCCCACAACAGTGGGAAATGTGGAGTGGGAGGGAGACTAAATTAGGCAGGAGCTGGAATTGCGATTTCCAGATGGTGGGTTGAGATGATGAGATTAAGTCAGCTGCATGTTGGAGTGTGTCATGCCTCATGCAGGCCTGTGGCAGGTTCATACATGTAACACACTTAGCATGAAACATTTTATAACTACATCTACCTTCAAGATAAAGCCTGTGGCGCACAAGAATTTGTGCACTTGGTTCACATTTGTTTAAAGGTGACATGCACCACTCGGTTTTGTGCAGTTCTGTCTAAGGTCAGCGGTTTTCTTTGCTGAGCTCTGCAACACAAGGGAGGGGAGTAGGGCAATGGTGGCTTGCATGAAGGCCCAGGTCCAGCAAGGGAGAGTCAGGGGTGAGGGGGATGTATAGAGTGGGGCTGAGAGCATTGAGGAGTGGAATAGGGAATCGCTCATCAGTTCTATGGGTGAAATCCATGGACACACATGTTCTTATAACACTGACTGCCTTCTTCACACAGTTCAATTGCTGAAATACCTATGGACGTCTGTTATGTCAATAAGACATGAAAAGAAATCCAAAAGAGTATAAATCAAAACTTTATTATTTTTGGCTATTTCGAAAATTGACTTTCTGCTAAATCAAAAAGATGGCTGCTATAAGTCACATGACCACATGATTTGTCTTTTGTTCTTGAAGCTGCCAACAGGAGTTACAAGAACAAAAGAATCCTCCACATCATCATGGAATCTCACATCCAATTGTAAGGACCTTATTATCATGAAACCAGAGGACTCACAGATTGAAACCTGTTATTCCTGCAGAATTGTGAATAGACCCATGTCACACCTGGAATTGTCCAGGTCCATTTCAAAAGGGGATCATTGAGGGGACAATGATGGTTATTTGCATCTTGAGAAGCTTACTCCTCTAACGGCATCAGAGGGTCTGCCTAGACAATGGCTTCCGGATACAAGGACCTCAATATAAATGGTAACTCTTTCAAAAGCTAATGGCTGGGACATTATCAGTCCTGAAACCAAACGCCAGTCCCAGACACTGGATAAACATCCCTTTTGATATTATTGTGGAGAAAGAGGGTCACATGACTCAAATGGCCATTTTGAAATCTCTTTATTCCTTTGAGAACTGAAAAACCCCAGATTGCTGTGTTAATACCAACTGGAAAGAACTCCAGCAGCCCAGCTAACCCTGCAGCCGGCCAACATCCCTCAACTCCTCCAAGCCTGGTTAATTTTAAAAGTTTCTGATCATCGCCTGCCAAGCAGTCTAAGCACAGAAATCCCACCATGCTCCAGCATTATTGATTTCAAGGATTTTCGTGTTGTCTCCAACCAGAAACTCATCTGGACTGAACCCCGCCACGAAGGAAACACCCTTTGGACTTTGACTTCTCAGAACCTGGAAATCACGTGAGCTAATATTCCTGTGGTTCTTTTACTGTTGTTGCCCATAGTTGTGAATCTTCCTCTTTTCTACCCCTCCCCTCCCCCGCTCTTTGTGTGTGTGTGAACACTGCCCCCCCACCCCCCAACCACCAGCCCTCCCAGGTTTGAATGTGGATAAACTAATATTCTGTGTTAATCGTTACGAGAGTTTTCTGTGAGTTATTGGAAATTGCATCACATGAACTGAGGGTTTGGGGAAACAATTTAAAACAAAACTTTTAAAATAATGCAAAACACATCTGCTTATGGACAGACAAGGAGAGGATTTAGAAGTTCAGTTCGACTCTCCCTTGTCCATAAAAGTCTCATAAACACAATATCCAACCTTGGGATCAAGAGGAGAGAATACAACAAAGGAGGGCTCTCAACAACAGAGTCTGCAATGCCAACAGTAGGTGGTACCACAGTGGGAGGCTGGTCAGGATACAACCATCCAAGGAAGGCATCACAGAAGGCGGACACTGGCATTTGGCAGCAAAGTTGTGTCTATGAAATACATCTTCGCTTTTTGTCCAGGAGGCTCTTTTATTGCCCACCAGTAGCTACAGCATTGTCAGCTGCCAATAGATTTCACCTATGAAAAGCTTCACCCACCACAGAATTTCAAGCATTTGCCAAGCACACCACCAGCACTTAGGTTTTTATTTAGAATCACGTGTGAAACAGGAAAGAGCAAGAGAGCAGAAGTGGTGCACAGTGCCTGTTACTCTGAAAGGAACGGCATTCCACAGTTAAATAAAAAGTAGCAAAAGTACTAAAGAGGAATGAGTAACCAATGAGTAAGCCACCTTCTCCAAAAGCGGAAGATGAGGGCTGAGCTGAAATGCAATCATGGTCAGGATTCTCTGACCATGGAACACATCACATCAACCTGCCCACCAAGATCTGTTGTAACAGACACCTTCGGCTGGATTTTACATGTCCCTGCCGGGCATAGTTTCGGTATGGGGAGCAAGTAAACAGGGCGGGTGCCCAGCCCACCACCTTCCCACCCAACCCCTAGTCCACCATCATAACACAATAGGTGGGCAGGCAACAAAATCGGCGGCATATGTAAGTAAATAATTAAAGTTTCAACTGAGCTTGTCAATTGAACCCAATAATACGCTGCCCACATCATAATACAGTTGGCATGGGCAGGCAGACAGAAGTGGGAAGCCTATTTTTTCAAGAACATTTTTAAAAGAGCGGGAATGAAGGGAGGGGTTATATCTTCATGTGTGCCCTTTGCGTATCGGGGCGCAGGCCCCGTAAGATAGTAACCTCCTCTTCCTTCCTACCTGCCTGCCCTCTAATACACCAGCCCCCTCCCCACCCAATACCTCAACGTTACCTCACTCCAGTATCCATTGGGCCTTCTCAGCACCCACTACTAAGCTCTTGGCACTGCCAGGACTGCTGGAGCTACCAGCCAATCCAATTGACTAGCAACTCCTGAGGGTGGTGGCCTTCCAGTGAGGGGTGGAAGTCCCACTGTGAGCCAATTTAGCCTGCCCACAGCATATTATGGCTGCGGGGCGGGCATGCAAAGAGCGAGTCGGCCTCCAGCCGACTTTCCTTCCAGAGAGTTGGGAGTGTGGGGACAAGTTGTCCATCCTCCTGTAAAATGCAGTCCCTTATTTCTCTGAACATCTCAGGTGGCCAACAAATGGATAGTCAAACTATACATTACATTATAAACTTATCCCATTATACAGAACTTTGAGTAGTATAAAAAATCTATTTGAAGTTTATCTTTTCACTAACTTAAATGCATATGTCCTATTGTTCTACTGGCCTGACTGACCATAAAAGTAATACTCTCAGTTCTTCTTATCTCTTCTCTTTGGCTTTGCATTGTTGCCAATGATTCACATTCACTGCTCATCTGGCGTGAGTCTTCAAGTGGGACTACAGTCCTATTTGAGCAAAGCATTGTCGGTTGCAGTGAGGGCATTGTAGGTCATCATTCACTAATGCAGGGCTACAGTTGGCTACTCCTTCCTGTGTTGATGTTTTTCTGTGGCAAGCTGAAGACGTATTTCTTCAAACTTCCGTGAAGCAGTGTGGAGATGTTGACACCAAACGTTTCGGTCACATGATGATTGTTCCCAACTGTTGAAGTTGATCTGGCGTGAAATGATGGGCGGGATTTAATGAGCCTGACGAAGGTCCTGACCACCAGTTGGACAGCCATTGGAGAGCACCCATCAGTTCTGTGGGGAGGCCTGACTGAATTAAGTGCTGATCAGGTATTGAAGTGGTCAACTTCAGGCCTTCCAGGATATTGAGGACCCTCAATCCCGCCACCCCCCCCCCCCCCCCCCCCCAACCCCCCCACACTCCTCTGAGAGCAGCTGGCCAGCAGAGGTCAGCAGCTCTTCGTTGCTGGCAGTGCTAGCAGTAGAGGTGGCAGCTGCCACTAATGCATCCACCAGAAACCCAGATGGCTGAGGGACCCTTTGCCAAAGTTAAGTGAGGCTGGGATGAGGGTCGTTGGAAAGGGGTCATGGGAGAGAGGGCTTGGGGTTGGAAGCAAGGGCAGGGGAGTGACATTCAGATGGTTCCCTTGCTCAGGCGCTGAGTGCCTGACCATGAGGGACCTCCCCTTGGAGGCCATTGCCAAACTCAACAAGTTTTGCTGGGTGGACTTAGAGTGAGGCGAAGAGCAACGTCGCTCCCATTTAATCCCTGAGCCACCAATAAATTGTGGTGGGCTCAGGGATAATTGGTGTGAATTGGTTCATTAATGAACCTAATTGACATCCTGTCACCAGCAGACAAATCCCTGTGTCTGGCCCTTCCTGCCCCAACTTAATTAGGAACTTTTCCTTTTTCCTACATGTTGACAATAAGCAAGCACACTTCATGATACATACTAGGACCTCACAGCTCACAGCTGGCAATCTTATCTTTGGCACTTAATATTCTATATACCTTAGTGTTAAGACCAAGTAGTTGGTAAAGCTGAGTTATTTAAAAACCCAGAGAAAAACTTTAAACAACTGTCATAACCTATAATTATAAGTGTTATATTTGAGATGCGACTCTAAATTCAGGAATCAGACCACCAGTTCTTGAGGTTTTACATTAAACTAAATGAAAGATTTTATTAATTTATACAGGTTAAAATATATGTACACATGGCTACAAATTACTACGATCATAACTTTTAACAAATTCCCAAACTAATCTCTAGTAAGGTAACAGCAACCCATAGACTTAAGTAGACACCAGGCAAAGCATTTTCACCTTACAAATTCAAAAAGAGGTTCTTTGCACTTTGGTTCCTATGGTGGCTTACAGCTGCTTTTGATCTCACATTGCCTCTGCTCTAACACTGCTGAAATTATATCTAGCCTAGCCCATTGAATGTAAATTCTCATTGTATCAACAACCTCTGAACTAAACCTCTCAATAAAACCCCTTTCATAGCACCAATTTTATTCGTAATATAAACATATTGCTTGGTATCTGCTAGATAGGTGGCAGTTTGCACCCCACTTCTCCATGCTCTATTCAAAAAATGCAAATGCACTCTACCTCTCTGTTTACATCTCAAACTAGTACATATCAAAGCACCCAGGCTAGCTGGCTTTAATCCAATTAAGACACACCCAAAGACTAAACCTCTATTTTAAAAGAAAAATATTTTCCAATAATATTATATTCGTTAAAAGCTTCATGACACTCAGTGAGGTCACTCATTACCCTTTTTCTCCTCTAGACTGTAGAACTGAAACTGCCCTAATCGTTCCTCATGCTCCAGTAGTTTGCACAAAATCCTTCTCAAAAACTGTCTCTGAAGATAACAAATGGCCTGAATAATTAAAGTCAAGTCTTTCAAAGGCAAAGCCTTTAGTCCAAATTGACACTATGCTGTAACATTTGATGTCCTTGGATACTCTTAAATTCTTATAGCTACCAAGATCAATTCTATTTGTATCCATGTGACCCTGGAAATCATCACTGTCTGTTTAAATACACACATGCATTGTGGCTCTGCCCAAGAGTCCAAAGGGTTAATTTGTTCAAACATATCCGTAAAGTTTAATATTGCCCAATATTTAGAAAGTTAGCAATACAAAAGTTAATTTTCAAAAAGTATCAAGATCATTTCACACAAGGTCATTCTTGTTGCTCTTGTCTACAACTTTTCCAATGCTTGTACGCCCTATGGAAGTATACAACCCTAGTAACACAACAGGGCTGATACCATACTTGAGCACTCCCAGTATTGCTCACAGGGAGCACTGGTTGGGAAGTCGTGAGTACCAGGGGTGGACACCGGATTATGGATGTGAACCTCAAGAAATTGATCCTCGAGTTCCACCTAAATATCCAGGGAAAGTTTCTGGCACCAGTTGGACCTCATAGATATCTCACCAACAAAAGAATGAAACTTCAGACGGTCTGCCTTATCAGCAGCCTTAAGGTAAGATCCAGGAGCAAGGTTTCAAAGGTACTTCAGAATGAGGACTGATCACAGCTGGCAGAAGTACTGTGGGCCAAGGAAGAGCACTCCTGGCATGAAATGTTGTCTCGATACATAAAATGTTTCTTTAAATTTATGTTGGCAGCCATTGGCTAGGCCATATCCATGTCTCAGAAACATAAGTGGTGCAGACCAATTTCTTGTGAGATGCCTTAAAAGGACTTTATGGCCAGAATTTTGACCTTGATGGGCGGGCGGGCAGCCGAACTCTGCTGCCGAAACGAGGCCCTCTGCCATTTTGAGTGGGGGGGCCATTAAGGCCCGTCCAGCGGCCTGCCCAACAGGAAGCACTATGCGCTATGCACTTCCTGTGTGGGAGGTGGAGGGATTCAACATCTGTCAAAGTGCGCTCTTTCATCCATGCGCGCAAAAGAGCACACTGCTCCCTGAGACTAAGTGCTGTCTCAGGGAGAGCGCTGAGTGTTTAAAAAAACTTTAAAAATTGAGAAAGAAAAACATTATTAACACGTCCCCCTCATGTGACATTGTCACACGAGATGGGTCATGTTAATATGAGTGAAACTTTAATAAACTTTTTAAAAACTGAGTTAAAACCTCACCCCGCCAATGGATGAGGTTTTATCTTTTTACAGAAGCCCGCTGGGGCTCCTGGCCTGCCCGCCAGCCTTAATGTTGGATGGGCAGGTCTTTCAATGAATGTAATGATCCTGTCAATGACCTCAATTGGCCACTGACAGGTCAGCGGGCGAACAGCTGATTTCACTGCCCGCCCGCCTTCCTAAAAATTTAAATGAACTGGGATGACGTCGGGGGTTCCTCCCGAGGTCATCCTGCGTCATTTTCCCGTCGGTGAGCGGGCCCCGCCCCAAAATCACCAATGGAAAAATTCTGGCCCATGCCTTTCATTAGCATATAGAAGGGGGTAACAGCTGTTTTAGATAACCACCCTGGATTCCTAATTTTGGATAGGATAGATTTTCAGGTTTCCTCAGAGCACAGGATATTTCACTTTATTCTAGATTCTATCTTTATTCCATCACTTTGCATTCACACTGCATTTGTACACATCTTTTATTTCCTTATCTGTACTCTTCCCACTCCCTTTGGTTTTTGTACCATGAAGCCTTTTGTCAATTAATCTCCTCTGCCCTCCACTCTATTACAGAAGTTCCCTTTTGTTCTTCCCCTCCCTCTCCCATTTTCAATTGCTCAACTTCTGTTATATTCCCATCTTTCCTTAGTTTTTGATGAAAGGTCTCAACCTGAAACATTAATTCTGCTTCTCTCCACAGATACTGCCTGACCTACTGAGTATTTCCAGCACTTTTTGTTTTTACCCCAAAATTAGACCTTTTGCGCCTGTTTTACACTTGCAAGGACAAATTTCCATTCCATTGTACCTAATTTTCCATCAAGTTAAAATGAGCAGAATATCAGATACCAAGGAGCTTCCAATTTCCCTGAAAGTGTTGATCTGCACCATCAGTGCTGACAGTGTAGTGCCAGCTGTTTTGCAATGGTATGTCGTCAATTTGTCATGTAGATTTAATTCTTCCTGTAATCCAGTAGTTGGTTTAGTGGAGTTGTAAAACCAGCATTAGACTTGTGATCCAACCATTGGAAGATTTCTTCTGTGCTACAAGTCTTCACTTGTCCTCCCTCTGAGCACCACTCCCTGCTGCCAATGCCAGATCGTGGAATCACCATTGTGCATGACAAACCCATTCTTGGTATACAAATCTATGATTTTGAGACAAAAGTGCACAAAGTAAGTTTTTCACAATAAAGTTTCAACATAATGTTGAGTAAAGTTTATCATTGAATATTGTAGGAGATAGATTTGCAAACATACAATTATGTTCATAAAATTTGAGCTTTAGGAATGTGCTTTCACTTATTACTCAGCGGGTGGCACTGAAGAACATCGGAATTTTTCTTCAATCACCGGTGGTATTGCTTAATTGCTCAGTACTTCTAATTTCAATGTCATTCATCCCATCCATTTTATTTATCTAGAGAATTGTTTCTCATTCAATATTCTTTGAGGTGATTTCACATTATCTCTGGTCAACTTGTTGCGAATATCACAAACAACTTTGAATCTAGGTACAGACACTGTAAATTGAATGATCCTCAAGAGATAATTTACTGGAAGATAATTTGGCTTGCCATTTGACACTAATACTTTCCCATTTGGCGTAGTCATACATACTTGCTTTTTTAAAAAAAAACTTAGCCTTTCCTTAGCAAATCTAACAGAAACAACTGCAAAGAGACTAGTACTTCAGAAAACTAGCAAATACCCCAACAATAACAATATAAAAACAGCATCAGGCTTTTATCAGTACTTACAACACCGCATTTCAAGCCAGTGGATCCGGCACTCACCAATGCTGCGGGTGAACAGCACTATTAAGCAATAATGGAGGATCTATGGGGAGCTGAGAATAGGCGTATCTGTTGAGGGTGGGAAAGGATTGGACAGAGCGAGTGGAGGAGTCTGGGACAGACAGTCAGCAGCACCTATAGGAGAGTGCGAGAGGAGGACCCTGAGCCAGGCAGTCTGCAGCATCCAAAGGAGAGTGCTAGAGGAGAACCCTGGGACTTGAGCACACGGACCTGTGTGAAAAGGGCAGCGGGAGATAAAAACCGATGGCAGAGGATCCTTCAACCTGTTTCCACCTGTCAGAGCCAGCATATGACATCACAGGAAAACAGGTAGGTAT
Organism: Carcharodon carcharias; assembly: GCF_017639515.1. Taxonomy (NCBI): domain Eukaryota; kingdom Metazoa; phylum Chordata; class Chondrichthyes; order Lamniformes; family Lamnidae; genus Carcharodon; species Carcharodon carcharias. The sequence continues at coordinate 32,447,050 of NC_054468.1, read as the reverse complement.
CTCTTCCGTGTCTCTTTTGATTGGCCAAGTAGTTTAAATCAGCAGATGTTATTACAGCTGAAGAGTATAGTTAACAAATTCATTTTTAAAATGCTTAGCATCCAAATTAATTAATTAAATAGAATAGAGATGGTTGGGCAGGCGATGTATTACACCAGTAGCACGTAGGAGCTGGTGGACGCCAGTGCGATCCACGATGACCACATCTGCAACACATGTTGGCTGCTCGAGGAATTTCGGCTCAGAACTGATAAGCTGGAGTCCAAGCTGCAAACATTGTGGCACATCAGGGAGGGGGAGAGTTATCTGGACACTGTGTTTCAGGAGACTGTCACACCCCTTAGATTAATTACATCAAATTTGGACTGTGATCAGGGACAGGAGGGTGTGACTGTGAGTGAGGCAGTAAGGGGATCTAGAATTTCGATTTGGAGGAACCTCAGCCAGTGCCCTTGTCCAATTGGTACGAGGTTCTTGCTCCCAGTATGGACGAGGGAAAACAGACAGCAGGGAGAACGAGTGAACGGACCACAGCACCGTGGTACAGAGTGTCATTCAAGTGGAGGGAGAAAAGAGAAATGTGGTAGTAATAGGAAATAGCATAGTTAGGGGAATAGACACTGTTCTCTGCAGCAAAGACAGAGTCCCAAAGGCTGCATTGCCTGCCTGGTGCCAAGGTTAAGGACATCTCTTCTGGGCTGGAGAGGAACTTAGAGTGGGAGGGGAAGGATCAGTTGTTGTGATCCACTTAGGTACCAACGACATAGGTAGGACTAGGAAAGAGGCTCTGCTGAGGGACCGTGAGCAACTCAGGGCAAAATAAAAAAGCAGAACCACAAAGGTAATAACTCCGGATTACGACCTCAGCCATGTGCAAATTGGCATTGGGTAAATAAAATTAAATAGGTAAATATGTGGCTCAAAGATTGGTGTGGGAGAAATGGGTTCTGCTTCATGAGACACTGGCACAAGTACAGGGGAAGGAGAGAGCTGTTCCATGGGGACAGGCTTCATTTGAACCATGCTGGGACCAGTGTCCTGGCAAATCGTATAATTAGGGTTGTAGATAGGACTTTAAACTAGTGGTGGGGGGGAGGGCTCAACTGAAGGGAAGTTTAAAAAAAATCAAAAAGAAACAAGAGAGCAGAGGTGCAGCGTAGTGAAGAGGCAAACAATAATCAAAGTGTGACAGGAAGGGGCAGAAAATATAAGCAGAAGAGTGCAGCAGAAATTAGAACCAGAATGAGTAATAATGGTAAAAAGACAGAGCTTAAGGGTCTTTATCTGAATGCATGCAGCATCTGTAACAAGATAGATGAATTGATGGCACAAATAGAAATAAATGAATATAATTTAATGGCTATTACAGAGATGTGGTTGCAGGGTGACCAAGACTGGGAACTCAATATTCAAGGGTATTCGACGTTCTGGAAAAATATGCAAAAAGGAAGAGGAGGTGGAGTAGCTTTGTTATTAAAGGAAAGTATTAATGCGGTGATGAGCAGTGATATAGGCGCAATAGATCGTGATGTGGAATCAGTTTGGGTGAAATAAGGAATAGCAAGGGGAAGAAGTCACTGGTGGGAGTTGTCAATAGACCCCCGAAGAGTTGCCTCACTGTAGGACAAAGTATAAATCGGGAAATAATGGAGGCATGTAAGAAGGGCACTACAATTGTCATGGGCAGTTTTAATCTGCATATTGACTGGACGGATCTGGTTGGCAGGGGTAACATGGAAGACGAATTTGTAGAGTGCGTCGGGGATTGTATTTTAGAGCAATACATTGCAGAACCCACCCGGGAACAGGCTACTTTAGACCTAGCAATATGTAATGAGGTGGGATTAATAAGAGATATTGTAGTTAAGGATCCTCTAGAGGGTAGCAATCACAACATGGTAGAATTTCAAATTCAGTTTGAGGGCGAGCAACTCGGTTCTCAAACCAGTGTTCTCAACTCAAATAAGGGCAATTAAGAGGTATGAAGAAAGAGTTGTCTAAAGCGGGCTGGGAAAATAGACTAAGGGGAAGGTCTGTGGATGAGCAGTGGCAGACATTTAAGCAGCTATTTCATAAAGCTCAGCAAAAATTTACCCCGGTCAAAAAGAAGAACTCGATGAGAAGGATGAACCACCTGTGGTTAACAAAGGTGGTCAAGGAGAGTATTCAATCAAAAACTAAGGCATACAAAGTGGCAAAAACTAGTGGTAGGCCAAAGGTTTGGGAATTTTTTAGGAACCAGCAGCTGGTGATCATAACGCTAACAAAGAGGGAAAAAACTGATTATGAAAGCAGATTGGCAGGAAACATATAAACAAACAGAAAGAGCTTTTACAGGTATATAAAAAGAGAGTGCCTAAAGTGAGCGCGAGACCCTTGGAGGATGCAACTGCAGAATTGATGACAGGGAACAGAGAAATGACAGATAATTTAAACCAATATTTTGTGTCGGTCTTCACAGCAGAGGACATGGTAGATGTATTTGGATTTCCAGAAGACATTCGAGAAGGTGCCACATAAAGGTTATTGCACAAGATAAGAGCTCACAGTTTTGGTGGTAATATATTAGCATGGATTGAGGATTGGTTAACACATAGAAGTCAGAGAGTCGGGATTAATAGGTCTTTTTCAGGTTGGAAAGACGTAACTAGTGGAGTGCCACAAGGATCAGTCCTAGGGCCTCAATTATTTATTATCTATATGAATGACTTGGAAGAGGGGGCAGAGTGTAATGTATCCAAATTTGCTGACGATACAAAAATAGGTGGGAGGGCATGTTGTGGTTCTAACATAAGGAATCTGCAAGGAGATACAGATAGGTTAAGTGAATGGGTGGAAACTTGGCAGATGGAATTTAATGTAGGAAAGTGTGAGGTCATGCACTTTGGTAGGAAAAATCAAAGGGCAGACCATTATTTAAATGGAGACTCCAAAGGAGTGCAGCAAGGGATCTGGGTGTTCTTGTGCATGAAACACAAAAAGTTAGCATGCAGGTGCAGCAAGTAATTAAGAAAGCAAATGGAATTTTGGCCTGCATTGCTAGGGGGTTGGAGTTTAAAAATAAGGACATCTTGTTATAACTATACAGGGTGTTGATGAGGCCACACTTGGACTACTGTGTACAGTTTTGGTCCCCATATTTAAGAAAGGATATACTGGCATTGGAGGCAGTTCAAAAGGGATTCACTATGCTGATTCCTGAGATGAAGGGGTTCACTTATCAAGAACAGCTAAACAGCTTAAGCCTTTATTCATTAGAGTTTAGAAGAATGAGGGGTGATCATATTAAAACGTATAAGATTCTGAGGGGGCTTGACAGGGTCGATGTTGAGAAGATGTCTCCACTAGTGAGGGAATCTCAAACTAGGGGACATAGCTACAGAATAAAGGAACATTCATTTTAAACTGAGATGCGAAGGAATTTCTTCTCTCAGAGGGTAGTGAATATCTGGAATTCTCTACCCCAGATAATTGTGGAGGCTGGATCACTGGAAATATTTAAAGAGGAGATAGATTTTTGAAATTTCGGGGAGTTGAGGGCTATGAGGAGTTGGCACAAAAGAAGAATTGAGGCCTGGAGCAGACCAGCCATGATGTTATTGAATGGCAGCCAGGCTTGAGGGGCTAAATGGCCTACTCCTTCTCCTATTTCTTATATTCTTATATTGTTAGTCAAGGTTAAATAAGGCAATTTGTGCTCTAGGGTTACAATAAGAACAAAAGAAATAGGAACTGGAGTAAACCATTTGCCCCCTCGAGCCTGCTCCACCATTCAATAAGATCGTGGCTGATCTTGTTGTGTTTTGATTTCCACATTGCCATCTACCCCAATAACCTTTGATTGCCCAACAAGAACCTATTTACCTCTGCCTTAAAATTATTCAATGACCCCGCCTCCACCACCTTCTGAGGCAGAGAGTTCCAAAGTCGCACAACCCTCTGAGAGGAAAAAATTTCTCCTCATCTCTGTTCTAAAAGGGCGACCCCTAATTTTAAAAGTGCCCCATAGTTCTGGACTCACCCACAAGAGGAAACATCCTTCCCACGTCCACCTTGTCAAGGCCGTTCAGGATCTTGTATACTTCAATCAAATCACCCCATACTCTTCTAAACTCCAGTGGAAACAAGCCCAGTCTGTCCAACCGTTCCTCATAAGATAACCAATGCAATCCAGGTATCAATCTAGTAAACCTCCTTTGACCCACCTCCAATGCATTTACATCATTCCTTAAATAAGGAGACCAAAATTGCACATAGTATTCAAGGTGCAGTTTCACCAGTGCCCTGTGTAACTGAAGCATAACATCCTTACTTTTATGTTCAATCCCCCTCGTAATAAAGGATAGCATTCCAATAGCCTTCTTAATTACTTGTTGTAGCTGCATACTAATGTTTTGTGACTTATTTACTAGAACACCTAGATCCCTCTGCACCTCAGAATTATGCAGCCATTTTCCTTCCTGCCAAAATGAACAACTTCCCATTTCCCAGCATTAAACTCCATTTGCCAGACCTTTGCCCACTCTCAGCCTACCTATATCCATCTGCAACCTCCTGATGCCCTTTTCATAAAATACTTGCCTACCTATCTTTGTGTCATCTGCAAATTTAGCCATCATGTCGTCACTCCTCTCATCTAAGTTATTAATGCAAATTGCCAGAAGTTGAGGCCCCAGCAGACCTCTGTGGGACTCCACTTGTCACATCCTGCCAATCTGAAAAAAAACTATTTATGCATACTCTCTGCTTTCTGCCAGCCAGCCAATCTTCTATCCATGCTAATATGTTACCCCCTACACCATTCGCTTTTATTTTCCATAATAACCTTAGATGTGGTATCTTATCAAATGCCTTCTGGAAATCCAAGTACAGTACGTCTGCAGGCTCCCCTTTATCCACTGCACTTGTTACTCCTTCAAAAATCTCCAATAAATTGGTTAAACATGATTTTCCTTTCACAAAACCATGCTGACTCTTTACAATTGCCTTGAGCTCTTCTAAGTACCCAGCTGTAACCTCCTTAATGATTGATTCTAACAACTCCCCCATGACAGAAGTGAAGCTAACTGGCCTATAGTTTCCTGTTTTCTGCCTCCCTCCCTTCTTGAATAGGGGAGTTATATTTGCTACTTTCCAGTCTGATGGAACTTTTCCAGAATTTAACGAATTTTGGAAAATTAACACCAGCACATTGACTACCTCATAGGCCACCTCTTTGAAGATCCTAGGATGTAGTCCATCACGACCTGGAGAGTTGCTGGCCCGCAGCTCCGCCAATTTGCTCAGCACCATTTCCCCAGTGGTTTCAATTTCACCGAGTTCCTCTCTTCCTTTCAGCTCCTGATTTGCATCAGGCGATGAAAGGGAGAGAGGAAGGTACAACCTGTTATTTTCACTGTTGTACAGAAGGGAAGATTAGGCAAAATCTTATTAATCCTTCAATATATAATGAAGGCACCTTCTATCGGCTTTGAGAATTCTTCAATCAAGTTGATGACAGCACCACTTTTATCAAAAGTGGAGTTTTATCAATACTAAAGTAATGAAGAAAAAATCAGGACCGTTATTTTTTACCTGAAATTACTCAATCAGAGGTGGGGAGGCTGCAGAAGGATTTGAACAGGTTAGGAGAATGGGCAAAGAAGCGGCAGATAGAATACAACATGGGGTCATGCACTTTGGTAGGAAGAATAGAGGCATAGACTATTTTCTAAATGGGGAGAGAATTCAGAAATCTGGAGTGCAAAGGTTCTTGGGAGTCCTAGTCCAGGATTCTCTTAAGGTTAACTTGCAGGTTGAGTCGGTAGTTAGCAAGGCAAATGCAATGTTGGCATTTATTTCAAGAGGACTAGATTATAAAAGCAGGGATGTGCTGCTGAGACTTTATAAGGCTCTGGTCAGACCACATTTAGAATATTGTGAGCAATTTTGGGCCCTGTATCTCAGGAAGGACGTGCTAGCCCTGGAGAGGGTCCAAAGGAGGTTCACGAGAACGATCCCAGGAATGAAAGGCTTAACATATGAGGAACGTTTGAGAACTCTGGGTCTATACTCGATGGAGTTTAGAAGGATGAGGGGGATCTGATTGAAACTTACAGAATACTGAAAGGCCTGGATAGAATGGACGTGGGGAAGATGTTTTCATTAGTAGGAGAGACTAAGACCCGAGGGCACATCCTCAGAGTAAAGGGAAGACCTTTTAGAACAAAGATGAGGAGAAACTTCTTTAGCCAGAGAGTGGTGAATCTATGGAATTCATTGCCACAGAAGGCTGTGGAGACCAGGTCATTGAGTGTATTTAAGACCGAGATAGGTAGGTTCTTGATTGGTAAGGGGTCAAAGGTTACAGGGAGGAGGCGGGAGAATGGGGTTGAGAAACATATCAGCCATGATTGAAAGGCGAAGCAGACTCGATGGGCCAAAAGGCCTAATGTCTGCTCCTATGTCTTACGGTCTTAATTTACAATCAGATTGCTTTAACTATTTTTTGCATAAACATCGCACTTTTAATTGTATATATCTAATCATGTATTTTATCAGCCATTCCTGAAATGTGTTGTTAATTTTTTTAGATTATGGGTTGCATAATCATTCTGACAGTCTAATGAAAATGTGCCCCAATTTAATTTTTTGCAGATAATCTTAAATCATACCACATCACTTTAGACAGTGACCATAGGTCAAGAAAGTCAGTCAAGTCTAAAAGATTCATCCTGAAGATTCAGGCTGTCCAGCACTTTTATGGCCACTAGTGGGTGCACATAACATACAGCACTAATCCAGATGAAACAACCTGCCCTCGGTCACTTGTCAGTGCTAGTGTCTGCAGAGCAATTGAGCGAAGCAATGATCTTAGGTCCAAAACAGCTTTATTAATCACTGCATATATTAAGATTAGTCAAATTTTCATGGAAAACAACAAACAATAAAATATCATCAAAACAGAATATTTAACAAAGCAACTTCATCATTAATAACATCAAAATTCTTCACTGTTGCTTATACATCAGGTATAGTAAAGCAGTGGTTATACACTGGTTATACGCATCATTCGTGGGGGTTACGTTCCTGTGAAACCTTGCAAACAGCAAAATCGCGAACGACGAGCATACTTTACAATGGGAATCAATTGGTTAGGTTCCAGCCATCCTAAAATCTTACATGAATAAAGGATCAAAGGCAATAAAAGCTATGTTTTTAATAAGTTTAAAGAGAAAATTACTTGAGAAATTGTTTAATAAAACAAAACAAGAAGAATGCACAATTTGTGACACTTACAATACTTGAGAGTGGAGGTGGACTGTGATCAGGAACTAAATCGCGGCAACAAGGAACACACATACAAATAACGGTAGACGATGCCTACGCAGTTAAGATTTTCTACTGCAGGAAACACGTCATAGGCATTTTCTGTCTTTTAACTTAGTTTAGGCAATTTGTATTTTTTCGGCATTTTCTAAGTGAATATTTGCGCCTGCAATGGCTGAGCTGGTGTACAAAGACATTAGCTTGGATAAGCAAATTTGTGAAAGAGGCAGTCGCAATTGGCGCGGCTTTACTGTACTCATGGACTAACAGTTCAAAGTTCTGAGTGCAAATCCCATACTCCTAAATTGTGAAACTGAATTTATTAAATAAGAAAAATAATGACCTTTAAAAGCTACAACAACACAAAACCAAAATACTGCGGATGGTGGAAATCTGAAATTAAAAACAGAAAAATATTGGAAATATTCAGCAGGTCTGGCAGTATCTGTGGAAAGAGAAACAGAGTTAATGGTCTGGTTTTCATGGAAAGAGGTCCCATTTTTTGGCAGTAGGGGGAAGTGAGTGGGGCATGATTCACACAGGAAGGAAACAAACTCAGCAGGATCATTTGCGCTTAGTGCTGAATTCCGACAGACCCCAGTTTGGCAATTCCAAGGTCTGGGAGTTACAAATTGATGGAGCAGATGTAAATACTCTTGAATGGTGAATAAGATCTTTTTTAACTGTCATGATCTTAATTTAAATTTCCCAATCTTTGAACTGCACAAAAAACATGCTGCAGCTGTGAATGATTGTTAAAAAAAATTTCTTCTGTACATGATTGAAAGACCATTTGCCGTAGCATCTGTTGGAGCAGTTTCAATGAGGTCTTTGTTTTTTTTATTCATTCATGGGATATGGGCTTCGCTGGCTGGGCCAGCATTTATTGCCCATTCTTAGTTGCCCTTGAGAAGGTAGTAGTGAGCTGCCTTCTTAAACCGCTGCAGTCCATGCAGTGTAAGAACCCCCACATGCTGTTAGGAAGGGAGTTCCAGGATTTTGACCCCGCGACAGTGAAGGAACGACAATATGTTTCCATCTTAGGATGGTGAGTGACTTGGAAGGGAACTTCCAGGTGGTGATATTTCTGAAAGGGCTATTAATTATGAATGGTTGGCTAAGCTTCAAAAGCTACAATCATCTCAGCAGATGGTTCTGAGTTCATTATTTGATTGACAGCTTAAAGAGGCTTTTGAAGGATTAGGTGTACAAACAAGGAGTTTGTTTGCATTATAAGGGATTTACTACATGAGATTTAAAAGCTTTGATGCTTTCATGAATGGGAGTTGTTTTCACTATCAAGTCTGATACTGAAAGCTGTATTAGACTTTTAGAAGTTCATTTTTTTCATCTCCACATGGCTCTTGATGTCTGCCCTTGGTGGATACTGGGTGAGCTTGCATTCAGTTGGCATGGACAGCATGAGGGACCATGGGGGGTGGATAGGGGGGAATGAATTGGCACTGAGTTGGCATGGCAGTATGAGGGGCCATGGGGGGAATGGGTGTTTGGTTCTTCTGTTTATAGCAAACATACCAATGATATAACAAAAAGTGGTAAAACAATAATATGGGTTTTTCATTTAAGACTATGGACGGGATTTTCCAGCTCCGTTATGGTGGGACCTGCCATGAGAGATTCAACAGCCCAGCCATGTGATCCCTGCAGCAGGCGGGGCCGGAAACTCCTACCCTATGTACGTACAATATTAATACTAGGCTATGTAGACTCCGGGGGTGATGGTGCTAGATTAGCATGTCAGGCGCCCAGGCAATGCTCTGTGGACATGGTTTCAGATCCCACCATGACAGCAGTGAAATTTAAATTCAATTAATAAATCAGGAATATAAAAGAATATCTGGAATAAAAAATCTAGTCTTAGTAGTGATGATCATGACAACTACCATCGACTGCTTTAAAAACCCATTTGGTTCACTAATGCCCTTTAGGGAAGGAGATCTGTCATCCTTACCTGGTCTGGCCTGCATGTGACTCCAGATCCACAGCAATGTGGTTGACTCTTAGCTGCCCTCTGCAATGGCCCAGCAAGCCATTCAGTTCAAGGGAAGATGCTGTCCTTGCCAATGGCGTCCACATCCCATGGAAGAATAAAGAAAAAACACATCTAATCTGCAGGACTGCTGCAGTGTTCTGTCTACAGAGTCATGGGATCATATGTCATAACCTGTCTTGAGATAGTTTGTGGTGGACAGTACTTTAAGAAGTGTTCCCTTAAAGGTGCATGTACATCACATTGTAACATACCCCTTTTTCTAAATTAAAGTTTTATTCTTAAAGAATTAATAACTATTTACATGACATCAAAATAAAATTGTGTTGAATATGCTATTATACAAAGCAATAAATGTATAAGTATCCAAAGCATATTGGTTGTTTACTTATACGTCCATACTTAGCTACGGTGATCTTGGTTTGAGGTTACCTTATGTTTTCACAATGCTGGTTATCGGCAGGGGTGCTGTGTGTGGGCTGTGTCTTAGATCATGTTTTACTAACAATGGAGTTACGCAGTGTTTCTAATTGTGGTACTGGTCTGATTGACAACTGTTTGCCATATGGTGTTCATTTTGATACAACCTCAGCTCTGGACATATGCTGATGGTTTCCGTTGGATTCCATGTGCCACCAGCTGGATGAGGTACTCAAACTTTTTGTCTGACCTTTAGGTTGGGTGATTCATTGCCTGCATGCCAGTCATGGGCACCTTTCATATTGCCCTGTTCTTCAAATAAGCACTTATGTACTCTTGGGGGTATTGTCACGACAACAGGAAATCGTGACTGAGTGAGATCTACCTACAACTTTGCCAGCTAACCACAAACATATTGAACTGTTTAAAGAAGAATTGTTTTAAAAAGATACAAGGAAAGACACTGATCCAAAATGATTGCCACAAGTCACCTGATGTCTGATATTGTAATTTCACCACTTCTCTGGAAAATTTCAATATGAAACGGACTGCAGCCCTGTCACATGGAATTTCACACCTGGGGTGTGTCAAGGTACACTTCAAACAGGGACTCTCTTGAAAGGAAGACATTAAAAATGCTAAATGCTGGACTTAAATCAACTGTCATTCTATCAAGACAATGGAAACAGCTAACCAGCCAAATCACAGAATCACAGATTTGTTATGGTGCAGAAGGGGGCCATTTGGCCTATCGTGTCTGCACTGGCCCTCCAAATGAGCATCATGACTTAGTGTCATTCTCCTGCCTTTTCCCTGTATCTTTGCACATTGTTTCTATTCAAATAATCATCTATTGCCCTCTTGAATGCCTTGATTGAACCTAACTCCACCACAATTCCAGGCATGCATTCCAGACTCAAACCACCCACTGTGTGAAAATGTTTTTTCACACATCACATTTGCTTCTTTTGCAAATTACTTTAAATCTGTGCCCTTTTGGTCTTGATCCCTTGACAAGTGAGAACAGTTTCTCCCTAACTACTCTATCCAGCCCTCTCATGATTTTGAACCTCTTTCAACTCATCTTTTGGTCTTCTCATCTCCAAGGAGAACAGTCCCAACTCTCCAATCTATCTTCATAACTCAAGTTTCTCATCCCTGGAACTATTCTTGTAAACCTCCTCTGCACTCTCTCCAATGCAATCACATCCTTCCTATAATGTGGCACCCAGAACTGTACACAATACTCCAGCTGAGATCTAACTAGTGTCTTGTATAAGATCAGCATAACCTCACTGCTCTTGTATTCTATGCACCTATTAATAAAGCCCAGGATGCTGTATGCTCTATTAACTGCTCTCTCCACCTGTCCTGCCACCTTTAATGACTTATGTACATATGCATCCTGGTCTCTCTGCTCCTGCACACCCTTAAGAATTGTACCCCTTATTTTATATTGTCTCTCCATGTTCTTCCTACCAAAATGAATCACCTCACACTTCTCCACATCAAACTTCATCTGCCACCTATCTGCCCATTTCACCAACTTGTCTATGTCCTTTTGAAGTTCTACACTGTCCTCCTCAGAGTTTACAATGCTTCCAAGTTTTGTATCATCCACAAACTCTGAAATTGTCCCCTGCACACCAAGATCCAGATCATTAATACATATCAGGAAAAGAAAGGGTCCCAATACCTACCCCTGGGGAACTCAACTATAAACTTTCCACCAGCCTGAAAAACATCCATTAACCATTACCCTCTGTTTCCTATTACTCAGCCAATTTTGTATCCACATTGCTACCGTACCTTTTATTTCAGGAGTTATAACTTTTCTCACAAGTCTTTTGTGCGGCACTGTACCGAATACCTTTTGAAAGTCTATGTACACCACAGCAACAGCATTACCATCATCAATACTCTCTGTTAGGTCTTCCATAACTCTAGCAGGTTAATTAACTATGATTTCCCCTTTAGAAATCCATGCTGGCTCTTCCAAATCAACCCACATTTTTCCATGTGACTACTAATTCTATCCTGCATAATTTTCTCTAGCATCTTCCCCACCACTGAAGTTAAACTGATTGGTCTGCTACTGCTGGGTTTATCCTTACAACTTTTTTTGAACAAGGGCATAATGTTTGCAATTCTCCAGTCATCTGGCACCTCCCCTGAGTCTAGGACAGACTGAATGATTATGGCCAATGCCTCTGCAATTTCCTCTCTTACTTCCTTCAATATCCTTGGATGCATCTCATCTGGTCCCGGTGCCTTGACAACTTTAAGTACTGACAGTTTATCCAACACTTCCTCCTTATCAATTATGAACCCTTCTAGTGACAGAGTTTCCTCTTCTGTCACCGTGGCCTCAGTAGCATCAGCTTCCTTGGTAAAGACAGATGCAAAGTATTCATTTCACACCTCAGCAATGCCCCCTGCCTCCATGTGTAAATCCCCTTTTTGATCCCTAATCCTCTTTTCACCACCTCTCACTATTTATGTGCCATTAGAAGACTTTGGGATTCCCCTTTATGTTGGTTACGAGTCTTTTCTCATGATCCCTCTTTGCTTCTCTTATTTGCTTCTCACCTCCCCTCTAACCTTCTGTATTCCATTTTGTTCTCAGTTGTATTTTTTACCTGACACCTGTCCTAAGCACTCTTTTTCTTCTTTATCTTAATATGTGTCTCCTTTTCCATCCAGGGAGCTCTGGATTTGTTTGCCCTACCTTTCCCTTTTGAGGGAATATACCTTGACTATGCCCAAACCATTTCTTCTTTGAAGGTAGTCCATTGTTCAGCTATAGTTTTTCCCGCCAACCTTAGGTTCCAGTCTATCCGACCCAGCTCCATTCTTGCTCCATTGAAGTCAGCTTTCCCCCAGTTAATTATTCTTACTCTGGGTTGCACATTGTCCTTTTCTACCATTATCCTAAACCTTACAATACAATGATCATTGTCTCCTAAATGTTCCCCCACTGGCACCTAATCTATTTGGCCCACCTCATTTTCAAGAACCAGGTCCAACAGTGCATCCTTTTTTAAATAAAAGTAAAAAGCAAAGTGCATCCTTTCTTGTCGGACCGGACACATACTGCTGTAGAAAATTCTCCTGAACACAATCTAGAAACTTTTGCCTCTCTCAGCCCTTTCCAGTGTCTCAGTCTACATTTGGGTATAACTACATCTATAATGTTTGCATCTCTCTGTAATTTCCCTGCAGATTTGTTCCTCTACATCCTTCCCACTAGTTGGCAACCTATCAACTGCACCGAGCAATGTAATTGCATACTTTTTGTTCCATAGCTCTAGCCAAATTGATTCTGCCCTTGAACCCTCTGGGACATCCTCTTTCTCCAGCACTGTAATGCTCTCCTTAACCAATACTGCCACCCCTCCCCCTTTCCTTCCTTTCTTATCTTTTCTGAACAACTTGTGTCCAGGAATATTTAACACCCAGTCCTGCCTTTCCTTGAGCCAGGTCTCTGTTATTGTCACAACATCATATTTCCACATGGCAATCTGCACCTGTAACTCCCCAATCTTATTTACTATACTCCGTGCATTCACATGCATGCACAGTAACCTTGATTTAGACTTCATGACTTTGTCCCTTACTTCAACTCCACCTATTAACTTACTATTCTCTATACTAGTGCTATCTGTCTCTCCCAGTATTTTGTGCACCCTGGTTTTCTTCTCTAGTACTCTCTCCAGGTTCCCACACCCCTACTAATTTAATTTAACGCTCCCCAAACAGCACTAGCAAAACGCCCTGCAAGGAATTCAGTCCCGGCTCTGTTCAGGTGCAACCCGTCCGGCTTGTACAGGTGCCACCAACCCCAAAGCCAGTCACGGTGTCCCAGAAATCTAAAGCCCTCCCTTCTACACCATCTTTCCACCCACGTATTCATCTGCCTTATCCTCCTACTTCTGTAATCACTTGCATGTGGCACTGGGGGTAATCCAGAAATTATTACATTTGAGGTCCTGCTTGCTAATTTTCTACCTAGCTACCTAAATTCTGATTGCAGGACCACATGCCCCTTCCTACCTACATCATTGGTATTCAATGTGGACCACAACCTCTGGCTTATCACCCTCCCCCCAGAAGAATGTCCTGAAGCCACTCAGCCTTGAACCTGGCACCAGGAAAACAACATATCATCCTGGAGTCACGTTTACAGCCACAGAAATGCCTGCCTGGTCCCCTAACTAATGAATACCCTATCACTATTGCTCTTCCACACTTCTTCCTCCCTCTCTGTATAGCCGAGCTACTCATGGTGCCACAAACTTGGCTCTGACTGCACTCCTCTGAGGAAGTAACAACCTCACCAGTTTCCAAAACAGAAAACTGAGTTGCAAGCCGGATCCCAGGGGTCTCCTACACTGCCTGCCTGGTTCTCTTGGACTGCCTGGCAGTCACCCATTCCCTTTCTGCCAGCATGCTCCTAGCCTGCAGTGTGACCACCTCTCTGAACATGCTAATCACACAACTCTCAGCCTCACGGATGTGCCACAGTCACTCCAGCAGTCGCACGGGTTCAAAAATCCGGAGCTCATGTTTCTGCAGCAGGCAGCACCTCCTGCACATGTGGTTGTCTAGGACACCAGGAGTGTCCACAACTTCCCATATATTACAGGACACGCATGCCACACAACAAAGATGCCCTGCCATGTTTTAACTTTACTTCCCTTATGTTAACTTTATTGTACTTTGGTTGACTTATATTACTCTATTTTACTGGCCCTGACTTAATTTTATCCCCTACTCCAAGTATTTCTTACTTAAAAACAAGTAGCTACTTCTTGAAAGATAATATGCTTTTCTAATTTACTGCTATTTAAAGACACTCCCTAATAGTAGTTTCTTGCCAACCAATGAACTTAAGGTTTTCCTGTGATGTCACTCTTCATTTTTTTTTCCTCAAACCCAGCGTTCTAGGGCTGAAGCTAAAGCAGCTGTCCCCTGTGCGATCTCCAACCAGGTTCACTTTCTGTCTCTCTTCTGGGTAAATATTCATCAAACATTCAAATCCCCTGTGGAGGATGAAAAATCCATCTCCTGTTGATTTCTATCTTGAAATTTGTCACAAGTTTCAGAGACGAAAAGATCAAAAAATGGGATTACTTGGCCTGCAACAATGACTGGAAGACGTGCTAATCAAATTCCTTTCTGGGAACATACAGACAGGAGTTTTAAAAATTGGTTCTGCCAAGCAGAATCAGAAGGTTAAGGGGGAGAAAGAAACATCACAGTCATCTGAAAACATTACTGGAAGAGAGCAGTAAAGATCTCTTTCCCTGTGTTACTCTCTGAAACTAAAAGAATGCCTTCAACAAAGTGCAGACCTGAAGCAAGATTGACTCCAGGATTCTACAGTAAACCAACTGACTTAAAGCCACTACAACCTTCAACAATCTACAACTCAAAGACAAGCAAAGGACTTAATTGTATATTCTTTTAACTTTTTATTGGACTTTAATTTTCTTACTTCTGAAATCTGTGTGTGTCTGTCATCACATCTATATTATTTTTCTCGGGTTTAGCAACAAATAAACTTACTCTTCCTTGAGTCAACAAAACCTGGTTTGATTGGCTCATGATTAAAACAATAAATACATTTGGATTGGAAAAGGCATTTACAGGGAAAATAAATTTTAAAATCTTTATTGCAGCCAACCAAGGAGGCTGAATAGAAATGGGAGACAGCTCACCTCTCCTCACCCGGTCGTGACAGTATTGATGAATGATGACAGGGAAACATTGTTTGCATTTGTCTGCTGAATAGTAATTCCACATTGGTTCCACAGTAAGATGAAGTTTGTAAGCTCAGAACGGGTATATATATTCGCATCAGGCCATGCGAGTATATATTCACTTCAACCATCTGTTGGCTGATGATCTGCATTGGAGAGTTAGGTGGTCTTTTTCTGGTTTAAGCATGTGGTTTGAAATAGCACTCCATGTGGCCTGTGGTCTTCATCATTGTCTTATCAAAACCATGAATGGTGACCAAAGAAAGGTCCCTGCATGCTGGTGGGTCTGCAATCACTGAACACATGGTGTCCATGGTATAAATCTGAGGTGACCAGTGTGAGTTGTTGTAGCAACACTTGTGTAATGGATCCCAGGGACAGAATCTCTGAGCTATCATATGCGATGTTTGGCAGTGGTTCCTTGAGCCATAACTTTCCACTTCTGTGAGTCCATACATTTCAGTGTGTGAAGTGGAAGGATGTTTGCACCTGCACCAATATCTAGTTTTGCATATAATTTGTGATGTCCCTGCATCTTTGGGCACCTGGATGGTGGCAAAGTCTTTTAATGATATCACTGTGCCAATGCATCCTTTGATGCTCACCATATTGAACATCTGCTCACTTAGCGTATTGATATGCTGTTCATCCCCATCACCTGAACATATAGCTTGGCTAGATATTTTGTTGATCTTGGTTTGGCGATGTTTGGTATGTGCTCATGTTTGGTTGGAATGCTGTACCTGTCTGGCTTTTAGTTGTGGCTTCTCATGATGTCAAATCACCTGTCCTGGCCTTTGCTTTCTCCAATGGCATTTCTAGTACCCTCTGGCACCACATGTCTTGCATACATCATTAAAAGTTGGGAAATTTCTGGGTGCATGTGTGAGGCCACACCACCTGCAAAGCTTACACGGCTTGCCTGTGTTGACTATCATGCCAATGGTGGACAAATTACACATAGCCTGTAGACTCCATTTACCCAGTAGTATGGCTTCATACTTGCATCCACTTTTTAGAATGCTTCCACTCTATAACCTTTGGGTTGGTCCAAATGGTCTTTTTGGAATTCTTCTATGGGGGTTGATTCTACCACAAACTTGATTATTTCATCAGCTAGCTCTGCTGCCATAAAATCACAATCACACCCCTTGTCTCTGCGTCTACTTAAGAGTTGATTTATGGCCTCCTCCAGTTGCATTCTAAAGGACATGAATTCCAGACAGTAGATTCAGAAGTTGAGCTTTATGCATAATCATCTTCGAGTGTTGACCATATTTTGTTTAGATTTTTGAGGTCATCTTCTGACAGACCCTTTATGGCTTGTTTATCCAAATTGGAAGTATCAGGCCCAGAAAACAGATCTCTACATGTTATCTGAACAGAATGAACTGAGAACGGAGGTCTGCTGCCTTCCAGTTGAGTGTTGGAAATTTTGTGGCCATCCTATTTTGCATGATTAGTCGGAGTATCTGTTTCAGGAACAAAAGTTCAGGATCTCACAGTCCTCAGGGCTTGATTTATTGTGTCTCCCTGACTTTCAGTACCTCAACTGGCCACAGCTTGTTGGTTCACTGCAACGGTAGTGCTGTTGAGCTGCTACTGCCTTCCATGAGGCTATGATTTTGGTGGGAAAATGAACTCCAAGCTTGAGAAAGTAAACTTAGCAGTGAAAAATGCATTTTACAGCTTTCTACAAACTGTTGGGAGCTGTAACTGGATGGACTGTTCTTGCTTGGCCCAGTCTTGAGTGTTTAATTTCCCCCCCCCACCCCGCCCACCAACCTTGACCTCTTGAAGAGATGGCCAGCAGAAGCAATGGATTCTCCTATCTGTTGGGCTCTGCCTAGTGCTAAACCCCTGGAGTTAGCTATTCCTGTACAAACCTTCACAGCAGAGAGGTTTAGACTACTCAAGCACACCCAATTTTCAGCCATCTTACCTGGACCCAATGCTCGCTTGCTGGAGCAAGGTTTGATGTCCCAGAATGGATGTACTATGTGTAGGGTTCCTACACTGATGCAGAATCATTTATACATCTCGATGTTGTGAATACTTGGCAGTTGTTTCACTTACACACCAGTTCTTCTATTGCATGTGAAAGAGTTGAGGCTTGTATGTTTCTCAGTTGAATCTTCAAAAATCACTGGCCATCATTGCCACCATGTTGCATTCTTCTATTTATTGCAAACATACCAATGATACAACAAGGATTAGTAAAATAATAATATGGGTTATTTATTTGAAGATAAGATTTTATATATATATATATATATATGGGAGACCATGTAGACACATCTGACCTGTAACACTGCTGCTCTGTGTTTTGTCTACAGAGTCATGGGATTGTACTTGACATCCTGTCTCCTGGTGAGCAGTGATGGACAGCCATTCAAGATAGTCTCCCTTAAAGGTACATGTGCATCACATTGCAATAGGTGGGGCATAAGTTGGCATTGAGTTGACATGGCAGTCTGAGGGGCCATGAGGGTTAGCTTGGGAAAGAGTTGGCATTGAATTGACTTTGAGAGTATTAGGGACCATGGGGGATGGACGGGGGTGTGAGTGGGTATCAGGGGTGAGGTCTATATGGCCTAAAATCTTCCACAACTGGGACCAAGTCCCAGAGCCAAGGCGGACCATCCAATTAGCCTGGCTCGGTACTTGCCCACCAGTGTCCTCCTGGCATTTGCTTTCACGGCATTCAACAACCAATCCCCCTACCCCACCCCAGCAACCCTCCACCCACTGAGCAAAAAGTCTCATGATTCGGGGCACTATTGACACCCACCACGATAGCAAAAACCTAGCCCTAGGAGCAAGAGTATAAAATACTGTTCTGATGAAAGGTCACAGGTTATTTTGTAAAGCCTAACTGGTTCACTAATGTCTTTCAGAGAGGGAACCTACCACCCCTACCTAGTTTAGTCTGGATGTGAGTCTTGTTCCATTATGGTAAGCCATTCAGCTTCCAGGGAAACTAGGGATGAGCAATAAATGTAGTCTTGCTAGTGTCGTCCACAACCTGTGAGCATTTTTAAATAATTAAATGTTGATTCTTGATGGTTTTTTATAGTCATTAAGGGAAGGAATGTCAGCGTTATCAATGGAACTTTTTCACTTTTAAAACTTATTTCCAGCAGCAATCACTCCCATGTCAGTGCTCCACTTCAGGAGAAAACCTATGCTGCAGCAGTGCAATAGTTTCATTTTCTATACCAAGCAGCACTGGTACAGCCACATGAGAATTGAGCTCTTTCAAATGCTCGAGGATATTGAGAACCCTGGAGAGCTTCCAGAGGAAGGCACCTGAAATTATACCTAATTCTATGGCAAATAAGGAAGATTGAAGGAATTTGGGTTTTTTCAGTGGGGAAATGCAGTCTTCAAATTGCTATGATTGAGGTTTTTAAAATGATAAATGAAATATATTTTGTCCAGGCTACTAAGTGAGCTAAATAGAGATGTAGAACTAGGGGCGGAAGCATAAAATACAAAAACTTAGATTAGATGCCAGGAAGCATTTCTTTTCACAGAGTCACTAACTTTGGAATAGATTACCAAAACATGCAACAAGTATAGCTTCACTGCTGCCTTCAAAAAGGAACTGAATGAGTTCCTGAGAGTTGAGGACATCCCAAATTATAAAAGGTTGATAAGACACAGCTGTAACTATGGATATACCCTGCCCCTTGGAGCTTGCTTGATTGTCTTCAAGGGTCAATGAGGAATTTCCCAGAGTTTTGTCTGGTCTGAAGTTGTCTATTTTTTTTTACTTCTCTCAGGAGATTGTATAATTGGAGGGGTGGGTTCATTGATACATATAGGCTGCATCATGTTTTGGTAGGATGAGAATGGGTCAGTTGACACATTCTTTTCAATATGCTCATGTTATGGCCTCTCTTTTTAAGCTGAATAATTTAGTGGCAATTAGTTCAGAATTGTGCATAATTTTGTCTTATGGACACACACCTACCAGGGGAACTGTGAGTTGAGAGAACCATAAACTAATCCACACAGGACTCTAACAACTAGCAGTGTGAAATAACTCTCAGCCTTTTAGAATGGGCTGAGTTCATACCAAGCACTCAGAGGCGAAAAAACACTGGGCAGGATATTCCCACTGTCGGGGGGGGATATTGAAGTGTGGGCGTGCAAGAGGCGCGCCTCCGATTGGCGCCCCCGATTGTGGGGCGCACCGCCATTTTACGTGGGCAGGCCAATTAAGGCCCACCCAGCGTGACATCCACACGGAAGCGTTGTGCACTCCCTGTGCAGGCAGGGGGGATTCCCTAAACCTGAGAGTCCGGTCTTTCACGCATGCGCACAAAAGAGCACATTCATCTACCTGAGGCTAAATGCTGCCTCAGCGAGATCAGCTCTGCAATAAAAAATATTAAAAATAGAAGAAAAAATTCCCTGACATGCCCCCTCATGTGACACTGTCACTTGAGTTGGGACATGTCCATAACTTTTTAAAAAACTTTAATTAAATTTTTTAAAACCTGCATGAAACCTCATCCCGCCCATGAATAAGCTTTCATGCTTTTTCTGAAGCCTGCCTGTGCTCCTGGCCTGCCCGCCAACCTTAAGGTTGGTCAGGCAGGTCCATTAATTGCTTCAAAGACTCATCAATGGCCTCAATTAGCCAATGACAGGTCGGCTGGCGCATAGCTGGTTTTGCTGCGCCCCCGCCTACCTGAAACTTTAAATGGGGCATAGTGACGTTGGGAATTCTGCCCATTTATGTGTCGGCGAGTGGGAAAATCCTGCCCACAATTTGAATCCTCTTTACTGACCTGTACTTCTTAGGTCAAAATGTCATTAGTGAGTTTGGTCTGGCCTTGCAAGGCTCAGAATTGTAAGACCCTAGAGTCTACTGCCAGCCAACTAGAGATAGAACAGATTCCCACAGTGGCTTTGGGTTACGAGAGCTGCATTGGCAATTGATGCAACATCTAATATTTTCTTTGGGAATCTCATTTCCTCTCCCTAACCAAAGACTTTAATATGAAATTTATACATCCTGCCCTTGTGTGATATAATAACAGTATAGATCAGGATTCATGTTTTTATTTTAAAGATACATGATGTGAGAGCCCACATCGGATGAAAACCATATGGTGCAAAGCTTTTTGAATGCAATAAAATCTTATTTACCACAAAGAAAAGCCCCTTTTCTGGATCTCTCCCCATGAAATATATTTATTTCTATGAATGAACCATTTGGCTAAGACAAAGTCACTAGTGTTCAATTTAACATGGTATTTATATTTTTTTAAAGAAATTTGAAACTAAATCATAATTTAATAAAATAAACTTAAAGCTTCCTTTTGCTGCATGGAACAGAGGGATTTGAGACAGACATATCCCAAGATTATTAATTGGCTAGATGATAAGAAACAGAAAAAAGAAAGACATGTTTATATAATGCCATATTATGTCTTTCCAAGATGTCCCAAAACACTTCACATATAATGAATCACTTTTGGAAGTGCAGTGATGGTTTTTATGCAAGCAGATGTGGCAGATAATTTGTATGCAACAAAATCTTACATAAAGCAATTGACCAGGACTCCAGGTGAACTCCCTAATTTTTTCAGAGTTAATTCTTAGCGTTCATCGGACCCACAGTATCTTGGTTAAAGTCTTACTTAAGAATGAATAAGTTCCTGTTTCACAATTAAAAGCAGAAAACCTGAATTTCTAATGGTGTGTAATGAGATGTTTAAGAGCTGTTATCCATGGTAATAATTTTAATTGAGCTCATGTGACCAGTGGAGCCTCTAGAGATCAATCTTGGAACCCAGCTTTATTTATCTTGATGGACTTTGTGTAAATAGAGGATGGGATTTTCTGCTTTAATGAATTCCTGCCATAACCTCAGAGGCTTGGGATGTCCACCTATTTGGGGCCTGCAGCTGTGTAGTAGGACCAGCTGCCACTAATGTAGCTAAAGATGAGAACCAATTCATTTTTTAACCTAGAAATAATGAAAAATCTAAGAATGATGCTAAAAATTACAAACTGATTGTACATTAAAAGCAATAGTGTACTGACCAGATGGTGAACAATATACACCATCCTACAACTCTCCTTAACCATTGACGAACAAGAACTTCCATTTAAATAGCGACTTTCACATCCTCAGAACATCATAAAACTAAGTAAGTGCAACCAATTAAATAGTTTTCAGTATAAATGCATAAATAAATAACAGATACAACACGGAAATAGGCAATTCAGTCCAACAAATCGGTGTTGGTGTTTCCTCCACACACAAACAAATAATTCTAATTACATTTAGCCACCCTGTTCCAATATTCTTTCAACTCCTTTTCATTCCTCCATGTATCAGTCCAATCTTGATTGTTGCTACAGTTTCTGCCTCAGCCAATAACCCTGGAAGTGAATGCCCAGCCTCGCAATCCTGCCCCCCAGTTGTAAATCTCTTAATCTTGTATCTATGTACATGTGCATTAAAGGACAGATATATGCTGCCTCCATCACAATATCTTTTTGGAGACAGCACCACGCAGACTCTTCCTACCCTGTCGCAGGTAGTGACCGGGATTTTCCATGCCCGCTGGCATCGGGCGTGTTCAGTGGCGTGAGCGGACAATATGGTCAGAAGGCCAAAAATCATTTTCACGACGTCGTGAAACCAGTTTGCGATCATCCACTCAGCCCGTCGATGGCGGGTTGTGTTCCGGCCAGCAGACATCAGGAACTTCATCATCCCTCCCGCTAGATCGTCCACCCATCTCAGCAGGAAAACATGCCGGTGCAGAACACATCTTGGCAACTGTGATGTACAAAGGTTGCGACTTATCGCCCGGGCCTTGCTCACATCGCGAACATCCGAGGAGCAGAAGATGCTGGAGCCCAACTGCAAAGAGATCCTGTAGGAACATCCATGGCTTTGCTAGACCAGGAGCCAATGTAAGTCAGCAAGAACAAGGGTGATGGTTGAAAGGTATTGTGTGAATTAGAATATGGACAGCAGAGATCTGGGTGAGCTCAAGTTTCGAGATGGAAAGATTAATAGGAAGAAATACTCCTTGGTAAGTGCTTCAAAGGATTTTATCTACAAGAGACATGTTGGCCTGGATTTTGTGGTACTAAGGCCATATCAGCACTCATCAGTATTACAGATTAAAATTGACAACAACCTCTGGTATAAAGGCAAAATAATGCAGATGCTGGAAATCCAAAATAAAAACAGAAATTGCTGGAACTACTCAGCAGGTCGGAAGCATCTGTGGAGAGAGGAACAGAGTTAACTTTTCAAGTTGAATATGATTTTTCTTCTGAACTCTGAACAACTTAGGACAACTTCTTCTGTGGGCACATGCACAGTTAAACCCAGAATCTAGGCATTGCTGTCAATGATACCCTGCTCTTCCACAGATACCGCTGTTGCAGGCTTCACTGATGAAATGTGCATGGAAATCAATGTTATGGCACAAACTTGTGTTTTTAACTTTGTACTAAATGATAATACTGCTGAACAAACCCTCTGGCCCTGAAGGTTTAATTTGATGAGTCTGCGGCCTCATTCCCTCAGAACAAAATTACTGTTGCAGATTTTTTTTAAGTATTTGGAATAATTCCATTCTAGTGTTCCCATTTTGCTCTTTTATTAATTTCCCTTGAACCTACAAGTATGTCCCAATCTTCACTTTGCTTCTTATACAATGATTTAAATACAATTTATATTTTCTGATTTGTACTTCCTGCTCTGCTGTACCAATGAAGATTCTTCAATGTGAACCATTTCCCTGCTGCCTGCTCTGTTCTGAGGCACCACAGATTCCCTGTAGAGGGCACCAAATTCAAAAAGATGCCAGAAGAGAGGAGGTCTCCACTGACAAGCCCTTAAAAACCTGTGGACAACTGTATACAAGATGAATGGTGAAAGCTGTTTATTTGCCTCTCATAGCAACATCTGAGCAGTTGTGTGTTTTTGCTGAAATAACATCGTATTGTATAAAATCAATTATCAAAGAAATAGAAACTTGTCAGGGATGAATTTTATCTTGACAGTGGCACATAACAAGCCATACGGAATTGACACACTGTTTTATACTTGCTGAAGGTTGACATACTGTACTACACTATATTCCATGAAGATTAACACACAGTATTACACTCTACTTTGTGAAGATTGGCACACAATATTACACTCCACTTGATGAGATTGACACATTATTTTACACTCCATTCGATGAAGATTAGCACACTATATTACACCCTACTCGAAGATTGACACAGTGTTACACTCCACTCAGTGAGGATCAGCACACTGTATTACAACCTACTCGATGAAGATCAGCACATTGTATTACACTCTACTCGATGAAGATCAGCACATTGTATTACATTCTACTCGATGAAGATCAGCATACTGGCCCCTCCCGCCAGCGGGATCTTCCGGTCACCTCAAAGTCAACAGACATTTGAGTGGCTCTCCACATCCACTGTGGGTAAGCCCCCACATCGAGGCTGGAAAATCCTGGCTTCTGTATTGCACTCCACTCAATGATTGACACACCACATTACACTTCACTTGATGAAAATCAGCACACTGTTTCACACTCAGTGCAGATTACCATATTCCACTTATGAAAGTTATCACACTTCTATCCTTCACTCAATGAAATCAATGAAATTGACAATCATGCAAATCGGCTGCTAATTTGCTATAACCCATTTTGTGCTACCGCCTGTTGGGATTATGCAATAAGTACAAGTTGCTTTCATGAAATATAGATTATATGGAGATCACTTCACAGTCTAATTACTGGACTATCTTTAATTTGAAAATTCTTTTGAAGAAAATATTCAAAACACAGCTTTGCCACAGTCAATGATAACAGTATAATTAGTACTCCTAAATCTGCCAGCTGCATTGAACCAAAACACAAACAAATATAGTGCGTCATTAAACTATGTCTTTTTTTCTTACCTAATAATTTTAAGTGTGGCTTCATTGATAAGTAGTGCAACTTTAAAATAACTTGTTTCAATTCAAGCTCTGAAGAAGAGTCATGCGGACTCGAAACATTAACTCTGTTTCTCTTTCCACATGCTGCCAGACCTGCTGAGTTTTTTTTTCCAACATTTTCTGTTTTTATTTCAGATTTCCAGTATCTGTAGTATTTTGCTTTGATATAACTTTGGAGACTCGGCCATTGTATATAAATGTTTGATAACCGTTATGCAAATATATATTTCACCTTAAAATTTCTCGATGAAGTTCTAAGTAGCATTTCTTAGCCCACCTGCTTGATTATCTCAAACGAGCAAAATACGGTGAATGCATCTAATGCCATTTTCTGACTATGTATGCATTGAATTTAAAATGTTACTAGAAATTTACAAATTTTTTTGTAATGGTTGTGTCATGCACAACAGATCTTGGCACTTCTGCTAAGTTTCTCAGTTTAAAACAGAGTGCAATTAGGAAGCAATTCAGAAAGACCAATATATAAAATAGTGCCTCTTTCACCTAAGGCTTATGAAGGTAAATATTGTTTGTCATGTGAATTTGGCACCAAGGGGATCTCCAGGCATCCAGCAACACTGATATTCACACAGGCAGCAAACCAGGAGGTAAAATGCACTGATTATCTTTCATTTCTTAATGGGCTTGAACTTCTGTGGAATATTAATCAGAGTTGGATTGCCAGCCCACTCCTACTTTCTTAACTGAAATATTTTTTGATCCTATCTCACCCGACATTCCAACTCAGGTAGGGCAAGATCTGAGCAGTGCAGCACGACTCCGAAGCCTAGCGTCGACGGCTATAGAGTCAGATGTAAGGAGGCCACACCCCCTTTTTTGCGGCACAAGCTGCTGTAAACCACGTAAGTTAAAGGTCCAGCCAAGTTTAAAGGTAGTTGTTAGGCCAGGGGGAAAGTGAATGTCTTAAGGTAGGAGTGTTGGATTTGGAAGGACAGGGTGGGATTTAGAGTTGGTGGGGGAGTCAGGCAGGCCTGGGGGATGTTGGGGGGGTGTTGGGTCAGACTGGGCCAGGCCTTGGGGAGATGGAGGGGGTGGCGGAGGTCAGTGGGTGGGGCCTCAGAATGGGGTGGATCAGCCTGGGTGGGGCGGGGAGGTAGAGTGAGTAGGGCTGGGCCTCTGGAGGGGGCAGTGGGTCAGGCCGGGCCTCTGGGGTGGAGGGTTTAGTTGGGTGAGGCCTCTGGTGGCAGAGGGAGGTGGGTCGGGTTGGGCCCCTGGGGTGGGGGGAGGAGGGTTCAGGTCGGGCCAGGCCTCAGGGTGGGAGTGAGAGTCAGGAGCTGGGTTGGCCGGGGGAAGGGTGATGGGCCAGAGTCGAGAGTCGGGCCTGTATGGGGGAGGAGTCCCCATGGGGGAAGGAGTTCCATTGGGGATGGGGAATTCCGTTGAGGTGGAGAGTTTCTGTGTGGGGGTAGTTGGGGGGTGGGGTAAGTCCCTAGGTGGGAATAGAGGGGGTTAGTGGAGTAGTCCTGAGGGGTGGGTAGTCGGGTGTTCAGGGTCCTGTGGGGTGGGGTGAGTCCCAACATGGGTGGGAGCAGTTGGTGGGAAGTGGGGCAGTGCTGTGGCTGGGGGTAGTTGGAGGGGTAGGGGAGTCCCATGTGAAATGATAGTTGGGAAGTTGGGGGAGTCCCCTGGGTGTTCAAGGAGGTGGGGTGAGCCTCATGGGGAGGCTTGGTGTGTGTCTGTAGAACAGTTACCCAGAAGTTGGAAGTGGTTTTAATTCTTCTAATGTTTTCTGGGAAACAATTAATGTAATACAGTCGGAACCATTCAAATTTTGCGACTTAAATTGCATTTTCAGATGGTTCCGCATTCAGGGCAAGTGCCTTTTGGAAGTTTACACTTCTCATGTAATTGTCGTGCAATCCTTACCTGGGAATGTCTGGAACCTTGGGGGTTCCCCAGCGCATCTTTGGGATATCCCCATTAAAATGTCCTGGAGCTTGGATGTTACAGTTCAGAAAGAAAAATAAATGATTGGAACATCCACATGGGGTTATGGTAGAAGCTGAGATATCATGAACATTTTTTAAAAAATCATTAATTCAAAAATGTGATTTTTTTTAACCATAAAGGAGAAATTTGACATTCCATAAATGCAAAAAAATTTTTTTTAGGGCCAGAGAGGTTACTCAGCAATAGCTATTTATTTAGAACGAGCACCATCTCCTTACAGCATAACAAAACAACCATTCATCTGCTTCAAAGTAGGCCACCTCCAAAAGCACCCATAAAGTCATCCAATCAAAGCTGAGAGAGATGCAGGATCACTGGCTAAGCAGAAGGGCAGAAGTACAATCAATTGCAGACAGCAGCGATATTAAACACTTCTATAATGGTCTGAAGACAATCGATGGTCTGCAAGTTTCCAGAAATTCTCTTTTCCATGGTGCTGATGGAGCTGTACTGATTACAGCCAAGACCACATTCCTAGAGATTTAAGCATAGCATTTTAACAATGTTCTGAATTGTGTAGTTGTCCCAAACTGAAGTCAACATGTCACTTGCTGATGCCTCCAACAAAGCTGAGACTATGAAAACACCTGTCAAGCAGCAAGGCACCAAGGTCAGATGTAACAACAGGTGAAATATATCTTCCAATAAGGATATACAAGACAGGAGGCACAACAGTTGCTAAGAAAACTCACCAAACTTTTCCAGATAATTTAGAACCAGGAAGCCATTCCTCAAGAATTCAAAGGTGGTATCCACTTTTGCAAAAGAAAAGGAAACTCTCAAACTTGCAGTAACCATCAAGGAATTTTCCTATTGTGCATTGATGGGAAAATATTTGCAAGAGTCCTGCCAAACCACTTAACTCTGCATCTTGAAAAGGACCTTTTACCAGAGAACGAATGAGACATCAGAAAAGAACATGATACAGTTGAGACGTTGTTTATTGCAAGTCAGCTCCAGGAGAAATGCCAGCAGAACTGCAACTTGTACTCAACATTTGTTGATCTGATTAAAACCTTTAACACAGCTAGTTGTGAGGGCCTATGAAAGATCAAGGCAAAATATGGATATTCAGAAAAATTCATCATTATGGCATGGCAATTCCACACTGGCATGCTTGCTCATGTCCTGGATGGTGAAGAGTCTTCTGATGCCTTCCCAGACACAACTGGAGTAAAGCAGGGCTGTCTGTTGACTGTACCCTATTCAGCATGGTATTCTCTGCCATAGTTTCTGAAGCATTCTGTGTTAGAGAAAGTGGCATCCACATCAAATATCACCTCACAGCAAGGTGTTTTATTTGAGGAACCAAATGTGTACAAACCAAAGAATACAAATCTATGGTTCATGACTTTCTTTTCACTGATGACTATGCCCTAAATATCTGTTCAAATCAAGAAATGCAACACATGGACTGCTTCTCATCTTCATGTGATAACTTTGTCTCACTATCAGCACAAGAAGACTGAAGTCACCTGCCCCCCAAAAGCAATATGTGAAGCCAAATATTATAGTCAGTGGTCAAAGGCTTGAAGCAGTCAACAAGTTTACTTACCCTGCAGCACCTTCTCCAGAGTAGTTCACAATGATGATGAAGACAACACCAGAATAACTAAAGCCAGCATCACCTTTAGCAAGCGAGGAAGAGTTGGTCTCTCAACAAAAGTGAAGATAGATAGAGCAGTTGTCCTTCCCGTTCCCTTGTTTGTTTTGAAATGTGAACAGTTTCCTCCAGATACAAAAACAAGTGACACCACTTCCTCATGACCTGCTTGTGGAGACTACTCAAGATTGGATAGCAAGACAAGGTTCATAATACTGAGATTCTCTCTCTGGCTAACTTTCCTGCCATTCATTCTCTGCTGAAAAAAACTCAGATAAGATGGGTTGGACATGTTGCTAAAATGCTTGCCAAAAAAAACTCTTCCACGGCGAGCTGATTGAAGGAAAACATCCTGGAGGCCAGAAAAGGCACTTCAAGGACCATGCACAGGATCACTCTATATAGCACCATCTCATCAGCAAAGGGACCACCTCCAATGCACACAACAGTCGCAATGACCAATAGGAACCATGGGCTTTGCAAGTCCAAGGCCACAAGCATCCCTTCCACATCCACAATATATGTGTGTCCAACATCAACAGATCTTTCCATGCTCAAATTGGACTGAACAGTCATCTTTGAACACATCACACCTGAAATTTAACTCCTTGAGTTCTAGTTTATGTCATATTCATCTTCAACTGCATGACAGAACAAAAGATGCACTTAATACCTCATTCAACAAGGCGTATCATTTTCAAGGCTTTATACAGCAAATCTAGTGCAAGAGGACATGTTCTCATCAGTTCAGTGATTCTAATTGATCACAATCTGTGGACTGTTTAGTAAATCATAAAATCACTAACAGCAGCTTCTGAATTTCTGCAGTTAACAGTGCATGTGTGGACCCCAGAATTTGCTGCCAGTTTTGAGGAGTAATGACAGCGACCACTCACACCTTTGATATCATTACTAACACAAAATCCAGGCCTATGAATATATTAAAATCTTCAGGTGCAAAACCTTAAAAAAATGCTTTTGAAAATCCAGGTTATAGATATTGACTAGATGAATCCCATCCACTGAAATAATGAAATCCCAATACCCATTGGCTGGGATTTTCCATGCCCGCTGGTGTCAGGCGTGTTCGGTGGTATGAGTGGACAATGTGGCGAGAAAGCCAGAAATCAGTTTCACAACCTTGTGAAATGGGTTTGTGATCGTCCGCTCCACCCACCTATGGTGGGCCACATTCCTTGCCATCTGACGTCGGGAACCTCATTGTAATGCATCTGCATATCATTATAAAGCCTCCCCGCTGGATCGTCTGCCCACATCAGCGGGAAAACACGCCAACATGTCTCACAATAGCATATAGAAGGTGTGCACCTGGTGAGCTGCTCTTCGCTCAGGACTTCAAGGTTTGTTTGCCTATCTTGCTTTCAAATGTGTGGCATAATTCTTGAAGAAGGAATCTCAATATTCTATCAATAATAATCCTTTAAGTTCTAAATTTAGCTGAGTGATTTTGTTTTTTTGTGACACAGGGAAATAGTTAGCAAAGAATAAAAGTTTGGAATTGAAAGCCACATCTACAGGATTCATTGTTCCATATTATCTCCGACAATTACAAGAGTATCCAAGTTTTGGATGCTAGAAGCAGCATAAAACTTGACAATAATCTTCAGAATGGTTACAAAATAGCTTGTGTGGGAAATGAAAATACCTGTCAGGAACCAAACTAAGGCACAATGGAGTATATCTGAATCATGCTACACTTAAACCAGATGTTTTTGATGCATCGAATACAAAAGTGTGCAAATGCTTCCCCACTGCACCCTGCCACCCCCCCCCCCCCCTGCCCCCACCTTACAACTCACTATTTTGTAATGAATATTGCAAACTAATGTAGGATTATTTTGTACTCTTAGAAAGTGTGCCAGAAATTAAGTTTGGTATAGATCTGGGGTCACAGAATGAAATGAGATAATACACAATTGGTTAATATCTCTATATAGCATGCTGAAAACAAATTATGTGAACAGTTCTGTTACTTTGTTGGAGGCAGAGGTGAGGTTTAATGGTTTGCAGTTTGAGTTTGATAGGTTAGGTGATACTGGCAGGAAAGTAAATGTCTCCTCTTCATCCAAATATAACTCTAACCATGATAGTAAATCTAATGATAAATCTAGAAATGTAAAGCTAACCGTAAATCTAATCTTTAAAAACCGCAAAAACCGCAAGCCTGACACAAAACTCCAACTTGAAAATAACCCAAGCCCTACAACTGCGAATCTAGCTGCCTCAAACTGAAATCCTCATCCTGACCTCAACCTGAACCTTAACTTCGACCCTTGTCCTAAAATACTCCAAACTTGATTCCCTCCAACCCTAATCTTAATTCCAACTATAACCCAAAACCCTAATCCTAAAATATCCTCACAAACATGGGCTCCCCCAACATTGATGCTTGTCCTGACCTTACCCACTCTGCGCTCTGACCATAACCCAAATTCTAACCCAAAACCTTAAATATAAAATAATCCCCAGTTGTGACCCTAACTAATAACTCCTTCACTTTTGGGCACTTTCCCCAACTCTAACCACCACCTCCACCCCCAAGTCTAACCTAACCCAAAACCCAACACTAAAGTAATCCTGACCCTACAAAAACCTAATCTTAACCATAATTAGAGAAGCTGGGGTTGAACTCCTTAGAGAAGAGAAAGTTGAGAGGAGATTTTATAAAGGTGTTTGAAATCATGAGGGTTCTAGACAGAGTAGGTGGAGAGAAACCGTTCCCATTATCAGAAGTGCCAAGAGCCAAAAACGAAGGTTTAATGCAATTGGCAAAGGAACCAAAGGTGACATACAGAATCAAATAACTCTGTCCTATTATTTTCCCATAAATTGACATCTTTCTCTGCTTCAAATGCTCCCAAGCAGCAGTGATGTTTAAGTCAAATCTTCTGTGCCCTAGTTATTTAAAAGAGAAGGAAGGCTTAAAGGGTGATACCAGGAGACAAAACTTATCCTCAGGGATTAGACCCGTGGTTGCAGATATAACAGTATGCCTGCGTCTCCAAGGGTCATGCAGCAGACAATTGGCACCATAAAACAGCTCTTTGGATGCCTAGATAATTTGGGGAAGTGAATCTTATAGAAGACCCATTAAGAGGCGCTAAGATCATTTGCTGGCCTACCCACTTCTACCAGCTTATATTTCATCTCATTTCCATATGTTTTAGTTCCGTTGAAGGGTCATACGGACTCGAAACGTCAACTGTATCCCTCTCCGCAGATGCTGTCAGACCTGCTGAGTTTTTCCAGTATTTTTGTTTTTGATCTAAGATCATTGTTGCCTATGACATTTTTCAAAATGCCAGTATCCAAAGAAATTGTGGAGGAAGGTCCTAAATTTCAAACAGCATCAGAGGACAATACTGCCAAAAAACAAGAGGAAATCATTGCAATAATACTTTTGCAGCCAGGAAATAGTACTTATGAAAGAGACATTTACCTGCCCATTTCATAGGTGCGCATTACCAGTAGATCAATCTTTAAGCTCAACATTGTTCTCTTCAGTAGCTAAAGAATTGCAAAAGCCCATTTTTGTAAACTTACTGCAAAATTTCACATTACAAACATTGACCAGCAAAAAATGAGGGTGTTTCATGAAGGGCCGCTGCAGGCCTTTAATATAGCAGGGTATCACAAGCCTTATTTAACCCATTTCCTGAGCAGGGTCAGCTTTTTCCTGGAGGTAGGTGGGAATAGGTAGTTATGTCCATTATATCAAGATTCAATGGGGTCACATGTGAGTCACTTAGGGACATAATAAGTTATTTGTGGCCACTAAACTCATTGCAACATTCCAGCAAACATTCATGGATATGCTTTTCCATTGGAGGCAGAGAAAGAATGAAATGATCCTATATTTGTCATATTTAAAGACTTGCCAGTTGCATTGAGTACTAAAGAAAGAAACACTTGGATTTACATAGCGCCTTTCATAGCCTCAGAAAATTCCAAAGCTTTACAACCAGTGAAGTGTTTTTGAAGTGTGGTCACTGTTGTAATTTAGGAAACATGGCAGCCAATTTACACACAAGGTTGCACAAAAAGCAATGTGATAGTGACGAGATAATTTGTTTTTTTTTAGTAATATTGAAGGATAAACGCTGGGCAGAACATGCAATAACTCACTTGCTCTTCTTCAAAATTGTTTCATAGGGCCTTTTATGACCACCTGAGAGAGCACAGAGAGGCTGCAGTTTAACATCCGAAAGACAGCACCTCCGACAGTGCAGCACCATAAGTACTCTACTGGAGTGTCAGCCTGAATTTTTGTGGTCAAGTCTCGCAGTGGGACTTAATTCCACAACCTTGTTACTCAGCGGCAAGAGTGCTACCAAATGAGCCACAGCAGCTACATGGTCATCCAGGGAGGGGCAATTAAGGAGCTGCTGATGGTGGTCCGGGATGCTGGAAGATGGGGGTAGGCGTGGTTCGAGAGAGGAGGCGAGGCCAGAGCCCACATGTTGCCACTCTGCTCCCTGTTAACATACAAACTTGTGGTGCTTGTCTGTTTCCAGCAGAGAATCTGACAGCAGCGGGCGGAGCAGCGACAAGAGAGTTGAAGGGTGCAGCTTGCAGTGCTGTCAGTTTGTGTGTGGCTCCTCGCCAGGCGGACGGAGGGATGCCGAGCGGGCTTTGGATGCTGCTCCCCGGGTTGCTGTGCTCCGTGCTGCCGGTGGGCAGCGGTCGCCGGCCGGGGAGCGGAGCGGCGGCACCGAGCGTCTCGCGGGCCAGGTGCACCTCGCGCTGCCTCGCGCTGCACATCGCACACCTGAGCACGAGCTTCAGGAGCCTGCAGGTAAGAGCGGAGGGGAGGGGAGGGTATGGAGAGGGGGCAGATCCCACAGACTGGGGCATGGAGTGGGGGCACATCCCACTGAAACTATCATGGAGAGGGGGAAGATCCCACTGAGACTGGGGCATGGAGAGGGGGCAGATCCCACTGAGACTGGGGCATGGGATGGGGGCAGATTCCACTGAGACTATGGCATGGAGACGGGGCAGATTCCACTGAGACTATGGCATGGAGACGGGGCAGATCCCACTGAGACTGGGGCATGGAGAGGGGGCAGATCCCACTGAGATTCAGTCATGGAGAGGTAGCACATCCCACTGAGACTAGAGTATAGAGAGGAGGCACATGGCACTGAGACTGGGGCATTGAGAAGGGGCACATCCTACTGAGACTGGGGCATGGAGAGGTCCCACTAAGACTGGGGAATAGAGATAGGGCAGACCCCCCTGAGACTGTGGGTGGTGTGTGAAGAACCCAGAAACTGGGACTTGGAGATGGGGAGAATCATCCCAGAAACTGGCACATGGAGAGGGAGAGATCCCACTGAGACTATGGTTTGGAGAGGGGGAGATCCCAGTGAGTGGGATATGGAGAGAGGAGACCCTCTCTGTGACTGACAAAGATGAGCATCGCCTCCCCCTCCCCCACCCTCACCCCCAACTCCATTCCTCCTTCCCCCCCCCCAACCGATACTGGGACAAGTATAAGGATGAGCCCTGAAAGGTGAAACGGGAGATACCTGAACCTGGGAGGGAGAGACCCCAGAAACTGGGAGAAGGGGTGCAGCAGCACCTCGGCCATCCTACCTGTGCAGTCTTCCCGGGGCCTGAGCTAGTCAGAGGTCCCAAGTGCATCGAGTCCCCATAACTGACCACCACTGACAGCGTGGGTCTGTCTTGGTTGGCTGAGCTTTCAATTTAATGTGTTCCTTTTCTCCACAACGGTTTGTATGGATCTCCTTCATCTTCGGTGATATCAAGGATGATGTTAGGGCCTATGCAGTGCAATATCAAGGCTGGAACCTGTCCCTTAATCCAACTTTTGCAACCCTGTAAAGCAAACACAACCACTGGAGAAGGAAGCCCCCCGAAACAGAAAATGGAAGAGAATGGGGACAGATTTTTTACCTAGAAAACAGACCAACCTGAGACCTCTGCAAATTGAGAGACTTCCAAATATTAACAAGCATTTTCTCAATATATGAATTTATATTTAATATATTTCAAATGTTTTACCTGTAATATTGTACGAGGTATCTTTCCCTAAGAAAAAACCCTGCTGAAATTTTTAGTAGAGACCTATGCCAAAGTGCCAGAATTCCTTTAACATCAACTGATGGTACCCTGTACAGTATTTGTAACAACCTGTATAGCTTTTATCTTTCATAACCACCCCAGTTATTATTGTGCAGCTAATGCAAGCCTTTTGAAATTGAGCCATTTATTTAAAATTAACTTAAAGATGAAAGATTCTCATATCCTATTCATTCTTCCAGCTTGACTTCCAGCAGCTGTTGAAGTTCAAGTACAGTACAGAAAGTCATGATTGGGGTTCCCCAATCTATCAATTTTTCACCTCAAGTCTATTTTAGTGTTTGCTCCTTAGATTCCAAATACATGTGAAAATTTAAAAGGGGTGAGAGCCTGTTTGTGTACACCTAATGGAACTTAAATATGCACATGAGAAAGAAAGAATTTGCATTTATATAGCACCTTTCATATCCTGAGAATGTCCTAAAGTGTTTCACAGCCAATAAATTGTTTTTGAAGTGTAGTCACTGTGACTTTGTAGAAAAACGTAGCAGCTAAATTACACACAGCATGATCCCACAAACAGGAATAAGATAAATGACCAGTTAATGTTTAGGCACTGTTGGTTGAGGGATGCATGTTGGCCAGAACACTGGAAGAACTTACTTCTCTACTTTAAATAATGCCATAGGATCTTTTATACCCATCTGAGCATTCGATTGGGACCTGAATTTAATATTGCACAGGAAAGACATCTGTTCTGATAATGCGTTAATCAGCACTAGAGCACTCCTTCAGTACTATGTTGATGTGTTAGCCTAGATTATGTCCATAAATCCTGCAGTGGGGTTTGAATTTGAGCTTTCTGACAGAGGAAGGAATGCAAGGGGCCCTGAGTCCAGGAGCAGATGGATAAGACGTAAAAAGGCAGGTGTGGACCGGAGGGCTCATTCTCAATACATCTGTTCTAAATGCTGCTAGACAATGGGATACTGCCTCTTATTGTTGCTGGACCTTGCTCCCAGACACCAGAACAACCCTCCCAGTGCTTCAAGACTCTGCTTTTCCCTCACTAATTCCAGATCCTGGGACCCCTACTTCTCAGTCTCCCATATAAAAAGACTACCTTCTCATCTACCCCCTTTCTGGCACAGCCTAAGACACTGCAATTACTCACTTATTGTACTGACAAGTTCTGAAAGTCTCTCCTTCTGCCCCAGACCCAGAACTATTGTACAAGTTTTCTCAAAGGCTAGAGATATTTTCCAAATGTTTCCAGGCATCTGATGCTCCCTCCCAGTTTCCAGACTTTGAGACGTCTCCAAGTACCGTCATATCTAAAGCACCCCTCCCAAATCTTGGGACCACACCTGTGATTTCACTCCTCAGAATTCCCTTCCCCAGAGCTATCAGATCCTGGGAGCCCCCATTCATGCACCCAAGAACCTAACCCCAAGGGCCCAAGCACCCTGTACCACCACATCAATTTCTGTACTCGCTGCCATCCTAATGTTGCCACACTTAGGGCCACAGTTAGAGCCCCATGACTTTCCCTCATCTCACTACAATTAAATGCCACAATCCCTAATCTGCTACTCATTGCCTACTATCTTCCTTTGTGACTTGAGCTTTAAAAAAGGTAACAGATGAAAATGAAAGGGCCAAATCTGTGCTGTCATGCTGTCAGCAGGGAGTGGTGCTTACAGAGACTGCATTGTAGGCACAGAGCATGTGACTTTATATTTATCAATTTTAAATTAGTAGAAAAGTATGGGCTGTGCATCTGCAACATGCTGCCTGGGAGCACGGAATTAGCCCTTAAAGAAACATGTAATAATGATAATCAAGACTACTAATGTTACTTTCATGGAAAATTCAATAGAATCATGCAATTTGATCCCCAAAAATACAGTTTATAAATCTCAGAATAGCATGCAATTAAAACAAAATTTGACTTATTCCATTACCCTAAAACAGTGACCCTGACAACACACTGCACTTTACATGGCTTAACACCCTCATTGGATTCACCAGAAGCAACTCCATATATATAATTTTTTCTGTGTCCATTATTTGGCTGTGCAGGGGTTGTACAAGGGGGCAATAACAGCAGCCTTCATGTATGGGTAACTATATGGGAGGGAGAGAAATAATTGTTTAGGTATCTTTATATCCTTGTTCGGGAGTTTAATTTTCAGCTTACCTGAGCCCTCTATGCTGCCATAATTGCTGATGAACCTTGATATCTTAATCAAAATTGCTTTTTATTCCTCAAATACCTGTGAGTCCAAAATGTGGATAATTGGTAATGGTTTAAAAATGTTATGGCCTATAGGACTCCCTGTTAATTTATACTGAAAAACAGACACCTATACAGGAATAATAATAGCAGTACAATGTGGTATTGCGCTATTCATTTGTTAACTTACCAGTAGTGCTCTGAAATAGTTTCATAGAAATTAACAAGAAAAAAACATATTTTGCTTGTTAAGGACTTGTTAGGAGAAACCTGTGCAGAATTATGCATGGGGGAGGAAGGATAAAAACAAAAGCAGTTATTTAACAGTAGGTCAGGTTTAAAAAAAATTTTCATCTTTCTCTGAGAAAGAATATTTGCTGAAGTGTAGTTACATTGATAGTGCAATGGGGGGAGATTGTTTGATTATAATAAAGCAAGAGCTTTTCATTAAATTTCCCAGTGTTGTTTATAATTTACTGCAGGTTAGATTGAATACACACAGGACATGTTGCAGTAGTCAAGCAATATATCACAAATAACATTTGAAGCACAGTTTAAATACCACTCTCCAGTGTGTATTTGTATGTCATTATCAGGTTGATTTTACAAATTTGTAAAAGAGCATGGAGCTTTTCATGTCAGGAGCGCATATCAGGAATTTAGGCAGGGAGGTTAGTGGGCCCCACAGGATTTTCTGTCCATTAATTTTAATTTTGCAGATGCCACTGATCTCCAGAACTCGGTCCTTGATAGATTCTCCTGATGCACAAAATACAATGCCGGGAATAGAGATTTGTAAAATCTACCTTTGCATTTCTCGAATCAAGGGCATGATGTAAATAATTTCATTTTCATTTTAGAAGGTGGAAGGAAGATTATGTAGAACATAACCACTGGCTTGGACCTATTGGGCCAAACGGCCTGTTTTTGGGCTGGAAGTACCTTTAAATAAACTGACTACAAAAGTTCAAAGCAGCAATATGATCCTGCAGAATGGAAATGACAATACAGCTGTTTTTTACACTTATGCCTGAACCTTAGGGCAGAACTTTACAGGCCCACCTGACAGCGGGATTTTTCAGTCCTGCTGAAGCAATGAACTTTTGAAAGGCTCACCGCATTTTACCCACCCCGCCAAGACGGGATTGTAAACTTCAGCCATTAGTCTGTGTGGGTAGTTATGAGTGCAGATGCAAATATTGGTGTTTTTATAAGTGTCAGCTATTTTTTTGCTGTACTCTGGTGATTTAACTGTTTGCGAAAGATGTACAAATGTCATACGAATAAGAAGCAGGAGTAGGCCATTCAGTCCATCGAGCCTGCTCTGCCATTTAATAAGATCAAGGCTGACCTGGTAGTAACCTCAAATCTGCATCCTGCCTATCCCCAATAACTTGTCACCCCCTTGCTTACCAAGAATCTGCACACCTCTGCCATAAAAATATTCAAAGACTCGACTTCCACCGCCTTTTCAGGAAGAGAGTGCCAAAGACTCATGGCCCTCTGAAAGCAAAAATGTTGCCCCATCTCCGTTTTAAATTGGTGACCCCTTATTTCAAACAGTGGCCCCTAGTTCTAGATTCGCCCACAAGAGGAAACCTCCTCTCCAAATCCATCCTGTCAAGACCTCTCCGGATCTCATATGTTTCAATCAAGTCACCCCTTACTCTTCTAAGCTCCAGTGGACACAAGCCTAGCCTATCCAACCTTTCCTCATAAGACAACCTGCCCATTCTAGGTATTAGTCTGGTAAACCTTCTCTAAACTGCTTCCAATGCATTTACATCCTTCCTTAAATAAGGTGACCAATACAGTACACAGTACTCCAGATGTGGTCTCACTAGTGCTCTATACAATTGAAGCATAACCTCCCTACTTTTGTATTCAATTCCCCTCACAATAAATGACAACATTCCATTTGCTTTCCTAATTACTTAATGTACCTGCAAATTTTCCTTTTGTGATTTATGCACTAAGATATCCAGATTTCTCTGCATTTCATTGCTCTCCAATCTCTCACCCATTTAGATAATATACTTCTCTTTTATTCTTCCTGCCAAAATGGATAATTTCATATTTTCCCACATTCTACTCCATTTGCCAGAGATTTGCCCACTCACTTAATCCATCTTTTGTAGGCTACTTATCTCCTCTTCACAACTTACTTCCCTACCTATCTTTATGTCATCAGCAAATTTGGCAACTATCCCATTCATCCCTTCATCTAAGTCATTTGTATAAATTGTAAACAGTTGAGGTTCCAGCACTGATCCCTGTGGCACACCACTCATTACATCTTTCCAACCTGAAAAAGACACATTTATGTCTACTCTGTGCTCCCTGTTAGACAGCCAATCTTCTTTTGATGCCAATATGTTACCCTTTATTCCATGAGCTTTTATTTTCCACAATGACCCCTAATTTGGCACTTTATCAAATGCCTTCTGGAAATCTAAGTACAGTACATCCACTGGTTCCTCTTTATCCACAGCACATGTTACTTCCTCAAAGAACTCCATTAAGTTGGTTAAACATGATTTCATTCATTAAGCATGACCTATGTAAGTAAACTAAAATTGACTTGTTTATAAACAAAACTCTCTTTTTGCATAAAGATGCCATTACCATTTTTAATAACCCGAGGCTCCAATTTTAACATGGAGAAGGAATCGGGTGGTGGGGTTGAGGTGAACATCCTATCCCACTGATCTAGTCAGTTACCCCCTCCAAACAGGTGGGAAGTGGAAGCTGGTCAGTGGATGGTAGTGGAAGGTCAGGCAACAGAAGCCGTTGGTCTAAACCAAAGGAATAGTCATTGGTGCTCCATTAAGTTGTGGGAGCTAAGTTTTGGGAAAGCCACCATGGCTTGCTTGCTCAGGGCACTGGTTAAATTAGCAGTCCAAGTGCATCAGCAGACCCCATTCTGTTATATTCTTATATTTAAAGAGGGACCCCACTGGCTTCATTTGGATGTCCTCGGGGTTTGCCCAGAAGGAGAGGTAAAAAGAGGAGAAAATGGGAACAAAGCAGGCTGTTATTTACAATATATATTAATGACTTGGATGAGGGAAGTGATGTACTATCGCCAAGTTTGCAGATGACAAAAAAAACGATGGGAAAGCAAGTGATGAGGATGATACAATGAGTCTACAGTGAGATATAGACAGGTTAAGTGAGTGGACAAAAACTTGGCAGATGAGATATAATGTGGGAAAATGTGAGGTTATGCACTTTGGCAGGAAGAATAGAGAAATTGAATACTATTTAAATGGAGAAAGACTGCAGAAAGCTGCAGCACAGAGGGAATTAGGTGTCCTCGTGTATGAATCACAAAAAGCTAGCCTATAATTTCAGCAGGTAATAGGGAAGGCACATGGAATGTTGGCCTTTATTTCAAAGGGATTGGAATATAAAAATAGGGAAGTCTTGCTAAAACTATACAAGGCACTAGTTACCGCACCTAGAATACTGTAAACAGCTTTGGTCCCCTTACCTAAGGAAAGATATACTGGCATTGGAGGCGGTCCAGAGAAGGTTCACTAGGTTGATCCTGGGTATGGAGGGATTTTCTTATATGGAGAGGTTGAGTAGGTTGGGCCTGTACTCTTTGGAGTTTAGAAGAATGAGAGGCGACCTTATTGAAACATATAAGATTCTTAGGAGACTTGACAGGGTAGATGCTAAGAGGTTGTTTCCCCTGTGGGATTGTCTAAGACTAGAGGGCATAATCACAGAGGAAGAGGTCGCCCATTTAAGACAGAGATGAGGAATTTCTTCTCTCAGACAGTAGTGAATCTGTGGAATTCTTTACCGCAAAAGGCTGTAGAGGCTGGGTCGTTAAGTTATTCAAGGCTGACATAGACAGATTTTTAATCAGTAAGGGAATCAAGGGTCATGGGGAAAAGGCAGGAAAGTGGAGTTGAGGATTATCAGATCAGCCATGATTTCATTGAATGGCAGAGCAGACTTGATGGGCTGAATGGCCTAATTCTGCTCCTATGTCTTACAGTCTATGGTTAGCTAAAGTTGAAGTTCATAGAATTAAAGACTAATCATTGGTCTGGTTAGGAATTTGGCTGAGCAGCAGGAGACAGAGATTAGGAATAATGAACAGGTACTGTAATTGGCAGGAAGTGACTAATGTGGTATTTGACAAGGATCTGTGTTGGGGCCTCAAATATTCCCAGTATTTATTAACAGCTTAGATGGTAGAATGAAAAAAATACATATTTGCTGATCACACAAAGATAGGTAGCATTCTCAGCAGCGTAGATGGAAGCATAAAATTTATAAAGAGATATTGATAGATTAAGCAAATTGGCAAAATGTCGGCAAGTAGATTTTAAATATGAAGTCATCCATTTTAGACCCAAAGAGGATAGACCTACATTTGATCAGTGATTTTCTTCACAACAGGACCCAAAGGGTGTTAATTTAAGGGATCTACTAGGAGCCCATGTTACTGAATACTGGATCTCCTCAGGATTGTGTACTTTCACCTTTGCTTTTCATCCTCTACATGAATGATTGCTAATCAGCACATGATAGCATAACAGTCCTGAAAAATGTTGATGATACGCAGTT
Source organism: Carcharodon carcharias (assembly GCF_017639515.1). NCBI lineage: Eukaryota > Metazoa > Chordata > Chondrichthyes > Lamniformes > Lamnidae > Carcharodon > Carcharodon carcharias. Next base: position 32,406,082 of record NC_054468.1, on the reverse strand, counting down.
GTGGCCTAATCAGGAATAACTAATTAAGTGAACTACAAGAACTCAGTGGAGAAGTTTGTAAAATGGTGCAATGGTAATCTTCTTAAACTGAATGAAAAGAATATGGAAGAACTGGCTATAGACTTTAGGGAGAAGTCAGTTAATGATATTGTTCCTGTGAAGATTCATGATGTGGACATTGAAATAGTTACAAGCTGCAGGTATCTAGGCATCAAAGCAGATGAAAAGCTGAATTGGGAGAAACAGTATGGAGATGTGGTGGCCAGGGGATGTGCATAATTACACTACCTCAAAAAGTTAAAATGCTTTAGAGGAAATCCAATCATGGAACTCTTTTGTATGGCTGTAGTTGAGAGTGGTATTCTTTTTGGATGTTTCTCCTGGTATTGTTGTCTTAGGAAAGTAACCTTTTTAAGGGTACAGAGATTATTGAATAAGGCAGGAATGGTATTTGATGAAATCGGTTCTTGAATTTTGACGAGAGTATTATGAACAGTGAGAATCGCCCCTTGTCTCAGTATTACTGTTGGATGTGTTCAAGGAAAAGGCTACAATCCCTTAGATGCAGGACAAATCAGTTTTTGAACTCATCTGTGCCCTTCTTTGTAAGAACTTTTAACAGGAATTTCATGAATGGATGAGGATATGCACCCAAGACGGGATGCACTGGCTGATTAATTTAATGTACTGGAATAGCTTTTAGTACATTTTAATCAAAGTTAGACTTTTGTGATAGGGTAATTTTTTTCTTTTTAGTGTTATTATTAATTTATGTGCTTTTTTTAATGAACGAGCAATGTACCCAAAATGAATTTTCATATAGACAATAAATTGAAATTCAAGTCGAATTTGAACAGAGCATTTTCTCAATGATGAAAAGCCAGAAGCAATGGAGTTCCAAAGAAACTTGGGAATTCAGGTACGTAGAACATTGAAATGTCATGAACAGGTGCAAAAAATAATCACTAAGGCTAATGGAATGCTGGCCTTTATATCCAGAAGGATATAATATAATGGGGTAAAAGTTATGTTTCAGCTATTCAAAGCCCTGGCTAGACCACACGTAGGATAGAGTGAATAGTTCTGGGCACCACATGTTAGGAAGGATATATTTGACCTAGGAGGGAATGCAGTTTAGGTTTACCAGAATAATACTCGGACTCAAAGGGTTAAGTTGCAAGGACAGCTTTTACAAGCCAGGGTTATATTCCCTGGAATTTAGAAAGTTAAGAAAGTTTATTCAAGTTTTCAAGATATTAAGGGACATTGATAGGGCAGATAGAGAAACTATTTATGCCTGGTTGTGAGCCAAGGACTAGGGGGCATAATCTAAAAATCAGAGCCAGGCCTTTCAGGAGTGAACTTGGGAAGCACTTCTACAAGCAAAGGGTGGTGGAGAAGTTTGGAACCCTCTTCCACAAACAATTATTGATGTTAGGTCAATTGTTAATTTTAAACCTGAGATTGATAGATTTTTGTTAACCAAAGACATTAAGGAATATAAGACACAGACTGGTATATGGAGTTAAGTTGCAGATCAGCCATGATCTTATTGAAAGGTGGAACAGACTCAAGGGGTAAAATTTTTAGCTTGGCGAGCGGGCGCACGCCCGACCGTAAAATGACGCACATTGACATCAGGCATGTTCACAGGGCATTTAGGAGTCAACCACATTGCTGTGGGTCTGAAGTCACATGTAGGCCAGACCAGGTAAGGACAGCAGATATTCTTTCCTAAAGGATATTAGTGAACCAGATGGCTTTTCATGACAATAAGCAATGGTTTCAAGGTCATCGTCAGACTTTTAACTCCAGATTTTTTTTATTGAATTCAAATTTCACCATCTGCCGTGCTGGGGTTCAAACTGGGGTCCCCAGAGCATCACCTTGGCTCTCTGGAATACTAGTCCAGTGACAATATCACTTTGTCACCACCTCCCCTGACAGCAGGTCTGACAGCATCTGTGGAGAGAGAAACAGAATTAACATTTTGAGTTTGTATGACCCTGAAGAAAGGTCATACAGACTCTAAACGTTAACTGGGTAAGGGTGCGTACGTAGTAAGGCTTTTGCGTAAAACTTTGTCAGATTTCTTCTTCTCTTGGACTGTTACTTCTTCAAAGAAGTGAAGGTGGTTGCTCAAGTGGGTTTATTTTCTGAATTCATGTTGACTGCTATTAATTATTATTGTGCAAACCTTGTACTGACAATTGGTGACATTTTATATGGGGATTGAAGTAAGACTACTTGCTGTGTAGTTGACTGTATCTAATTCACCCTTTTTGAGTATGGACGCCACACTAACCTCTTTCTAATTTATTGGTACCTCCCTGTCTTGAGTGATTCCCTCATAATGATTGTCAATGCCTCACAAATCTTCTCAATATTCCCCTTTAGCATGCTGGGATAAATATTGTCTACCCCTCAGGATTTCTTGTTTTTGAGTCTTTTTAATCTGCGTAAGACTTCAATCTCAAGAGAATTATAGCAGTGAAGTGGTTCGATTTAGTGTCGTGCTAAACGTTAAAAAACAGATGCTTTCTGCATTATATATTAGCATTGGTAATTATATATGGTGCAAATAAGAAGAAAGACACTTATCCCACAAAATCCTGTGCAGTGAAAGACTGGGAAAGCAGTTTGGCCCCTAAGGATTCCACATTTAAATTAGCTATGTGTTTAGTGTGAGGAGAGGTCAGTTAGCTCAATTGGTTAGGTGGCTGCATGTGATTCAGATTAGCATAAACAGTGCAGGTATGATTCCCATTCTGGCTGAGGTAAACTTGAGGCCTAATTGAAAAGCAGAATACTGCAGATGCTGGAAACTTGAAATAAAAACTGGAAATACTCAGCAGTCAGGCAGCCTCTGTGGAGAGAGAAACAGAATTAACATTTCAGGTCTCTGACTTTTCATCAGAACTGGGAAAAGTTAGAAATGTAAATAGATTTTGAGCAAGGGGTGGCTGGGACAAGGACAAAAGAAGGTCTATGATAGGGTGAAAGACAGGAGTGATTGAATGAAGCAAAGGGAATGGTGATGGAGCAAGAGCAGAAACGAAGGATGTGTCTAGAGCTGCTGAATGAAAGTAAAAATAAGAAAAAATCCACAACAAGAAAAATAAACAAAATGGGAGCAGAGATTATGGTCTGAAATTGTTGAACTCAGTGTTGAGTCCGGAAGGCTGTCAAGTGCTTAACTAAAAGATGAGGTGCTGTTCCTCAAGCTTACGTTGAGCTTGACCAGGACAGTCAAGTAGGCCAAGGACAGAAATATTAGCATGAGAGCAAGGTGGAGAATTAAAATGACAGGCCACTAGAAACTCATGGGGGTCACGTTTGTGGACTGAATGGATGAAAGCAATCATCCAATCTGCATTTGGTTCCCACCCCGGTGTAGACAAGACCACATTATGTTACTTGGGGCTTGCCTTCTCACCCTGCTGTTGGGAGTGAAAGGTGATGGCAAAGCATCACTGACAAAAACTGCCAAGAAAAATGGCTCAGGTAAAGCATCAGCAGACAAAGAGCCAAGGACCTGCTTTTGGGCAGAGCACACATGAAGGAATGAAGAATGTGTTTATGCAGAGTAAGTATTAGAGTCAGAGACCATTTGAGTCGATCAGCAGTCCTCCATTTCTGCTGCACGTTGTTTACAAGGCAATCCCCAGGACTATGACACCATTGCCGCCAGGAGGCTGCCTCCAGAGGGCCAGCTGGCTGCACATGATGAGTTGTCACTCCAGCAGGAAGATCCTGTCTCTTTCAGAAAATAGCCCTTAACTGGGCCCATAGGTGACTTAATTAGCTGCCCACCCTGATGGAACTGGCTGTAAACTTTCTTCCCCAACCAAAATAGAAAGAAATTTGTGGTGATGAAGAGATATGCATGAGTTGCAAATTGCCACAAATTACCGGAAGATTTTTGCCATTCCAGCATTAGCCTTACAAAAATTGGCAAGTATAAGATCATCCACTTTAGATCCAAAAATGACGTAGAAAGATTTATGGCACAGAATTTGGCCCACCATGCCTGTGCCAGCCAAAAGAGAGCTATCTAGTCTAATCCCATTATTCAGCTCTGGGTCTGTACCCCTGTAGATTTTGGAACTTCAAGTGCCTATCAGTGTTTTTTTTTAAATGCACTGAGGGTTTCTGCCTCTACCACCTTTTCAGGCATTGAGTTCCAAACCCCCTTCACCCTCGGAGTGAAAAAATTACTTCTCAACTCCCCTCCAAATCTACCTATTACTATGCTGCCTGTTTATTGACCTCTCTGTTAACTGAAATGGGTCCTTACTATCCACAGTATCCAGCCCCCTCCTAATTTTATGCACCTCAATTAAACAGATTGAAATATCTTCTTATAAAAACAAAAAAACTGCGGATGCTGGAAATCCAAAAGCTTGCTGCATTGTTCCAGTGAAGCCCAACGCAAACTGGAGGAACAACACCTCATCTTCCGACTAGGGACTTTACAGCCTTCCGGACTGAATATTGAATTCAACAACTTTAGGTCGTGAGTCCCCTCCCCCATCCCCACCCCCTTTCTGTTTCCCCCTTTTTTTTTCCCAATAAATTATAAAGATTTTCCTTTTCCCACCTATTTCCATTATATAAAATAAAAAAAAAACCCACTAGAGCTATACCTTGAGTGCCCTACCATCCCTTCTTAATTAGCACATTCGTTTAGATAATATCACCAACTTTAACTTTAACACCTATGTGTTCTATTGTACTATTGTTGTTGACATCTTTTGATGATCTGCTTCTATCACTGCTTGTTTGTCGCTACAACCACACCAACCCCCTCCACCTCTCTGTCTCTCTATCTCTCCGCCCCCCACACACACACCTTAAACCAGCTTATATTTCAGCTCTTTCCTGGACTCGAACTCAAGTTCTGTCGAAGGGTCATGAGGACTCGAAACGTCAACTCTTTTCTTCTCCGCCGATGCTGCCAGACCTGCTGAGTTTTTCCAGGTAATTCTGTTTTTGTTTTGAAATATCTTCTTAATGCTGAGAGACTAGGAGCTGTGGAGAAGCAAAGGGATTAAGGTGCCCATGTACACAAATCACTAAACTCTAGAGCACAGGTATAGGAGTAATCAAAATGACTTATGAAATGTCGACCTTCATCTCAAGGGAGTTGGAATAGAGAAGTGAGGAAGTGATAATTCAGTTGTAAAAAACATTTGTCAGATCCCATCTGGAGCACAGTCTTCAGTTTGGGAGCTTAACCTCAGGAAATATATATTGGGTTTGTAAGGAATACTCTGCAGATTTACCAGGATGACAACAGGGTTTAAAGGGTTAAATTACAAGAACATGGTGCATAAACCTGGTTTGTACTCCCTTGGGTTTAGTAAGAAAACATCCAACACATTAAACAGTAGTCTTTTTTCTGCTAAATATGTTGCATGGCTTATCACACTCCTCATTTTTTAAATAAAATTAGCACCTTGTGGTTCATTCCCCAGGGCAATGCCTTGACCAATCAGAGTCAGCCTGCCTGGTTTGAATTCAAACGAAGCTTGGCAGTTAACTGTCTGTTATCAGTTAACTGATGCATTCTCCATGGCAATGCCTCTACTAATCAGAGTCCACTGACCAACCAATCAGCACTCTTTTCTCATGAAGTATAAGTTGTTGTTCCCTTTATATTTGGTACTCTTGTGAATTGACCTGATGAGTACAAGACAAAAAGCTTCAACAATATGTGTCTTTTCTTCAGCAGTAATCAGGTTTAGTAAAATGATAAAGGTATGCAACAGGCCCACTCCTGTTAACCATTGTAAAAAGACCATTGCAACTTGCCTGAACAATTGCAGTTGTTCTGCTATGTCTGTAAGTAATTGTAATTTTACGAACGTAGTTGTCTTCACCATGCGGCTTGGTTTCTACATTTTGTTTGATTTTTACCCTACCTATGATGTGCCAGAGCCCAAACTGAAAACCTTATTCAAAGAAGCTAGAGCAAAACCATTTCTTGTGCTGTGTCTGACAAAAGGGAAATGCCAAATGACAAGACTGTTTTCTTCTCTTTCTCAAATCATGAATTTAATTTTGAAAGATTGCTCTGGAAAGGTTTCAAATCGATGACCTCATTGTTCCCACATTACCTGCTCAAACCACTGAATTTTTAAAATCTTTACAGATAGTGAGTATCGGCAAGCTAATCAACCATGCAGTGCACTGCAACTTAGCACATTGCTCTCCTTACTTGATGCACTCTTTCCAGAAGGGATCATTGTACAACAGTGTTCCCAGTAATCTGCGTGTGTGCGCGGCCATGCAACAGTCATGAAGGTAGCGCACAGGCCTTTAAGAAACTGTGTGGTGCAGCTGTGCAAAAAAAATTTAAAGCTACCACACATTGAAATGAACAGACTGTGCACGACAAAGAAAACCTAGAGGGATCTTTGCTGTATAGTAACCCACAGTGAGAGTCCTGGCTGATATTTTCATTTTCTCCCCACACCAAACTGGAAGACATGAGGCTAGTTCTTGTGTCCTCAACATCACCCCAGCTTCTGCTTCTGCTTTAGTTGTGCCAGCATCACAAACTGATATCTGTATCCCGCCAACATTTATATGGGTAGTGCTAGCTAAACCAGGCATGACCTGTTGCTATGGGAGCCTTGATAATCCAAAGGAAGCAAAACCAGCATTGGCCAGAAATAAAATATAAGACCTTTCCATCTGGCTCAATAAAGTAACAATTGCACAAAGTACTTTTACTAACATTAGCTAGTTCCTTTTATTTTAAAGATTGTGGTGGTAACTTAGCCTGTTACACATCTTTCCTGATTTCCATATCTGGAGCGGCTGAATTAATATTGCATGTTTTACAGTCAGAAATGACAGAAACTCAGAACTCAGAATTACATCCTATGCTTTTGGTCAATTTTCATGAAGGCTCAAACGTTCAGAAGTTCACTGCTGTCTTGTTAGCTGCTGGCAGGGTCCAGCAGATACAGTATATGGTACTTTGAAATTTATTGCAATGTAGTCTTGCTTTATGGCACAGCAATAATCAAGACATCATTCATCACATTGTCATGCATTATATTAAATTAAATTAGTAGTACGATCAGAGTTAAGCTCAGTGTTAAAGGAGTAGTTCTTGGCTTGCTTATCCTTAAAGTTAAATAAACAGAATTTGCAAATAGGTAGTTTAAATGAACACCTCTAAAAAGCGCTTGAGGAGGCCTGTTTTGCATTTTTTTCTACATTTCTATCATTTTTCTTCCATCCCATGTTCACACTTGGTATTGCTGTACATGATTCCACCCAAACTATTGTCAGGCATATTATGAAGAAAATAATATATTTTTTCTTATATTTTAAATTGGATGCAGCTTTATGCTGCCTTGATTGCCCATCTTCTTTAGTCATAAATTCCAACTGTATACCTCAGGTGTGAAAAGGTTAAAGACATCAAATTAGAAAGAGTATACCTTCCCCATTGGTAACTCACTGGGGAACTGATCATTTCCTGCTGTGAAGAACCGGAATAAAGTTTTAAAAGTTTTGGTTTGAACACAAATTAGACTGAGTCCAGGCAGAGAGGTCAAGACCGAGTTTATTTTGTTTCTTTGCTTCAAACCAGGAATGGCCTGCTTGGTTACTTTCTCATAGAATATTTATGGAATTTTCTGAGGAGCTCTTTAAACTTGTGCTTTTATTTACTATATATTTAATACTCAATGCAGAACCAAAAATAGTTGGCAGTTTTTTTAAAAAAGCAGTAATTGTGTCTGTTCTTCAAGAAAACGTTATAGGAATTTCACATGTCACAGTGATTGGCATTTAGTGCAGAGGTCTTGACCACTGGGAGTTTTGGCCTTGGGACTGGACAGTTCCACTTGGTATGTTCCTCTAACTCATCATTGGTTGTTGATTCACCCTTTTGACTGAAACAAGTGACCCATGATAACAATTGGCCGGAGGGTTCACTTGTAATAAACTGGCAGCTATTTCAGAAGCAGGTGGGAACGTATAGGTGCAATCTGAGAAACCTTGTGGGTAAAAGTGTTTTCACAACCTATGGATCTTGCTTAAGTGAATGAGTCAGCTAACTTTATTATCCTGTAATGAAGAACAAGGAGCTGTGAAAAACAGGAGGCAAATTCCAGCTATATTGGAACGTTAAGTATAACCTATTGTAGGTGGTTCATGCTTGAGTTTGTTCTTAGACTACAGTAGTGCATGTTCATTAAAACATGCATACAGTATTGTCTTTGATCTCTTATTGATCTAGAAATATATATTTTTAAGGAGGCTTTAATGGCACATTTTCAGATATGCACAATCTCCACCCAGATGAATTGTTTTTGAAACTTTCTGTTCTTTATATGGAACCTAAGTTTAATTCAGGAAGTTAGTCTTTTTAATCATGTTTCAATGATCATCTTCTCATCAGTTACCATGCCCTAAGAGGACGTTGGTGACCATGGACTTCTGTAGTTGGTCCATGGCTTGGCAGGGTTCTGCAGTGGTTAGCTGTAGCCTTCTGTAGGTTCTGTAGGCTGACCAGGTGACTCTCCCACTCTTACCGCCCGCCATAGTCATAGTGGAAGGAGCTGCAGGTTGATAATCAACCTGTCTGGCCACATTATGAATGTACCTTCCATGGCCAGCAAGTCCTGGAATGGGTTTCAAACCTACAGCTTCTGGCTCAGAGGTAAGGATGTTATCACTGCACCACACGACTTCCTTATAAATGGGTATATTCAATCGTTCATGTTATGTTTTATGGTTCCCGGAATTAAAAGACTTTTAGACACAAAATGCTGGTGCTTCACTGAGTATATTTCTTGCAGTTCTCTATGTGGCTGGTGGACTGAACATTATTGCTACTCTGCAGTCAGGTGCCTCAAGTATGTGGTACTGCAAATATATATTTGCATGACAATTAGTTCCAACTCTTTGTGAATAATATAACAAAATAACATACCTCTTTCTTTAAAGAGATACAATGTCTCTATATATCAATGCATGTTCCAATCATTAAATTTTTTTACATTGGCCGGAATTCTCCCATCCCGCCCATGGCGGGTTTTGTGGCAGGCAGGAGCAGAGAATCCAGCGGGAGGCAAAAAATCGGAAATCCATCGTCGTAAAAACAAGTCTCATTTCTCTCCCAACAGTGTATTCATGGCGAGCCGGGTATCACTAGTGGCATGAATGCCATTTGCACTCGTTAGCATGACATGAATGCTCATTAAATCAGCTGCTCACCGGAATCTTGCCACGCCTGCCAATCTTCCATCATGCCAGCGGGAAATTATGTCGGCATCAAACCCATTTGAAAAGGGGTGGTGTGCACAAGTCGGACCTCAGTTCACTGGTAAATTAGAGGTGAGTCAAACATACCTGTCTTGGCGCCACACTGTTCTTGTTACGATGGATGCCACTCTGTTGGGGTTGTAGGATTGTACTGCTCCTTTTCTTTGCTTTCATTGTCCCAATAGACACCACTGTGCTGTGGTACTCATGCAAGCCTCCGCTTTCAGAGACTGGCACTTCAACCAGGGGTGGGCTGTGAGACAAGGGGTAGGCCTGACAAACACAAGGGGGTCAACGTGGAGGGAAAGCTGTGGAATGGCAGTCAGGGAAAGGGCGAATATGAGGGGGGCAATGAGGAGGGAGGGCTGTGGAATGGCAATCAAAAAGAAGGGCCAATGGCTTCATTAGCACTGTTAAAGCGCTGCTCAGAACTCAGTGGCTACACATCACAGTCGCTGCATCTCAGAGTAACATGTAGGAATGTAGAATTTGGAAATGCAGGCAATAGTGAGGGAGGCACAGCCATAAATGGCATTCCATCAATGAAGGCCTGTCACAGGTTTACTAGATATGACATTCTTAATGGGCTAAAGGGCATCCATTCATTGGCCATGAGCAATTGATTGGTTATTAATATGCCACATCAGAGATTGGAGCACAGAGATGCGTCAATTATCTCATTTAAACTTCAGCATTCCGTGCAGGCCTCAAGATGTTACATGTCTACGATGCCATCTTGGTCACCTCAATGTGTGAGCTAGTGTCTCAGGGACAAGGCAGCATCAGCCACCATGCAATTACGGCAGTAAAACTATGGACCTTTACAGTCTCCAGATGTGTCATCCTCTGAGCTTTGCGTCCTTGCCCCTTGAATCACTGATGTCTTCAATGTTTCCTTTCAGAGAAAAGGCAAAAGCAGATATCAATCCAGGGCTTAATGCTGCCTTTGTCAGGGTCCTAATGCAATAGAGGAGGCAAAGGAGGGAGAGGCGACTTAGTGCTACTCCAGCAGGAGGGACATGGTCAAGCAGAGTGACAGTAGGAGAGTCAGTAGGAAAGACCCAGAAAATGGGGGCAACTTGCCAGACCTGGGATTTATCGTCCAATAGTCTCCCATTTACAAATGACTGAAAGGCAAGACAAGGCCAGGCGCGTCTGCGCTTGTCCCACATTCTGGTACATCACATATGCCACGTTCTTTGTGAAGAGAGGAAGACCTGATGCCATGTGGAGTTGGAGGGTATCCCCTGCCAGTGGCTTTGAAATTGACTGCTGCACTCAATTTCTTGGCCTCTGCTACTTTCCAAGGATCAACAGGCAACCTGTGCCGCATCTCTCAATCCGCAATACATCAATGCATAAAGGAGGTCACAGATGCCCTTTAGAGGAAAACCCATCATTATGTCAGGTTTGCTCTGGATGAAGATAGCCAGGCTGTGAGATTCACCGGCTTCGCTGCCTTCTCAGGCTTCCCTAGAGTGCAGGGTGCAATAGACTGCACCCATGTGGTTATACGGGCTCCATGTCTGCAGGCTGTAATGTTTATAAACTGCAAGGGCTATCATTGCATCAATGTGAAACTGGTGTGTGATTACCGGAAGCACAAATTGCACGTTTGTGCATGATACCCTGGGAGTTGCCATGACTCCTACATCCTGAGTCACTCCCAGGTGTCTGAGCTTTTCAAGGGGCCATTACGTCTGCAGGGATGCTTGCTTGGGGATAAGGGGTACCCACTGAAACATTGGCAGATGACATCAGTGTGTTGCCCCCCACCAGAGTCGTTCCAAGGGGAGGTACAACGCTGCTCACAGGTTCACACATTCCATATCGAGCAGACCATGGGGCTTCTGAGGGTGCATTTCAGATGCTTGGACCACTCAGGTGGCTCACAACAATACACTCCTGACAGGGTTCCCGCATCATCACAGTGTGTGGCACCCTTCACAACCTGGCAATGAAAAGAGGTGACTTCCTGCCAGAGGATGACCTGGAGGAGGATGACAGCTCATTGGAGGATGAAGATCCGGAGGCCCAGAAACCTCAGGAAGCTTCTGAGGGCCAGTATGAGTGTGATCCACCATGGAGGAAGGAAGACGTGGGAGACGTGTCCATGATACATTATTCACTGACAGGTTCCAGGAAGAGTAAAGTCAAGTGAGGGAATATGGCCACATCTCTCCTAGCCCTCAATGCCATACTCTTTCAACTCAGGGAACATCCACCACTTGCAATGAGAATGAGTCCTGCATTCACACTTGCCTCATGAATTACCAGGCTATAATCTTTGCTTTGGTCCATGGTGCCTTGTGAGTGAGCTCACTCTGGGAACTGAGAGCCCACTTAGGAACAAGTGCTATACGAGCGAAGACTTGAAGCCTTCTAATGATGCTAGCACTACTGCGACTAAGATGTGGACATGCCTAGGGGTCACCTCCTCCTGTACACGTCTTTATTTCTGCCACTACCACTGAGGAGGCACACATGTCACTAGATTATCAATGCTAATAAGCTGCTCTCAATGGCGTCCTTTGAGGAAGAAGGATGAGAAACACTTACATCATGCACTTTCAATAAAGATGTCCCTGACATCACACAAGGAGTGCAGATACTAGCTCAACTGAGGTTGACATCACAGGAATGTGAATCTCACAGTGGGACATTCTCACTGAGTAGGAAGGCGGCTAAACTTTGAAATAAGAGGATGCAAAAGTGCAAAATCACAATGCCTTCAGTTGACAGGAACACTCACATAACCATCAAATGTATTAACAAAAGTGCAATTTATTTACACGTCTAATCTACCCATGACCAAAAAGGGACATCAATTTTTCTTAACTTTCCTAATTCTAGCGCTGTGCCTGGGTGCAGCTTCAACATCCGCAGCAGACATGGAGGCAGCCTGTTGACTCCTTTGCCCTGATGCCTGTGATTACCTTGGCGGACGTCCTCTGGTGGTCTGTGGCCTGAAGGGCCCCGACCTGATAAGGGTCACCTGCTCAGGGGCAAAAGTGCCCTCAGTGGCCTGAGAATCTGGAAGGGATGGGGTCATAGGCAGAAGAGCTGTGAGTGGCTACACACTCTTGGAGTGCCTGCGAGGAAACCCCCAGGGTGTCCGGCTGACACTCATCCTCCCTGTGGGTGCCTGAGGGCCCCACTCTGACTCCTGCAGAAGATGGTGCATGTGGAGGGAGGTCAAGCTGCCTCATCGCTATGTTGCCTACATCCTGATGGTGCCCATCAGGGTGTGTGGCCATGGAGCGCACGGCCAAGCACAAACCTAGCAAGACCTGCTGGACCAGCCTTCCCATGGTGACCTCGAGGCGCTTGCATGTCAGAGCCATGATATCAGATAGAACGCGGACGGACTCCTCCATCATTCGCTGTAGTCTGCTGAGCGACTGCCGAACTCTGCCTGACGTTCTGCCGCCTGTCATTGCATCTCCAGCGTAGATTTTTCGGCCGCTTCCAGAGGCTCATCATCTGACTCGGACTGAGCAGGTGGCTGGTCTCCAGCAGCCCTCCAATTGCTGGAGACCTGGGCTGTCCCTGCTCCGCCTGCTATGGGGACATGTCAGTGAGGCATTCCCCAGAAAGTGAGCCTGAGCCTAATCTACATCTGTGCCCCACCAACGTGCATGTCTCTAAGCTGGTGGAGGGTGCGTGTGAGCGCTGTGATGGTTCTTCTAGAGCTTCGTCCTTGAATGAAGGCTGGGGGCTCGCATTGGTGGTGCCTGGAATGGTTTAAGGGGCCTCGATGTGCTTGTATGAAGAAGAAAGAAAGGGGTGTGATGCAAAGGGATGGAGCAGAGGTTGGGTGAGATGCATGTTCCGTGTGTATGGTGAGCTCCTCGCAGAAGGGCCAGAGGATGGAGCTTGAGCAACATCACAGATGGGATGGTGGTGATATAAATGTCTTGGTGAGGGAACGAATGTTGATATGTGTCCCCCACGAATGGTTGTGTGAAACCCCTGAAGAGAGTAGCCGTTTGAGTGCATGTTGCCATGATGAGAGTTTGATATTGGAAGGTGTTGAAGGACGACTTATCATGGTAGAGCAGATGAGATCATTAATCCTCCTCCTGCACTGTGTGGCACCTCTGGCGCATGTGTCAGCCACGCTGACCTGTTCCACTAGGGTGTCCCAGACCCGACAAGTGAGGCTGCTGTGCTTCCTGCAGCCATCTGTGCGGTAAAGCACGTGCCATTGTTCCTGCACCACTCTGACCAAAGCCTGGAGGGCCTGGTGAGTGAAGCAGGGTGCAAACTTTGTCCTTAGGTTCTTGGCCTTTCTCTTATAGGTTGCAGATATCTCTGGTGGGCTGGAGAGATTGAGATTTTGTGTTGGACTGGCGTGTGTTGGACAAATTAGCTCCCGACATGCCAGGCGATTCAGTCCAATACGTGCCTCTGCAAAAATAATGAGGCTCCAAGAGCAAATTTTGGGCGCAAGTTGCCACCATTATGAACAGCGGGCTGGGCGCTGCCGAAATCACCCACCAGTGCACTTAGTTTCATTTTGGGAGGATTCTGCCCATTATGTCTAAACTAAAGAATATTAACAATCAACTTTTATAAATAAACTGAAAACATTAAGAGTCTTTTAAGGCTTGCTTTCTTTCCTCAAAAACATCGCTTAGGTGGTAAAATATTATGCCTCTTCCCCTGAGCTAAAACAGCACACTGCAGTTGGTCTCTGGCCTGCCAATACTTCTCCTCCAGCTCTGCGTTAAGATTCTCCAGCATCTGTTTCACTTTCAACTGCTCTACGTGCCTGTCTTCCACCAGTTTTTGATCTTCCTGCTGTGCCTACTCTGCTTGGCTCTTGCATTTTGTATTTCCTCGTTAAACAGCCCAGCATTTCTTGCAGTTTGTTATTGGCCTCTAATAAATTATTCTCCAATGTTAAACTGCATCTGTGATTCACTATTTTGCTGTCTGAATTCAACACTGTCGTTCTTTTCTTTTTCAAGTTTTCTGCTTGAAGCTTGTGCTGTTGAAGTTCTGACCTGACATTCAGGATCTCCCTCTTGGATACCTCCTGTGCCATCTGTACACCTTGGAGTTTCTTTTCCATATGCTCCTTTTCAGCTTGCCACATTATGTCCTGCCCGGCCTTCAGTTCAGGTCAGCGATTGTATTCTCTGTTCTAACTTTTCATCTTAGATGCTGTAAGTTTCTGGCAATCATCTTCTTTAGCTGCCTGCACTTTCCACATCAGCACCCTTTCCTTCTCTGTCAAGAGCTCTTTGTGTCTTTCAATGTTGGCCTTGAGAATTACAATATCTGATTGCAACCCAATTATTTGACTTTACACGTGCTCCCTCTTAACAAGAAATTTACCCAGTTTTGTAGGCTCTGTAACACTGGCAGTTTTTTGCTTCTGATCAGGGGGGCGATTTTCGATGGGTGTACTGTCTTCAATCCTCAGTGCCGCCTCCTTCACCTCATGATTTACTGAGATATGCTGCAGCTCTTCACAACTGCTCAATTCCAGGGTAACAGGACTATCTGTTTCAGTGACCTAGAACATAGTTAACATCTTTTCCAGAGTGTGTCCCTCTGATTTGGGTTGAATAAAGCTGTTGATTCTCAGCTCCCCTGTCTGCCATTAGTATGAAGTTGTTTGGTTTCAGAGCATCTTTCCTTGGGCAACCATTTTCTTTCAAATTTTCAGATAAGATCTTTTGGTATAGTCTGAGAAAGGTGATGTTACTCTGTGCCCCAGTATCAAGTTCCAGCTTCAGATTTATGGTTCTGGGCTTTTCTCTCACCCTCTTCCTGAAGTGAATTGTTGTGTGAATTTCTTTTCTCTGGGAACTGTCACATCCAGCCATTTCATGCAGTTGTATCGTTCCTATGTCTATTGTGTTCTCAAACACATCGTCATCTTCCAGGGTATGAATGTTTTGGTTTCTTTTCCTTTTCATTCACCCTGTTGCTCTGCCTTTGATAACTTCTTTACCATCTTCTTTCTTTGTTCTGCACATCTTTTCCCTGTGATTGGACTTTCCACGAGCTCTGCAGTTTGATCCATTTGTGAAACATTCCCTTCAGTCTATGAAATAATTTGGTCACTGACATCTCATGTACATCTTTCTCTTTATCTGGTGTGAATTCTTTTGTTGCTATTTTACTGCAACAACCCTGATGCTTTTCTCTTGACTTAGCTATTTAGGTAGTCAGCATTTTCATGCATCTTGTCATCTCGTGGCTTCATGTGCTCTGGCAGTGTCTGTCCTGCGATATTGTGAGCTTTTCCTTTCCAGTCAAATCTTTTTACATTTCAGATTGTGCAGAGCCCCAAATGAGCTGATCTAATAACATTTCACCTGTTTTCTTGAACTTACATTGTCTGGCTGCATTTTTCAATCTTGTTAAGAAATTGTCAACAGGCTCACCAGGTTTCTGCCTCAGGCTGTAAAATTTATGCTGTGGATCCGATTATTTGACTTAGGTTAGATATGTGTGCTGAATTTTTTAAAGATTTTGTCTGAGTTTTTACTGTTGTCCTAACTCATCCCCCACCTATTCAACAAATGTAACCCTTTCTCTTCTACCTCCAAAGGATGTAGCTGACACTGTCCTCTTCTCTAGCGCCTTTTAGAAAGCTATTGAATGTCAGTATGTACTTTTGTTTAAACTTCTCAAAAGCCTCCACAACATCATCAGCCTCCCAATTCATCATTGGCTGGAGCTGTGTGTTCATTGCTGTGGCAATGACCATTTTGTTTTTGCATAATTCACTCAGTTTTTCTCCCTCAGCCAATTTTTCTTAATCTAATTCAGCATTAAATCCATGTAAATGTTTGAGGCTTACTCACTGACACCTGCTGCCACCATGGGCAGAATTTTCCCGTTGGCATGCAGGGGTGGGTCCCGCATGCCGACGCATAAAATGACGCGCAGTAACGCCGGGCGAGCGTCCTGATGTCACGGCACGCCATTGCGATATTTCGGTGGGTGGGCGCGCAATGATCTCCTATGCGTGCCTGCCATTAATTAACAGACCACTTAACGTCCTAGAAGCACCAATTGATGGCAATTCTTCGGGGCCCGTGTGGGCAGGCACACATTTGTATAAACCTCATCCATGGGCGGGATAAGAGGGGTCAGTGGGGTCGTGAATATGCTCAGTCAGATATTTAATTTGGAAAGTTACTGATACTTGCCTGTGTGAGCAGAAATACATCAAAACTCAGACCAGCTGCTTGGACAGGGCTCACAGCCTTCAGCTCAGCACTCTACAGAGAAGATTATTTTTGGGGCCTGCTGGCTTCAGGAAGCCTTCCCTCAGACTGGGGATAGGAGCTGGAGGCACTTCCTCTGAGGTGGAAGGGAGGGCCAGAAGCGGGAGGAGGCCACGAGTGCACATTCAACCTCCAGGGGAGCCACCTTTGGGACGAGAGGTGCAGGCACAAGGGGTGCAGGGCCAACAGGAAGTCCAAGGAGGAAGGGGCCGCAGAAGACGCCACTATCCTGCTGCCAGGGTATATAGGCAGCAAAGCAGCTACCTCAATATGTCAGAGGTGCAGTGCCAATGGAGACAGTCAACTCTATCTGTCAGAGATTGGTCCTGAGATCTCCACTAACTGTATGGGTGGGCATCCCATGCCCAGTGGCTCTAAAGGTCACAGCTGTCCTCAACTTCTATGCTTCTGGCTCTTTACAGGGCTCAGTGGGTGATCTTTGTGGTGTCTCCCAATCAGCTGTCCACACTTGTGTCAAGCAGGTGACAGATGCATTGACCTTCATCCACTACCATTGGGACCAGGAAAGCTAGACACAGCGAGCCAGAGGCTTCGCAGTGATTGCTGGCTTCCCCCGCATCCAGGGTGCAATAGACTGCACACATGTGGCCATCAAGGTGGCAGCATGTGAGCCCGGTGCCTTCGACAACAGGAAGAGCTTCCACTCCTTGAATGTGCAGATAGTGTGTGATCACAGGATGCTGATTACAAGTCTGTGCAAGATACCCAGGCAGCTCCCATGATGCCAACATCCTCAGACACTCCCAGGTGCCGGGGCTCTTCAGTGCTTCAGCCCGGTTGGATGGATGGCTGCTGGGTGACAAGGGCTATCCCCTCAGAAGGTGCCTCATGATGCCTCTCCACGATCCAAGAACAAGCTGAGTAGAGGTTCAATAGGAACCATTGTTCTTCTCAAGATGTGCTTCCGATGCTTGGACTGCTCAGGGGATGCACTCCAATACCCCCCAGATCATGTGTCGCTGATAGTGGTCACATGCTGCACTCTCCACAATCTTGCACCGGAAAGGGGCGACACTGTGGATGAAGAATTGATGTAGATGCAGTTGTTGTGGCTGCACACGATGAGTCCAGCAGTGAGTCCGTGGATGAGCACGCATGGGAAATGCTGAGGGGATAGATGCTGACCTGGGCATACTCCAGGGAGGCAGGGACACCCGGAAGGCTTTAATCCAGCGAGCCTTCAGCTAGAAAACCACAGGTGGACCTCCAACAAAAGCCTGTACTGCTGGCTCCATACTTGATGCCTGAGTGCTAAATCTGCCTCGATAGGCACATTAACTAAGGGCCTTATCAATAAAGCTAATGTGACACAACTCACTCATAACATCATGGATAACCATCCACCTGCAGAGGAAAAGAGGCACCCTCAGTCATGGTCACATGTCTAAATTTAATGATATAACAAAATGAACTTAAGGAAACAAAATGACAAAGGTGTTAAACAGCACACCAACTAATCATGACCTCATTGCAGGGCAACACAAATGCATCAGTGAGAAACCTATGGTGTGCCTAAGGTGCTATAACTTTACGCTTTCGGGTGCTACATCTAGGTGCTGTCCCCTCACTGGCGCTGGCATCTGAGACAGCCTGCTCACTGTGCTGTCCTGTTGGCCTCACTGGCCTTGGCGGCCGTCGTCTGGCCTGTGGAGCCTGTGCTGGCCCCACCTAGGAGGGAGCGGTCAGTTCCACAGCTGGCATCTCCCCAGTCGTCGCAGCCTCATCGGGTGCAATGGTCACTGGTAGAGTGGTGGAGGAGCTGCCGCCCTCATCCGGAGCGCCCTGAGAGGAGCCCGCAGAGACGAGAGGCAGCTGCTGCACCTTCGTGAGGTCGCTTCAGACCTCCCTGCTCACTTAGATGGATGGGCACTGAGCTGGGAAACTTGATGCCCAGACCATCTCCCACAGTGGCACTGACCAACTGAGGTCAATGCCGATATGATGGGTTGCTGGTCCGAGCGCATCTCCAGGAAGCCTTGATTGGTCCCCTGGTAGAGCCTTTACACGAGATTCGCCACTCTCTCCATAGGAGACCAAGCCAAGCATAGCCTCATGTATCTCCGCAAGATCCTCCCGCATACCCTGCTGGACTCCCAGCATTTGCTGCCTCATGGACGATTCCAGAGGCACATCATCAGCCACTGACTGAGCATGTGCCTGGTCCCCTGCAGTCCTCCAACAGCTGGCGCCATGGGCATTCTCTGTCTCTGCCAGCTCCTCCAACGACTGTGAAGTGCCCACACTGCTGTGCCCTGGGACACAAACTGATGATCTAATTCCCACCGAGGTTCCAGTATCTGCGCTGGGGCCTGCCTGGCAGAGATGGTGTGATGCTGGTGGGTCAGAGACTTCAGGGCCCAAGCCTGGATATTGTCCAGCTCTTGCTGCATTTGGACATGGACTGCTTCAGTATCTGAGGAGTATCTATGGAGGTGGCATTTGGGGTGGATGAAATTCATGAGTCTGCATGGAGTTGGGCCAGGTTTTGGGGGCCGGGGGGGGGAGGCGGTTGTGTGGGACATGAGTTGGCACGAAGGTGGCATGGGGAATATGACGGGCCATGTGGGATAGGTGAGGGTGTTGTGAAAGGTAAGGACTGGAGTGCTATCAGCTTCTAAAACAATGGGGAGGAAGTCCTAGAGAACCAAGGCAGGCCCTCTAACCAGCCCATCTCAGCACTTGCCCACCCTGTTGCCACCTTGGATCTGCTTATGGGGTTGGCGAGCCCAACTCTATTCCCCTTGCCTTGTTCCCCAGAAATGAAAATTGAATCTAATGAGCAATCTGACCCTAGATCTAAGGGGTCATAGGCTGAAAATTAGAACCAGACTTTCAAAGAGTGAAATTGGGAAATGCTTCTAGGCATAAAAGATGGTCACTGTTTGGAGCTCTCTTCCGCTAATAGGAATTGATGCTCGATTAATTATTCATTTTAAACCTGAGAATGATAGATTTTTGTTAACCAAATGTCTTAAGGCATATGGGGTAAAGGCAGATATGTGGAGATCGGTCACAGATCAGCACTGACTTCATGGAATGGTGGAACAGGTTCTAGGAGCTAAATGGCCTACTCCAGCTCCCAAAACATTTGTCATACTTTTCACATTGTAGGAATTTCCCAGAAACCAGTCAACAGTTTGCCACTGTTTCAAAAATTATTTCCAATACCAAATCTCATGTATCCTCTGTTGAACTGCTCCCATCATATTTCATTTCACCATTCGCCTTATCCACTAGTTTTTGGAATTTCTGCCTATCTAAAGGAAAAATATATGTCAGTGAATTGCCACTGGCTGGGTCCAAACGTTTCTAACTGTTCTTTTGCTACCAATTGAGTTTTACAATGAAAAGTAAGTGCCGCTTCTGCTAGATGGGTACAGTGATAAGTGTAATTTACAGGCTATGGTTGCTGCAGGAGAGCAAAGAAAATGTAAGTATTTGCTAGTGAACTCAAGGAATCCTCCTCATCTGTTCATCAAATTATGTTCCCTTCTATAGTTTCCACTTCAAGGAGTAGAAATGTGATTCTTTCAAAAAAAAAAGAAATTGCTGCTGATATTTGATCTTTCAAGGAAGGAGATGTAATTGATGAATGCTTTCCTAAATTCCTCTGTTAAAATTATCACGCAACCATTGTTCAAAAGTATGTAGCTACATGCTCCAGTGTAAAATGCATTTTTGTGGAATAATTTGAATTTATGTAAATAACAGAGGAAAGGTTGTGGGAGGTCTACCCAAATCTATCTCTCACAGCCAGGGTCAAACTTATGAAAATGGTCATAATAATTCAACTGAGCAGACCACTTGTTTGACTGGCATTTGACACGTTTAAAAGGATTACTCTAAAATATTAGGAGGTCACCAAGAAAAACTGTCTCTGACAGCTGGATTAAATTATTTGCAAAACATCTACCATACACAACCTTTTTATATATACCCACAAAGATTAGCTTGAAGTTAGACTTCCTGAGCATAGTTAAAAAGTCCTTTCAGTCATACCCATTCAAATTATGAACTATTCGATTTACCACAGCAAGCCATGGCAATTCTTGGGTGGATCTGTACTTCTATGTAGATAATTCATGTAGTTTTGTAAGAATTCATATGATCTTTAGCCTGGGAAAGCTGCCTTGCTTATGCAAAAGCATGAATTTAGAATCTACAAAACTAAAATAAGAGCATTCAAATAGAGAAAAACCTACTTTGTTATTTTGGCACCGTATAGTTCTGGTTCTCTATCTTTTCTTCTTTATAGGTTTCCATTTATCATTGCACACATAGAAGATAGATGCCTTCCATTGGCGCTCTGTTATTAGCTCCCCAAACAGTGGTCCACAAGCTCCAAGAGTCTGACCCAGAAAGCCCAATTATTTCAGTTCAATTTGCAACATCAATTACTGTTTTGTCCTGGCTGAATCTCCTATGCCTTGAGATTTGCAGACTGATGTTACTTAGTACTGTTGTCTCTTTAATGTATTATTCTTCAGGTGTGGGCAGCATTCAAGAGGCCGCATTTGTTGCCCATCCCTTGTTGCTCTGTGAAGATGTTGGTGGACTTTCCTCAAACCAGTGTATTTCTGTTTATGGTGCTCCCACAATGATATTGGGAGGAAATTTGAACATATTGATCCAATGAACGATGATGATAAATTCCCGAGTCAGGAATATTGCTTGACTTGATGGGTATTTTGATTGTGATGGTGTTCCCACTGCATTGCTGCTCCTACAAATCTTATACACAGACAGTCTCTTGGGGAATCAAGGGACATGCAGAATGGGCAGGAAAGTGGAGAAGAAGCCCAGGATCAGCCATCATCAAATTGAATGGTGGAGCAGGCTCAATCGGCCATATCATCTACTCCTGCTCCCATTTCTTGTTTTCTCTTTTTTGTGGTAGGGGATGCAGGCATTGGATGTGCTGTCAAAGTTACCCTGGTGAGTGGCTGCAGTGCATCATTTAGTTTGTATATTCTATCACCATAGTACATTGGTGATGAAGGAGCTGGATAATGAGTTCAGTGACAGGGACATCGATCAAGTGAACTGTTTTGTCATAGATGGTGTCCATCTTCATAAGCATTGTTGTGAATGCACACATCCAGGTAAATGATAAGTATTCTGCATACCAGTGATTAGAGCCTTGCTTATAGTGGAGACGCTTTGAGGGGTCAGGAGGTAAATGTAGAAATCTTGCCTGAGCAGGAAGTCTTCAGTTCTTGCCTGTCCAAGAACCTTAGCACATAATCCATGCTGGTAATTTGGCACAATAATGAAAGGACTGAGAGGATCTGCCTTTTGAGTGAGACATTTAACTAAAGCCTGTCTACATGCCAAGTTGAGCAGAAAAGATTCTATTGTGATACAGTATTTGAAGAACAAAGAGTCCTCCTGGTTAGCATTCCTCCCTAAATCATAAAACCTCAAAAACAGACTATCCAATCATTCGTTTAATTGCTGTTCGTGAGATTTCACAGTTCACAAGCTGACTACTACATTTGCTCACATAACAATAGTGAATGCCCTTAACAAAATAGTTAATTGAATATGAAACACTTTAGGGCATCTTGAGAAAGTGCTTACATGGGGCCGAGTCTTCCAGTGTCTGGATCTTCAGAGACTAGACATACAACTGTGGATGTGCGTCAGACCCTTTGGAAATCCTGATGTGCTGACCTTCGTAGGAATTGCCCAGGAAGTTTCAACTTCCAATGGGCAATTCCCCTGCTCCCCAGGACCTTCAGTGAACGTCTCCAACCCTGAGTTGGAGTGGGAGACTTCGGACAGTTCCACAGCGCTTACCTGGGTAGTTACCCAGGAAATGCTAAACAGATTAAAACCTAGTCTACCATCTGGTATCCACTTACTGACACCCCTCTCCTCAATCCCCGCCCCCGACTAACTTCCTGCCCCCCTGACTGCTGCCCCAACCACCTGACTATCTTCCCCCAACGTGGACAAGACCTGACTAACACGCCCGACCACCAACTACCCTCCAGACCCAACCTGACTACTCCCCGAAATGACCCAACCTGACTAAACCCCCAACCATCCCACCACATCCCAACCACTTAATTATCCTCCCAACCCTACCTGACTACCTCCTCAACCTGACCTGACTACACTTCCAACCTGACTACCCCCAACCCAACTGCCCACTGACCATCTATCCAGCTCACCCACCTACCTCCTACCCACTTACCCACCTCACCCACCTACTTTACCCACCTACCCACAACCACCTCACACACCTCAGCCATTCACCTACCTCACCCCCTGCCCCCTACGCATTTACCTACCTCACCTACCTACCCAAATCCACCTACCTACTTACCCACCTCACACACCTACCCACCTCACACATCTACCCACAACCACCTTGCACACCTCTGCCACTCACCTACCTCACCCACCTACCCCTACCCACCAACCCACCTCACCCATCTACCCAACTCACCCATTCACTAACATTCACACACGGCATTTAAACTTACCATACAGCAACTAGTGCTGCGAAAAGAAGGCATGTCCGGCCTTCCCTAACACTACTGCGCTGCAGTGGAGTCCCCCAATGGATACTGTGCATGCATTTCTGTGGAAGTCAGGCTCCGAAGACCCTGGTAGGAATGCATTACAGTATTGAGTTGGGGGGGAATTTATTAGCACAGTGGCAATACAACGATCATTGCTGCTGCTCGGAAGATCCAAGCCCTAGTGATCTACGATACTAACAGCTTGCATTTAGTTAATGCCTTTAATGTACAAAAATGTTCCAAAATGCTTCACAGAAGTGTAATAGACAAAAATTAACATCATTTAATACCTGTTATTTTAAATTGGGCTACATATGTTTATCCACTCTGGGCTGCATTTAAAATGTGCTTATTGTAAAACCTTGCTACATATGCCAGTGAAGTGCAATTAATCATAAATTATCAATCAGCCTCTTTGATTGGGATAGACTAACTCAAAATGTGCCATCGAAAAAAGAAACATGTTTGGCATAGACAGCCTTCCCTAACTCAGGTGAATTACATAAGCTGATATGTCAGTTCTTCAGAACACTGTGTCATGCCCAGTAATGACCTGAATTTTACCTTTCCAACCAATTTCCTATTGAAAGTATTGAATACGTTGTTTTCTGTGTTATTCCAATGGGAAATTAATTTCAGCGTGTTAGTACATTTCAATGAGATGTTAACTGACTTCAAATATATGACCAGACTTTTTCGCTTGGCAAGTGTCCCGTCATCATCGTGCACTCACACGATACTTCGGTCAGCAGGTGCACACAGAAGTCGGCAGCATGTCTACCGACAATTAAGCAGCCTATTAAGACTCCTAGTCAACTAATCAATTGGAATTTTTTGCTGCCCGTCCAACTGTTTGGTTGGCAGGCAGGCGAAAAGGCCAAGCAGCGTCTGCATTTTTGGCGAAACCTCATCCACAGGCAGGATGAGGTTTTGACCAGTGATTTTAAAAAAAGTTTTTACGCTCATAGTTAACATGTCCCTGCTCATGTGACGGAGTCACATTGGGGAGGGGGACATGTTTTCATAATGTGATCGATAAAAATCTTCAGCTCCCTGAGGCATCTGTGTGCCTCAGGAAGTTTTTACTGCATGCACCCACGCACATGCGTGAAATTAACACTCGCACTCCCCCCGCCCTCACCCCAGCAGCTCTGAGCGCTGCAGTGCGTGTTAATTGGCCATCCAGCATGAAATCGCAGTTGGGGCCCAATTGCGGGCAGCAGTCAGCTTCCCGACCACTCCCAGGCCCAGCCGCCGCGCCCGCCCAAAGAGGGCAAAATTCTGCCCTTTGTGTCCAGAAAACCTGTCTGAAGAAGCTAACTTTCTTAAAACGAATCATACCTAATCCCAAGGCTCAGCACAGCAGTGTTGACACACACATGGCAGTGCATAAGGCTGAAATAATCTATGTTGAAGTAGCCGAGCACTCAATGTAGTAAATATTCTTGCCACCGAGTAGATTACAAGGGCCTAGGCATGATGGCATTGTTTTGTCAAGTAAGTTTCGAAGCTCCAGTGTATTTATCAGTTGCACTATAGGTAAGTTTTTCCTTCTTCAAGACTAATTCTAAAAAATAGTTTTATAAAGAAAAATCCCTTTTTCCTCTTTTTTTTGGTCAACGTCAAACAATAGCAAGATTTGAAAAGATCAGTTAAGAAAAGGCAGTACAACACATTGGTCTGGACTTTACCGCTGGCCTCAAAGAAAACTGCCCAAAAAGACCCATTGATCTTGCTGGTGTGGATTTCCCCTTTCCCAAATTTAGTTGGAACCTGAAGTCAAGAGGTTGTCCAGGTGTTCAGCAACAGTGATGTCATCAAACAGGGTAAGCAGCCAATCTCATTGAAGTCTTGAACAAAGGCAAAAATATCTGGAAAAACTCAGCAGGTCTGACAGCATCTGCGGAGAGGGATACAGTTGACGTTTTGAGTCCGTATGACCCTTCATCAGAACTAAGACATATAGAAATGAGATAAAATATAAGCTGGTAGAAAGGGGTGGGATAGGAGAGCTCAATAGGGGGCCAGTGATAGGTGAAGGCCAAGGAGAGACTGCCAAAGATGTCATTGACAAAAGGACAAAGGGGTGTTGATGGTGGTGATATTATCTAAAGGATGTGCTAATGGGGACATTAAGGGAAGCCAGCTAGCGGCAGATGGCCCTAGTGCGGGTGGGGTCGGGGGAAGGGATCGAAATGGGCTAAAAGTTGGAGATGAAACAATAGATCGAAATAAATTTAAAAATAGGAGGGAAAAGAAAAAAATATAGTTGTAAAACAATTATAAATTATTGGAAAAAAAGGGGATCAGAAAGGGGGTGGGGATGGAGGAGAGAGTTCATGACCTGAAGTTGTTGAACTCAATATTAGGTCCGGAAGACTGTAAAGTGTCTAGTCTGAAGATGAGGTGCTGTTCCTCCAGTTTGCGTTGAGCTTCACTGGAACATTGCAGCAGGCCAAGGAGGGACATGTGGGCATGAGAGCAGGGTGGTGTGTTGAAATGGCAAGTGACAGGGAGGTCTTGGTCATGCTTGCAGACAGCAGATGCTGTCAGACCTGCTGAGTTTTTCCAGGTATTTTTGTTTTTGTTCTAGATTTCCAGCATCTGCAGTATTTTATTTTTGTCTCATTGAAGTATTGTCACTGACAGCAAACCAGGAAATAAAATGCAATGATCATCCTTCATTTTTAATTAAAATTTTACAGTTAGGGAAATAAATGATTTGGTCGCACATACAAAATTAATATATAAAATAAAATATCATATTGTTTTCAAAAAATATTTTAAAGATATGATTTTTTTTATCAAAATGGAGAAATTTGATATTCTGAAAAGATAAAATTAGTTTTTCAGGATCAGAGAGAATTCCCAGCAGCAAATATGAACTGAGTACACTGTTAAAAGGCCAGTTACACTTTATTCAACAAGGTGTAATTTCTACAGTTTTTACAGTAAGATGAATATCATATAAGGAAGTTCTATTCAGTTCAGTGATTTCTAATTGATTGCTGTCTAGGGGATGTCAACATCCAGATATACATGCTAACTGCGTGTGTGCCAACTCCAGAACATGCTGTCAGTTTCAGAATACTAATGACAACAGACGTGACAATTTCACCCATGTAATTACTGCAAAATTCAAGCCAATGTACTTGCAAAGTTCTGTTTTTGTTGAAGTGGGGCACCATATGGTTGATTTTTCCCCAGTCGCTGAATTGATGATCTGAGTCCCATTGCCATAGGTGATGCTCAATGGAGACCGAGAATAAACCCATGGAAGAGGATAGGGAAACCAACGACAGGGATAGAGAAGAGAAAAGTCATAGGTACACGGGCCCAGATTTTCATGTCTTTGTCCATGTTAAAACAGATCTAGGTAGGATTTAAAAATGGCAGGGCAGGACCTGATTCCCGAATCCCTGGCCCCATTCCCATCATTTGGCATTTTTATGGCCACAGGATAAGGGTGCGGGTAGCGAGCCCACATCCCACTCCTGCCTACCTCATTGCTCGGGTGGGCATTTTAGAGCCCATGCTATTTTCATGGGCCTATTTTGTTAGGAGACATGGTTCAAAGCACCTAGATGAGGTCATGAACAGTGAGGAAACCCCAGTCCCAAGTGGGGAACCAAAAAAAAGCTGCCAACTGTTCCTGGAATTCTTTCATTGACAGGCTTTGAAATAGAAAAAAAATTGCTCTTTCAGTTTCAATTGTTAGACGCTGTATTGTAAGTTAGATGTATTTTTACTGCAGTGATTGATTATAGGGCTCTGTCCTGCAAAGGCAAATTGACCATTACATTGATCAGCATTGTGTAAGTGTTGAGATGCATTAGAGTACTTTTCCCATCTGGACAATACTCTTATGCATTCAAATGGAAGAAAACACTGCTTCTGAACTCTAGTGTAATAATCTGAAGTGGTTTAAATGCCCAGATGCCTCACCACCCATCCATCTCCTTTTGCCACTTTGGGCCTGCCTGCAGAGCCAGCAGGCCCTTCTCCATCCTGCCTCCTCGGAGCAAAAATATGGCGGGCAGGAGCCTTTTTAAAGAAGATGAGCCTGCTAAGCTATGAAGTTTCCTGACTTGACTTACCACGTCCATGAAAATCCAGCCCATTTTCTTTCCCCCATTGGTTGATTAAACATGTGTTTTGCAGCACCTGGCTCAGAGTGTTATTGTGTTGGAGGCCTTGGAACAAATTGCTTGTAGCTGCTGCAAGGCATAAGGAGAAAACATAATCCACATTTTTTATGTGATTCTAAGATAATGAGTTACAGGATGTAACCTCAATGAAAGTTCAGATAATATAAAGAAGCTTTCATTAAGTGGACCCTGAGATTAGATCATGATGGGTTCTTAAATGAAAAATGTAGCATTTAGTTTCTAGCCCCTCATAAGGAATTTGACCTAATCAGTGCAACTTTAAGAAAAATAATTTCCTGTTATTTGAAAATTAATAGTGTTTCTGTGACCCTAAACCTTTGCTTCTCTCTCCAGTGTGCTTTCTCTTCTCTCTTCTCCATGTTGAATCTACGAGTAATTGCTGCCCCTCAAGACAAGGCTTTGTTATTGTGAAATAAGAAATAAATTTTTCAGCAAAGCCTGATTCTAAACTGCCCACTAAATTACTGTAAATATTTTTGCCAGTACATGGGAGATCGATGAGAACCATGTCTTGGTATGTAATGACATTTGTGCTTTTGGAGACGTTCTAATTATTTTTATTGATGGTTCAATGAACTGTAAAGCAATCATGCTACATAATGTGGAAAGTATCATAATGTTGAAATTGGTAATACAGGATGAGCTCCTAATTAAAAGAAACCATAAGATTCTGTTGTATTGGTGTGACAGTGATATAAATCACTCATTAATTGGCTAGTTACTTTTTCCATGCTCATTCTATTACTACTTAGGCCGGATGCTATGGCTATGTTTAACTTATGGAATTATGTAATGATTACAGTACAGGAGGAGGCTATTCAGCCCATTGAATCCATGTCAGCTCTTTGCAAGAACAACTCAGCTAGTCCAACTCCCCAGCCCTTTCCCTGTAGCCCTGCAAATATTTCCCTTCAGGTGCTTAACCAATTCCCTTTTAAAAGCCACAGTTGAATCTGCCTCCATCAGACTCTCAGTCAGTGCATTCCAGATCTAACACACTTGCTGCATAAAAGAGTTTCTCCCCATTTTGTCATTGATTCTTTTGCAAGACACTTTAAGTCAATGTCCTCTGGGTTCTCAACACTCTCGCCAATGGGAACAATTTCTCTCTACCTGCTCTGTCTCCTCATCATTTGGAACATCTGTGTTGGATTTCCTTGAACTTTCTCTTCTCTAATGAGAACAATTCCAACTTCTCCAGTCTATCTATGTAACTGGTGACCCTCATCCCTGGAATAATTCTAATAACACTTCTCTGCACGATCTCTCCTAAATCTTTCCTAAAGTGCATTGCGCAGAGTTGGACACAATAATTCAGTTGAGGTTGAACTAATGTTTCATAAATGCTCATCATAACTTCCTAGCTTTTGTATTCTATGGCCAGGATTTCCTGGTCCTGGAATTTCCCGGTCCTGCATGCTGTGGGACCAGAAATTCCTGCTGAACACCAATTTACATTTTGCTAGGCCGCCAAATTTTCCATCCTGTCCCATCACAGGTGGGACTGGAAAATCCTGGCCTAAGCCTGTATTCATAAAGCTCGGATTCCATATGCATCTCTGTTACATACAGTACTATTCCAATGTAAATTAAGTTTCTTTTACATCACATATATAGGGCAGGATTTTACATTCCCCACCAGCGGGTTTGCAGGTGGGGGGGGTGACCGTAAAACTTTTTGGAGGGCCTCCCCACAGGTCCCCGCCCACCCAGATCTGTCCGCAATTTTACTCTGGGTTGGACGAAGCCTAGGCCAGCCCGCCCGCCATTGTCTTAACTGAGGCCCTTAAGTAGCCAATTATTAGCCACTCAAGGGCCGTTTTCCAGCCAGCTTCAATTTCAGACTGATGGAAGGAGTTCAGGGACAAGGGGGAAGCCTGAAAATGAACCCTGTTCAGGCTTTGGAAGGTGGTGGGGAAGGCCACCTCCATCAGCAGCCTCCTTTTAGCATTGGGTGCCCCCTCCCAAAAGGTCTGACCCTTTTAGCGACTTCTTCGCCCATCAACCTCTTCACTGACACCCCAGACCCCCTCTGCCTACACCCCAGGCTGCACCTACCCTCCCCTCCCTGAGACCCTCAAAACTTACCTGACCTTGAACTTCTGGAACTTAAGGCAGAACCGTCCCAGATTTGGCAGAAAAAAGAACATTTTCCCTGCTGGCCAGAATGGTGAATTTTTATGGCCCATTCTCAGTGCGTCCTGCCTCATTAATTATGGATTCCCGGGAAACATGCCAGATTGCTGGCGGGGTGGCCTCTGATTTGCCCGCCCCGCCATCACCTCCAGCCTTTAGTAATCCAGGCCATATTTAAAGGGTGCTCCTGCGCAGAGCTAGCACTCTCTAAGGGTTAGGAAGCTGCTGGAAAGCTATGGCTGCCAAAGGGAGGAAACATGCTGCCCTCAAATTTAGCGATGCCTTCCTCGGGCATGTCCTGGATACAGTGGAGGCCCGCTATGCAGTCCTCTACATCCGCTGTGGGCGAAGACCAGGAGACAAGGTCATCAATCCAGCATGGGAGGCAGTGGCAGCAGTGGTCAGCGCCAACGCCCTGCAAAAGAGAACAGCCACCCAGTACTGAAAGAGGATGAATGATCTCCTCTGTTCCACCAGGATAAGTCACTCTTCTCATCACTTTCCACTCTCACACTCACAAACCCATCACACATCCACAGGGACCTCACCCACTGCCAGTTCAAGGGACATCACCATTCACTCTCTCACACACACCTTCATCTGCCCTGTGGTCTGCTGATCATGGCACCACTCACCACCCATTCACGCCACGCATCATCTGGCCTGGCAGGCATTCTGCTTACACTCTCTTCATCTTTCTTCATGTAGGACAAGCTGGCACACAACAAAAGGGAGAGGCCGCAGACTGGTGGAGGAATGCTGGACATCAAAGTTTGAGATTTTGAGAGTAGAGTCACCCAGCTGGCCGACAATGATCTGGACTGTTCCTGTGCTGATGGTGAAGTCAGCGGTGCTCAACCAAGCCCAGATCAAACAGTGTAACATCCGTCAGATAACCATGCTGTGAGTCAGTTCCCTTGTCCCACAGCCCCCTGCCATGCACTAATTATCCCTCCTTGCTTTCGCAGGCACATCTGGGAAACAGCTGGGGGGGTCCATGAGCCAGGTCCTTGACTCAAGCCACGAAGACACCTCAGAAGAAGAATCAGATGACCACCTAATTGAAGATCCATCGCAGCGCTCATCCACACTCTCCTGCAAGGCAGAGACACAAACCTCAGTAGGACTTAGTACTAGAGTAGCCACGGGGTCACAATCTGTTGAGCAGATTGCACTGTCTGATCCACAGCAAGCGGCAGCAAAGACTTTCCAGGTTTCTGGCACTCGGAGGACTGCTGGAGGCCAGAAATATGCTGAGTCCAAGTCAGATGAGCAGCCTCTAGACTTGGTTATTCCTCAGTTGCTGGAGCTGCAAAGGCAAGCTCGGGAACATCAGGAAGGGATGTCCACTGCACTCCTCAGATTGCAAGGCACGATGGAGGAGTCCATCCACCTTCAGTTTGAGGTGATAGTGCTGGCATGCCAGGCACTGAGGTTAGCACTGGTAGGATGGCAGTCACCATGGAGACTTTGGTTTAGGACATAGGTCCTGCACTGCTGCGTGGGCTGAACTCCATCACTGACGCCATAGTTGGCCTTTAACAGTGTCAACGCGAGAGGGGTGCAGGGTAGCTTGATCTCACTCCAGCTTCCCCTTCTCCTCAAGGAGTCAGCCAGGGGCCCTTGGGCACCCAGAGGGAGGAGGATCAGCAGCTGCATACCCTGGGGCCATCCACCCAGGCGACTCCGAGAGCATCCGGCCCATCCAAATCCCTACTTCCTGTGATACCAGCAGTTCCAACTCCACAGTCCGAGCAGGATGCCACTGCCACACAGCAGGAACCCTGAAAGCTGGTCGGAGCCACCAGGTCTCAGCCATCCAGAGGACGCCCACCAAGGTCATCACAGACAGGATGTAACAGTCAGCAGGCTGCCTCCACCTCCGCTGTGGATGTCAGGGGAGCACCAAGATATAACTGCAGGGTTAGGAAGGTTAAGAAGATGTAACTCTTTCGAGTACAAACACGTTTCCATCTGTTCCTATTCAGATGAAGTTACATTGTTTCATAGTTTGCCATTGTGAGATTTGAACTCTTGATCTTGGGGTTACAAGCCCAGTACCATAACCACTTGGCTATGCCTTGCCACAGGTGTTAATCACTTGTACTTAATGTTCACTATTATAAATAAACTCCCAAGGATGTCTTCCTGCCTATAGCTCCTTGCTATGATGAGTAGTGTTTGTGTCACTGAGAAGTGAAACCTCAGTTCCTACAAGAGATAAAGGCAGGTGTCTCAGTCCAGGGCTTCTTCCCTGTGCATTGTGTAACCTTCAGACCAAAGTGATGGTCGGGCTTCATACTCATTGGACACATTACTGATGCCTGCACCTTGTTGGTGCTTGTCATTGCTGCCAGAATGTCATGGGCAGGTATCACAGAGTCCTGTCATTCTCTCTGTGTGTTCTCAGCACCTCTGAGGTGGGGTTGGCCTTCCATCTCTTTAGCATCTGTGACCGGTGATGCTGTGCTCCTGAAGGGGACAGGTGCTGAAGGCTGACGGCTGATCAGGTGGATTTAAAGTTTCATAGCTGCATCTCCATGATATGACTCTGATCACAGAGCACAAGTGAGCTGCCCTCAGCCAGACAGGAGTCAGACATTCACAGAGGCTGTGCGAAGATCTATGGATTGTCATCACTGCATGTTATCACCATCCTCCTGGAATCTTGCAACTATTAGGGCCTCCCCTGGGTCTCCATGACATGAACCTGAGCAATGAGGGTATATGCACTGCCATCAGCCACATAGGAGTCAAACGTTCACAGATGCAAGGTGAGGATGTCAAGACAGTCCTCACTGCATCTCATCATCATCCTCCATGAATCTTGCGGTTATGAGGGCCTTCCAAGCATACCTTGCTCATGAAGCCAGTGCAATGGCCTCATCGCCAGCTTCTCACCTTCGAGGACCTCATCATTGTCATCCCCTTTGATGTCCTCCTCATTGGAGGATACATGCAACTCCTCCATCTCCTCCTCAGCCAGGTCCTCTCCCTGTTGCAGTGCCAGGTTGTGGAGCACGCAGCAAGGTACAATGATGCATGACACCCTCTGGAGACTGTATTGCAGTGCTCCACTGGACCTGTCAAGGCACTGGAACCTCATTTTCAAAATGCCTATTGTTTGCTCCACCAAAGTGCAGGTCACAGCTTGAGTCTTGTTATACGTTGCTCTGCTGCTGCCCGAGGCCACCGGGTGGGCGTCATCAGCCACGTCCTCTGCGGGTAGCCCTTGTCGCCGAGGAGCCAACCCTGCAGCCTCTCTGGATCCTGGAAGATGTCAGGGATGTGAAACCTGCTAAGGATGTAGCAGTCATGGAAATCGTGTGCAGACCTGTCAGATGCATTTGTGGTGATCGCACACCAGCTGAACATTCAGCAAGTGGAAGCCCTTGTGGTTGCCGTAGTTGATTGCTTGTTGCCATGGAGATCTAAGCACCACATGAGTGCAGTCGATGGCACCCTGCATCTGTGGAAAACCAGAGATCTGTACAAATCCCAGCGCTCTTGCTTCCTGGCTTTCCAGATCGCAAAGATGGTGTCTGTGACCTCCTGGATACACTTGTGGGTGGAGGCTTGTGAAATCCTGCACAGGTCACCTGTGGAGCCCTGGAAGGAACCACTGGCGTAAAAATTGAGCGCCGTGGTCACTTTCACAGCCACTGACAGTAGATACCCTCCATGACCCCATGGTGCCAAATCCTATAGTTGGTGGCATGCATGACCAACAAACTCCCTAGACATATGCAGTCTTCAGCAAAACTGGTTCTTGGTCATCTGCAGGAATGACAAGCACCGTCTATAGACTCTGGGTCTAGCGAGACACCAACAAGTGATGGTTCGCTGTGGATTTTCAGCTGTGTGTGAGGCAGGCCCTGCCGCCCCTTCATCTCGTGGGAGGTGCTCCTCCTTTTGCCAAGCAAGGCACCTCCTCCACTCTCTTCTTGTTCTCTGGTTTCTGTAAGCCTTGAGGCATACCGCTAAATCTCCAGACTCCATGATTCTAGAATCCATGGAGTCATTCGGACTCGAGGTGTTGGCTCTGTCTTCCTCTCCATGGATGCTGTCGGACCTGTTGGGTTTTTCCAGCTATTTTTGTTTTTGTCCATGATCCTGACGTTCTCCTCCTGCAGGATCAAAGAGAGAGATGCATAGTTTAGCATTGGTGTACTAAGAACCTCTCTTGGTTAAATCTGAAGGCCCTTTCATGCAGGCAGGAGAGTGCTGGCCTCCACATGGATGGCCAGTGTGTGGTGCACTCATTGACTGTCCAAAATCACGCCCACCTCCACCCCATTCCACTTGACCGATTGGCGGCAACTTCAGCCACTGGACTGCATGCTGTGCTCTCAGCTCAGGCACAAGCATTCTCCTAAACTGCAATGCAAGGCTGTGCTGTTAGCTTGAACCATAATGGATACTGGCCCAAACCTTAATAGAGACATTACAAGGGGCTGTGAGCACCTCCTCCAGTGACTGTGCCATGACCACCTTTCGCAAGGGAATTGTACAAGTTGCCCCGTTGGCCAGTTGGTCTAAAACACACCTTAATTTGCAATCTGTGCCCGAGGGGTGAAAAGTTCTGGAACATTTAGTGGCACTTTCATGCTTTTGAGTTGCTTGAGTGGACAGAAAAGCTTCAGAGGCCTGATTCTAAGCAGGGGAAAAAGTTTCCCCCCGTCGGAGGGGGTTGTGTGGGGGCGAGCAGGAGCGGGCGTGAGCCCGATCGGCGCCCCTGATTGGGGCTGCGGGGGGACTCCCTGAGTTGGGGCCTGCGTTCTTTTGCGCATGTGCACGAAAGAGCGCGGAAATCTCCCTGAGGCATGGAGGTACCTCAAAGAGATCAGTTTGATATTTAAAAACTGAAATAAATTAATTAAAAACTTTTAAAACATTCCCCCTCATGTGACACTATCACATGAGCTGGGACATGTCAAAGAATTATTTTTAAAATTTTTATTGAAATTTAAAACACTTCATGAAAACTCATCCCGCCCGTGGATGAGGTTTCATGAAAAACGCGAAGGCCGCCTGGGCTCTTCGCCTGTCCGCCAACCTTAAGGTTGGACGGGCAGCTCATTTAATTGCTTAAATTAGTTTTTAACAGGCCTTAATAGGCCTTACTCCACGCCCGCCGAACTGGAAATCCAAGTCACGTGCAGGACACCCGCCTGATGTCACCGCACATCATTTTACACATCGGCGAGCGGGCCCCGCCTCGGCTGGCCGACCGGGGCATTCAGCCCCATGTCAATGGAGCTGCCCTAACCCCCTACCCCCCACTAGCCTGACCCGCACTGGAGCCATTGCCCCAGCACCGCACTGAAAGCCAGCCAGGAAAAGCAACTTGCTTGTGTCCCGCACAAATGCACGGCGCCTCTCCCTTGATGTCCTACAGATGATGCGAGCGAACACTGCGCAAGGTTGTGTGTACTCAGCTCCGAGTTCCCCTCGAAGTCCAGGTCACCAGGTACACGCCTTTTAAAGGCAGTCGTGAAGCACAGCGTTCTGAAGGGCTCATAATTAAATGCAAATGTATTAAAATGAGGTTCCCGACATGTGGCGGCAGGAAACGCGTCCTGCCATTGACGAATGAAGTGGATGATCGCAAATTGCATAGTAAATTGCATGAGGAAATAGTCCTGTAGAATATGTAAATGCTGTATTGATAATAAAACAAATCAGATCATAATGTATCATATATAAATTAAACCAGTCCAACAGTTTTATCCTTTTTTTACATTAAGGGTAGTAAAACTTAACATCCCATATTGTTATGGGTCTACAGACTGCGAATTGTTAACGGTATAATCCTCAAATTCCAACACGCTGTAATATCTGGTAGTTTAGAGTCCTGATACATTTTTATTAGATTCCTATCAAGTTAAAAGAGTTTTACACCCCTATTTTTGCAATCTCTTCTAGCTTTATAGGCCTTCCAGCACCCTTTAGTCCTCTGATTCTGACTAATTTGCACATTTTCCCCTTTCCAATAACCCCACTATTTGTGTTAGAGCTTTTAATACCTTGGCCCTACTCTCTCAAATTTTCTTCTAAACCCCTCTGGCTTTCCAATTTCACCTATAAAAACATACTTATCTCTCTTTTTGCAAGCTTTTTGCCATACTTTCCGATCTATTCCCTCATGCATTGGCATCTGTTCTCCTATCTATTTCTCTAAATATTGCTCTCGAATAATGCTCATTATTTTTGAGTTGCTAAATGGCTTATAAAATTTCATCTATTACAAATGGAAGTACTGCAGTGTTGAGTGAAATTTAATTGGAAAATTTTTAGTTGGTCAAGTGCTGTTTGTTGAATCATAAATATCCTCTGCCACCCTTGTACAGACAGGGTTAATCTGGGTTGGGCAAGGTTTTTAAGCCCTGTGGCAAAGTGTTCCAGATCTCACCCCTGTAATTGATGGAGTCCGAGCCCCTTCAGTGATTGCACTTGATTCCTGATAAGATAACTTCAAAATTAGTGGAGGAGGACAGGGCCCATGGAGAAATTAGATCTTTTCAATTGTGAATGCACATCGTATTACTTTACAGCATAGGCTGAAGTGAAGTTAGCGTACACTCACAAATATGTTTTCTTTGGATATTTATGATTGCATTGTGTTAAAAAAGTGTTCTCCTGTTCTCAAAACTTTGTCAGTTCTTTAGTATTGCTCCTTTTGGTGTTATATCAATTCAAGCTGGACTCAGTGCAGTGACAGAGGGGATTCTTTAATTCTTTGCAGTATTTCCTGTGATTAAAGCAGTTAGTGATGCATAAGACCCTGTTAGGTTTACCCTTTCCAATTGTAGTTAGGATCTGTAATTAGACTAATCTTCCTAAATTAGTGATGTAACTTTAAATTTAAAAAAACAATTTTTGAGGCACGGAGTCTGCCTTTATCATTCAACTTGAAAGCAACAATAATTCTTCCTTCCACTACATGCTGAATGTTTTAAAATAACAAATCTATTAAACCACTAGTTTTAAGCTGAAGATTACATGAGGAACTTTTAAGCAGGATATAAAATCGCATTTTAAATCTTAATTTCTTTGGAGAATCCTGTAAATATTTGTAATGCATTGTATAGGTAAGCTACAGGTAAAAGTGACTTGTGATGGAGTGGTATGATACACTTCTGCATGTAATGGTTTCTTAAACTCTACAGCATGTTTGTGTAACTGGAGGGATTAGGGAAGCAGAGATGAGGAAACTGTGGTGACACTATTTAAAGGGGCCAAGCTATTTCACTAAAGTAGTGAAAGAAAAATCTTGTACACCTGCTGGTGTCTTGCTAAATGCTAATATGGCAGTGGCCTGGAAGCAGATTGCCAGTCCTTCTCATCTGGGAACTAGTATGTGTAATGGAGATGCAGGAGAAGTGGTGAGCGAAATAGAACAAAGCTGTTGGGATGGGGAACAGTGACATTGTTAAGCATAACATGGGTATAATTTTGAAAACAGTAGAGAGAAGGATAAAGTATGTAAAACTAGGATTAAGCAAAGTTTAAAAGATATTTTAGATGTAAGGCAAATCTTACATGTTTTTCAAAGGTAATCTGAAACGCATGGTTTAAGACAGCTGTGCATATAGCTGAGTTATTTTCCTGTTGCTATAACATTGGCCAGAATTTTCCAGTCGGCGATTTGGGTGCGGGGCCTGCTCGCCGACGGGAAAATGATGCGGAATGACGTTGGGGGAACCCCCAACATCATCCCAGTCTCTTTAAATTTTTAGGTAGGCAGGCGGACAGAGAAATCAGCCTGCCGACCTGTCAATAGCCAATTGAGCCCATTGACAGGCTAATTAAGATCATTAAAGACCTGCTCGTCCAACCTTAAGGCTGGCGGGCAGGACAGGAGCCCCAGCGGGCTCCTGATAATACAGGAAACCTCATCCACTGGCGGGATGGGGTTTCATGTCCGTTTTTAAAAAGTTTAATAAACTTTATGTCGTTTTTATTAACATGTCCCATCTCGTGTGACATTGTCACACTTTGTCTCGGGGAGCAATGCGCTCTTTCACATTGACAGCTGGGGAATCCCTCATCCTCGGAAAAGGAAGCACATAGCACGTAGTGCTTCCTGTCGGGAAGGCTGCTGGGTGGGCCTTAATTGGCCCACCCACTCAAAATGGCAGCGGGCCCCGTTTCGCTGGCGGGGGTCGGCTGTCCACCTGCGGCTGAGCTGGTGGGGCCCGCACGCCCACCAAGGGCAAAATTCTGCCCACTGTATTGCAGATGCTATCACTGAAATTAAATGAAGTACACAAAATATGGTAGGTATTTATTTAATGATATATAACTGGGTTAGTGACTATGCGTTTATAAATAATATCTGACTCTCAGACATTTTAATGCTTTTTGTGCAATACAAAAAATGCATCCCTCAGGATTAAAATTAATTATATTGAACAGAACCTCAACAACTGGTTTAAAAAAATCCTCGTCCTAATTACATATAATAAATTCCGAATATGCTGGGAATACACAGAGGACAGTTAGCATCTAGACAGGTTATGACATTTCAGGGCCATATGCTTGTCAGAATTCAACCATTCTGATTAAGGGTGCAATCCCAAAACATCATTACCTGTCTCATTACAGTTGCTGCCTATTCTACTCTGTATTCCCAGTAATTATTTCAAATTTCCAATACTTAATTTTCCTTTTTATGATTTCTTCATTATTTGTAACTAGTTTGTACTTCTGCTCCATTGTTCTGTAGTACATGCAGATACTTCAGCCATTCAGACCCTATAGGAATTGTTGTATTTAACCTGAAAATCACCACACGTATATCTACCTCTCAGTTCATCACTACTATTACTTAGTCCTCTGTTGGAATCCAGGGTAGTAGTTGGCACATCTGCTGAAGTGAGAAAACTCTGTGTAACCTTTTAATGTCTAGCATCCAAACTAAACATAAATAACACCATACAGGGAGTACTTTTAAATCTTTACATGACAGGAAGTGAACCATATCAGCATCATATGTTTGGGAGTCTCTTCGAATTCCAGGACGTTTCGGCAAACGGTGAAACCAATTATGAAGCTTTCATGAGTACTAGCTTAGAGAGGTCTCAAACAAATTGTGCATTTGATATAGTGAGACGCGCTCTGCATATGTGATTTGCCTAAACAGTGTTAAAATAAATGCATTTGAGGTATATTTTCTGAAACATTTCCGACAGCAAGTACATTTTTTGTTTCCGTGATTACTTGTGTGTAATGAATATTGGCCATGTAAACACATTTTACACACAGCAGGAAAAAATTCATTTTACTTGGGTTACAAAAATAGGAGTTATATGTTATAATAGGGATTGAATCCAACTGGGTAACAAACGTATCTCTTTACTGCAATATAGCAGAGTATTCTGTTTATAGATTCTTCTTAAGTCTCATTGACACACAATTGCTCTCTTGTTCCCTTGATCTAAGCACAACTGGACTATTTCCTCCCCCAGCACCATTTGCCCTGAAAAGATCAAAGTGTTTTCTCTTCAGTCAGATTCATTTTCAGGAATGTGCAGTTTGTGTACACTTGCCACTGATCTTTTTTCTATGCCTAGGTTCATGTTCACAGAACTGGAACAGTGGCCAGTGGTATAAGACTGGATAGCACAAAGTACTATCTGTCTTTCCAGCATCTTTTGTTCAGCTGACCGATTTTTTTATTTGTTCGTGAGATGCGAACGGTGCTGGTAAGATCAACATGCATTGCCCATCCCTAATTGCCCTTGAGAAGGTGGTAGCGAATTGCAATCTTGAACAGCCTATTTGCTGTTGGAAAGCGAATTCCTGGATTTTGACCCAGTGACAGTGAAGTAACAGCAATATATTTCCAAGTCAGGATGATATGTGACCTGAAGGGAATACACTTACAGGTCTAATCCTTGTTTATCTAGATGGGAATGGTCGTGTGTTTGGAAGGAGATGTCAAAGTTGGGCGATTTGCTGCAGAACATCCTATACATAGTACACACAGTACAACTACAGTGCACTGGTGGTGAAGGGAGTGAATGTTTAACATGGTGGATGGCATGCCAGTCAATTGTCTGCTTTGTCTTGGAGGGTATAGAGCTTCTTGAGTGTTGTTGGAGCTGCACTTATCCAGGTAAGTAGAGGGTATTCCATCACACTCCTGACTTGTGCTTTGGGGAGTCAGGAGGTGAATTACTCACTGCTGAATTCCCTGTTCCTGACCCAATCTTGTTAATGGTGAGCAACCCCCCCCGTGCCACCCCCCCCCCCCCCCACCCCCCACCCCCCCACCCCAAACCTCCCACTCCCCCCCACAGGATGCTTATTGTAGGAGATTCAGCAATGGCAATGTAACTGAATATCAAGGGGAGATGTTTAGAATTTCTTTTGTTGGGGAAGGTAATTCCTGGCACTAGTGTGGCATTAATGTTATTTGCCACTTCACCCAAGCCTGAAGATTGTCCAGGTCTTG
Source organism: Carcharodon carcharias (assembly GCF_017639515.1). Classification (NCBI taxonomy): domain Eukaryota; kingdom Metazoa; phylum Chordata; class Chondrichthyes; order Lamniformes; family Lamnidae; genus Carcharodon; species Carcharodon carcharias. The sequence continues at coordinate 32,366,229 of NC_054468.1, read as the reverse complement.
CTGCATGCAGAATTGGGCTGCTTCATTACCTGCGGAGTTGTGAATGGAACTGAACACTATGCAATCGCCACTACTAACTTTATAATGGAGGAAAGTTGATTGATGAAGCAGCTGAAAATGTTTGTGCCTAGGGCATTGCCCTGAGAAACTCCTGCAGTGATGTCCTGGGACTGGGATGATTGAACTTCACAGCTATCTCCCTTTGTACCAACCAGTGTAGAGGTTACCCCCAATTCCTATTGACTTCAATTTTACAAGGACTCCTTGATGCCTCATTCTATCAAATGCTGCTATAATGTGAAGGGCATTCACTGTTAACTCACCTCTGGAATTTAGCTCTTTTGTCCATGTTTGGACCAAGGCTGTTATGAGGTCAGGAGCTGAGAGATCCTGGTGGAACCCAAACTGAACATTCGTGAGGAGATAATCAAGAAGTGCAGCTTGATAGCACTATCGACAACACCTTCCATCAATTTGCTGATGATTGAGAGTAGGCTTGAAGTGGTAATAATTGGTCAGATTGATTTTTCTGCCTTTTGAGGACAGGACATAGCTGGACAATTTTCCACACTGTCAAATAGATGCCAATTTTTTAGCTGTATTGAAACAGCTTGGCTAAGGACACAGCTAGGTTTGGAGGAGCAGTCTTCAGTAGTACAGCTGGGATGTTGTCAGAGCCCATTAACCTTGCTGTATCCAGTGCCTTCAGCCATTCCTTGATATTTTTTTATTTTTTAGATTTCTATGGCCAGAATTTTCCCATTGGTGTGCGGGGCCCACCCCCACATGCCCGCGCGTAAAATAACACACGGTGACATCAGGCGAATATCCCAACATCACCGCGTACCATCTTGATATCTCGTTGGGTGGGCACGCATTGATCTCCGATACGCACCCACCATTAATTAATGGACTACTTAAGGCCCTTGAGGCACCAATCGACACCAATTTTTCGGCGCCCGTGCAACCTTCGGGTCAGCGCATGGGCGCAGTGGGCAGGTGAGTTGGATGCATTTGTATAAACCACATCCACGGGTCAGATAAGAGGGAGCAAGTGTGCTCTGTCAAATATTGTTTTTTCAAAGTTACTGATACTTGCCTGTGTGATCTACAATACTTCAAAATGCATACCAGCTGCTTTTTCTGGATTCTTAACCTTCAGGTTAGCACTCTGCAGTGTGGAATGTTTTTTTGGGCTGCAGGTTTCAGGAAGCCTTTCCATGGCCTGGGAATGGGAGCTGAACTCTTCACTGGAGGCATCTCCTCTGAGGAGGAAGGGAGGGCTAGAGGGGGAGTAGGCCAGGAGCGCACATTCAGCCTCCAGGGGAGCCACTTTTGTGAGGTCAGGTGCAGGCACAAGGGATGCAGGGCCAATAGGAAGTCCAAGGTGGAAGGGGCTGCAGAAGACGCCACTATCCTGCTGCCAGGCAAAGCCACTACCTCAATATGCCTGAGGTGCAGTGCTGAAGGAGGCTCCATCTCTCAAGGGAGACAATCAGCTATATCTGTCAGATGATTGGACCTGAGATCTCCGTGAATTGGGTGGGTGGGCACCCCATGCCAGTGGCTCTAAAGGTCACAGCTGCCCTCAACTTCTGTGCCTCTGGCTCCTTCCAGGGGTCAGTGGGTGATCTTTGTGATGTCTCCCAATCAGCTGTCCACACGTGTCAAGCAGGTTACAATGCTCTGTTCAGACATGCATTGACTTTCATCCACTTCCGTTGGGACCAGGCAAGACAGACACAGCAAGCCAGAGGCTTCGCAACGATTGCTGGCTTCCCCCGTGTCCAGGGTGCAATAGACTGTACAAATGTGGCCATCAAGGCGCCAGCAGGTGAGCCCGCTGCCTTCGTCAACAGGAAGGGTTTCCACTCCATGAACGTGCAGATAGTGTGTGATCACAGGATGCTGATTCTACAAGTCTGTGCAAGGTACCCAGGCAGCTCCCACGACACCTACATCCTCAGACACTCCCAGGTGCCTGGGCTCTTCAGTGCTCCAGCCCAGCTTGATGGATGGCTGCTGGGTGACAAGGGCTATCCCCTCAGAAGGCGGCTCATGACGCCTCTCCGCCATCCAAGAACAGAAGCTGAGCTGCGGTACAATAGGAGCCATGCATCCATAAGGACTGTGGTGGAGAGGACCATTAGTCTTCTCAAGATGCGCTTCTGATGCCTGGACCGCTCAGGGGCCGCAGTCCAGTACCCCCCAGATCATGTGTTACTGATAGTGGTTGCATGCTGTGCTCTCCACAATATTGCGCTGGAAAGGGGGGACACAGTGGACGAAGAAGACGTAGGTGCAGTGGCTGCAGCTGCACACGAGTCCAAGGATGAGCATGCACAGGGAAATGCAAGGGAGGTAGACGCTGACCCGGGTATGCTCCAGGGAGGCAGGGACACCCCGGAGGCTTTAATCCAACAAACCTTCAGCTAGCACACCACAGATGGTCCTCTAGGACAAGCCTGGGCTGCAGGCTCCATATTTGATACCTAAGTGCCAAATCTGCCAGGTTAGGAACATTAACTAAGGTCCTTGTTAATAAAGCTGAATGTCCCACAAAGCATACATTACATTATTGGAAACCATCCACCTGCAGAAGCAAAGAGGCACCCTCAGCCATGGTGACATGTCGGAATTTAATATTATAACCGAAGGAACTTAAGAAAACAAAATGACAAAGGTATTAAAAAACACACCAACTCATAAAGACCTCACTGCGGGCCAACACAAAACTACCAGTGATAAACTGTGGTGTGCCTAAAGTGCCTTATGTTTACCTTTTCGGGTGCTACTTCTTGGTGCTGACCCCTCGCTGAGGGTGGCATCTGAGACAGCCTGCTCACTCTGCTGTCCTGTTGGTCTCAATGATCTTGGCGGTCGTCCTCTGACCTGTGGAGCAGAGGCACGGAGGAGCTGCCACCCACATCCGGAGCACCCTGAGAGGTGCCCACAGAGATGACAGGCAGCTGCTACACCGACATGAGGTCGCTTCGGACCTCTCTGCTCACCGTGTGTGGATGGGCACCAAGCTGGGAAACTTGGTGCCCAGACCATCTCCCACATTGGCAATGACCAGCTAAGGTCAATGCCGATGTGAGGGCATGCTGGTCCGAGCGCATCCCCAAGAAGCCCTGATTGGTCTCCGGGAGGAGTCTCTCCACGAAAGTCATCACTCTTTCCATGGAGGACGCATGGTGCTCGGCCACGAGGCTGATTGCATTGGCGATGGTTTGTGTCGACTCCTCCACCACGGACACCAAGTCAAGCATAGCCTCATGTATCTCCCCCAGATTCTCCTGCACACCCGGCCGCATTTCCTGTGTTTGCTGCATCGCAGACGACTTCGGAGGCACATCATCAGGCACCAACTGAGCATGTGCCTGGTCCCCTGCAGTCCTCCAACTGCTGGCACCATGGGCACTCTCTGTCTCTGCCAACTCCTCCAGCGACTGTGAAGTGCCTTCACTGCTGTGCCCCAGGACACTAACCGATGTCCTAATTCCTACTGAGGCGCTAGTATCTGTGTTGGTGCCTGCCTGGCAGAGATGGTGTGATGCTGGTGAGACTTCAGGCCCCTCAGGTGTGAGAGGGGGCCTCTGCTGTTCCTCCTCCCAGCTCTTCTCCGCTGTTGCTGAAAGGAAGAACAAGGACATTGGATCAGTTAACGTGGAGACAATGTCAATGTGCATCCCTGTCCCCCTGATCCTTATGCACTCATCCTTCCAGAAGCAATGGTCAAGCCATGTTGCAAACTTCAATCACTGAACATTCAGCACTGCCATGGCTGATGGGACAACAATGGTGACCTCACTGCTGAGCACACATACCTGACCGTGGCACCCCAGTCTCACTGACACCGGTGGACCTGGGCACATGGCGCCTCTCCAAATCTAAGGCCTCCTGCTCAAAGCGGCTGAGAATCGCTAACTGTGTCGGCTCTCCGCCAGTCCTCACCCACTCGGCTGCATTATGTGTATTCTTCTCCTCACAAGCAGAGAAGAGCATTGATTAGTGCTACTTGTGCCTGGACTCTTTTCGCAGACGGCCCACCCCAACCAGAGAGGGACATATCAGGGCTCCAGTGCCTCCTCACCCCACTGCTGCCGAACACTCACACAAAGATGCTCAGCCTGTGTTCGCGTGCCACCGCCCCCCCCCCCAGCCAAATGCTGCCTACATCACATTTGGCACCACATGGCCTCCATAGCAAGGAGTCGCAAGCACATGGAGCGCAGAGGACAGTAGATCGTTAGGTGCCACGCCACCTTGAAGCTCCCCTCCCATTACGTCATCACCCTGACTTTGACAAATCCTGGAGTTCCAGCACTGCACCTAGATGTAGCCCCTCTACGTTGCCTCCCAAAACAGTAATGTGGGTCTCAGTGTACCACATGCTGCAGGGGCAGAACCCATCTCTTCACCACCCTCTCAGGGTGACCTCGGCGTGGGCAATATCTGCTGGCCCACCCAGCGAAGGACACATGCCATCAATGATTCAATGCAGTCACTACACTCAGACTTGGGGGGGCGCAGGGGAGGGGCAGCAGGGGGGAAAGCCGACCCGCTGGGTTAAGTGACCAATGCCAACATGGTACTCGCCCTTCCAGAGCGCAACAGGTCATTGAAGCGCTTGTGACACTGGACCCAGGTGCGCCACACCACGTCGCGGGAGCTCACCATCTTCACCACCTCCTCCCAGGCACGTTTCGTCATGTGGGGGGGCCTCCTCCTCCCATCCTGGGGTACGAGGACCTCCCGTCGTGCTGCCACCTCCAAGAGGAGGGCAGCAAGGCAATGATCAGAAACACAAGGGGCACAGTGCCCCCCTGCCCTTCCCTCCTGCCTGGCCTGCTCACCAGCAGCGCTCTGGGGACCCCTTCCACTGGCCATGATTCATAGCCTTTGAAAAGCTGCAGGAGCTTTTTAAAACAGGCTGCCGGGTCGCCATTGGACCCAGTGGTCAGTGCAGTCCTGCCACCACCCGCCCACTGCCGCTGCCCTCTGGAGCCGCGATTCACACTGGGTGGGCCTTAATTGGCCTGCCTTTGTAAAATGGTGGGGTGGACCTGATCTGCGCCTGCCCGCGCTCGCTCCAACTCAGCCCGCCCGACAAGGAGAAAATTCTGCCCTATGGGTCAGGAGAGGCAGACATGCTTCTCTGGGCCCCAAAGGAAAACCTTAGGTCATCTTTGCCCCAGGCTTTCTTCCTTAATCCAAGCTACTTACCTAAGTGCCAAGATCTATTCCTCCAGGACTTCAGTAGCAGGCTCCTGCCATCTGATACTCAGCTCCCTGTAGACCATTGCAAAGTATATAAAGAGCAATTCAAGCTTCACCACAGAATATTAAAACAATGCCACTATTGCTTCCACAGTTAGTTTTCTTAGGTTAAAGTTATTCATACTTGATAGCTGAGAGGCAAGATCACTTAGGGCAGGATTTTGAGGTCGGCGTGCAGCCGCGATCTGTGGGTCAAGAAATGGACCACGGCCCGCGGTCGCCCCCCCGACTGCAATTTCAGCATGAAACACACGCTGAAAAGCTCAGCGTTGCCGGGGGTGGCGGGGGGGTTTGTGGTGGGGGGAGGAAGACGGGCGCTGACGTAAGCGCAGGGGTGGGGGAGCGCTGAATGAAAGCTCCCTGAAGGCAGAGAGCAGCCTCAGGGAGTTGAAGAATTTAAAACCAAGAAATGAAGATTTTTAAAACCAGGAAAAACTGCTCAGGCATCAGAATCAGACACACGAACTTATAGAGGATGAAAATTCTGTCCACGCATTTTTATTTTTTTAATTTAATTACAGAAACCTCATCCTCCACCTTGGATGAGGCTTCATCTAAAATGCAAAGCCTGCATGGCGGGACCATGAAAAATTGGGGACAATTGGAACTTTAATGGGCTTAATTGCCCTCTTAATTGTCAGCAGGCGCGCTTCCGACTTTTGTGCGCGCCCGCCAACCAAAATATCACGCGATGACGGGATGAGATTGGGACACTCGCCCGACATCATCACGTTATTTTATGCACGAGTGGGTTGGGCGCACACCCACACGCCGACCTAAAAATTCTACCCTTAATGTACTGGTTTCAGGAACAAACTGAAAGGGACTCACAGTAATTATTGCATGTAATTGAAGTTATATATGCTGTGTGCACCATAGCTTGCTCAAGATAAAGATCCAGTCTGTGATGTTGACAATAATAGAAGGCAGCAAGTCACATTGTTGCTATCCAGCTATATGATGCTGATGACATCTTAAGCTGTAGAATCCCCTGGGTGAATAGCAGCCTAAAACTCACTGTCAGGGAATTCTCCCCTTTATATATGTGCTGTGCTGAGAATGGATGCTGCAAAATTGCATTAAAAGAATAACAAGGTAGTAAGTTAGAAGCTGAGAAGTATTAAATCATGTCATCATTACGAATACATGGCATTTCATTATACAATCCAACATTTCAAATCATTTGAATAAGTCTAATGGACATAGGTTTACTGTTTTTGAAGTGTGGGCCACTGTTCCTCCTTCATATCCCATTATTACCAGAAAGTTAACTTTTCCTCTTCCTGCCATCGTTCATTCTAGGCTCTTTTTATTTTGTTCCTATTTTTAGCACTTCAGCATTCTCTCTGAAGAAGAGAGCTTCTTAATATCATGTTTAGGACAATTAACTGGTTGTATAACAAAATTCTTATTAAATAAACATTTATGTATTCCTTGAAACCAGGGCAAACATCAGGGGAAAAAAGTAGGATGGCCTGACACCAATGTGTGTTTACTTCAATATTGGCCTGCATTTTGCAGTCAGTGGTGAAGCGTTGGAGCTCACCACTGACCTCAAAACTGCCCACAAAGATCTAGCGATCCCAATGGCATGGATTTCCCATTTCCCAGCATTTGTTTCATTCAGGCACCAAGTCAAGGGGATCTACAGCATCCATCACCAGTGTTGTCATCAAGTAGGCTACACAACTGATTACATTGCAAAATCCTTACAGACAGCAAACCAGGAAGTAACAAACACTGACTATCCTTCACTTTTTAACCATTTTCCAGAGTGAAATAAAGATTGGGACATGCACATAGGATCTAGATAGAAGCTGAAATCTCATAAAAACCTTTCTCCCAAAAACTTATTATTTTTTAAAATTTGTCACATGTTTTATCGTGGCATTCCACAAATGTAAAATTAGCTTATTGGGGCCAGAGATGTTATTTAATGATAAATATAACTTAGTACACCATTAAAAACTCAGCTCAACCTCATTCAACAAGGCAGAAATTTTTCAAGGGTTTTTACAGGTAAGCATTAGTTCAAGCGTTTTCTAAGATTTTTATCATTGAGGACATCAAAAGTGTCCTATATGGAGGAGGAAATCATTGACAGCAGCTTCTGGATTTCCATTTTTTTACTACTTATGTGAGGATACAGTCAGTTTCAGAGTAACAATGGCAAACACTGACAGTTTTGCTGCCATTACGACTGCAAAATCCAGGCCTTAGTGTTTTCTTACCAGATTCTTAAATGTGTACAGCAATTTGCCACACCTAATTCACTTTTAGTAAAGAACTTCCTGAAGTGCATGTGTTTTTTTTAACATCTTGCCACAAATATGACACCCAAGTGTTTGTTCCCATTTTCATAAGGTAAAATTCACCAAGCTTCAAAACTCTTAATTAAAAGATATATCAAAGTTAGTTGAATACTGCTTTTAAAAACTTCCAAATATTATAATCCAAGTCACAAACTAAACTGCGAAGGATTTAATTTTTTTTCAAAATATCACATTGATCACATTACTACAATTTTTAAATATGTTCAATATTATTTGTATTTGTTAAATGAGAATAGAATGTTTTTCCACTTTGGGTATCTAGTTTTAGCATCAAATGTTTCTTAGCCAGTTACAACAGTCAGATGCAAACATATTTTCCTCTGCTCTGCCCAAACTTAATACCGTGTGCAGTATTCCCTGTCTGCAATTTTTTATGATGCCCAGAACACACTTCCCTGTAACATTGTTCAATGAGACTGGAAATCTAGTTCTGTGCTAAAGACAATTTTGTGCAGTGGTCCATTGTATGTGAGGAATTGGTATGAGATTGTGCAGTCAGAGTCTTGCAGTCAATTCAGAGAGCTGACTTATCCTATCAATCTGATTGAGATCCTAACCTAAGTTCTAAAGATCAATATTCTAACATACAAGGGGGGTTCGGGTTTAACTCTTTAGTGCATTTTTAGTGGCTAAGCCTGATTAATCCCGCTGGTCAATTGCCCATCTAGGGTTGCCAACCCTCCAGGATTGGCCTGTAGTTTCCAGGAATTGAAGATCAATCTCCAAGAGACTGCTGTGTACAATCCTGGAGAAAAATCATAGGGACGTTAAAAAGGATAGTCTCTTTTTATTTTCTTTGAACATTTATCTTTACCAGATATAAAAATGTTGAAAATAGGGGAAAAGAAGACTGTTTGGCTGACAATCAAACATCATCTAATTGGGTAATGAGTATTCTTCTTTCCAATTGGCATAGGAAGGCAGTACGTCACAAGGATGGATGTGTTGACTGACACTTGGTTGGAGTGGGGGGGAAGGCATGTGATGAACCTCCAGGAATACATTTAATCATTGTTGACAACCCTATACCCATCTGAAATTAGCCTGCAGAGGCAGCTATTGGTTTGTGACCTGTGCAATTGGAGTAGCCTAGAAGTCACTAGCAGTTAGGTAAGTTTGGGTGGGGTATTGGGTGCTTGACAGGGTGAAAAACCTGCAGCGGCAGCTGATTAAACTTTCTTTGTGGGTGTGCTACTCTGGGGCCCACAAAAAAAAGTTTACGTTTACTTTTACTGAACGGTACCTGGCCAGTTGGCAGGTCATTCAGTTGGCAGTTAAAGTTGCATTTGCATCCATCTAAGTGATAGGATCTTGATTTGCACGTATTCAATGCACCTACATCTGAATCATCCAGGCACCTCAACAACCCCAGGAAACAATTTTTAAAATAGCCCTGAGCAGAGAAGTGAGATAGATAGTAATTTTGGAATTTAATTCCCACTCTGCCTAGTTTCTTCTAGGTGGAGAGAGTTAAGATTCCCCAACCTGTGTTGATCAGTTCCCATGTACAGTGTATAAATTAAAATTTTCAGGAAATGGTGAGCTCAAAACTGTTGACGGCTAATTTCTTTTAGGTTTATGTAGCTGTATTTCTGCAGAAGCTATTTTTGTGTGGAGTTCCCAACAGCGGGGTGGTTGAATGTTTAACGAAACAAGAGGTTGGATTTTCCAATCTGGTGGAAATCAGTGGCAGGGCAGGCTTTGTGTCCAGCTGTTGTGACAACCAGTCATATTCATTTACGTCTGGGCCTTCTAGCAGTATTTGGACTGTCACTAGTTTGCCTACCTCAGACGGTGGGGCTGTGGGTGGTGAAAAGGGTGACCTGACCAGAAATAGTTATCATGCTGGCTGGTTTAAAAAAACTAAAATTTATTTTTATTTTCCCACCACTAAACTAAGTGGCCCTTTAAATTTTAGCTCCCCTTCTCCACACCTTTAATAGCAATACTGGATATCAGGATTGCACTAAATCCTGATGCCCAACGTTGCTAAGGCAGTAGTGATGAGAATTATGTTAGAATGTGATTTCCTGTCAAGTCTGCACTGTTGTATTCAGTATCCACGAACATTTTCAGCAGAAAATTCTGGTGGTGTTAGCAGGTACTGAGGAGGCAATCGAGCAGCTTTCCTGGTCCACTTCCCACCCTTGACCACTCTGTTACTGCCTGAAATCAGGCCATTTTGTTGTGGAAAATTGGCCCTTTTATCTCAGTGACATCAATGTAATGTTATGTGGGACCATTGCTTCAAATACCAGCTCATGATACCTAAAACTTTATATTTTTGTAAAGTCAAAACAGTGGTCCATTAAGCTTTAAAGCCATGTCCAAATTACAAATGGTACCAATATTTACAGCACTCAAAATCAAAACCTGCAATATAAGCAATTTATTGGTGGGCTAGCTCTAATTCATGGAACAAAAGAATTAGTTGCAAGAGAGAAATTGATGTCAGTGCCCTGACTGAGGAACCCCTGTCACAAACACTGCCCACCTGTTGAGTAAAATAAATTCTTCTCTCAGATCTGTGGGCTTTTATCCAATGCTCTGTAAACTGAAATCTACTTGTAATAGCCTCATTTCAAACCACACTCTTCAGCCCAAGATGTAGTTGTCATAACAGCTGTGTTGTTTTAAGACTTTGCATTGTGTTGCTATTTTGAAATATAAGTCAAATTACCAAATTTTGTTACTGGAATAGAAACAGAATTATAGTATTAGTTGAATGTGACAGTGTATTTGCAAAACAGTTTTGGTGATAAGTACAGATTGACATTTTTCAAACACTTGTTTGAAGTTTTTGCTGCATACTGTGTTTTCAGTTATGATGTCATCATACGTCAAATCTCAAGTTACCAAATGTGTTACAGGTTTATAAACTCCTTCTGAAGTAATCTAAACAGCCAGCTGTGAATGTGGTGACCTCATTATTAGATTCATCTGCTTTTGTAAAGTGAAATTGATTCTGCATGCAGTGATCTGTAGATGTTAAACCAATTTTGAATGAAAGTCACTGAAGTCTGACAGGTTTGTTATACATATGCAGGGTTCTCTACTCTTTTCTCTACTCTTATAAATACATAGGTCTAGAGTTTCTGCTTTGGGTGCAATCAGGAAATTGTAAGCCAAAAAATACACTTGACATTGTGTTGATTAGGTTACATTTCAAGTTTCCAATTTTTAAAAAAATCACTTGCATAATTACAAACGCAAAATCTTCCATGAATCTACATAGTCGTTCAACATAATAGAGTATAATTATTTCTATTTTTCTTTCTATTAAAAAGCACTCTGATGTATTTGAGAGTGGTAACCTGGTCCACTTTTATTAATACAATAAAAATTAGTATCACAAAAATAAGCATTTTTAATAAACGTGAAGTCCTCCATTTGTGAGTGACCTGATTTAAAATCACTAAAAAGGACTTGTAAAAAGAACTATGCAGGCTCGTTTTTCATTGATGTATACTATTCAATTTCTCAGTAAATTAAATGTTTTTTGATATGAAAACTCTTTGAAAGAATGCCTACTTATGCTTGATCACGTAGTGCAATTTGAAGAGCCTTCCCAAATCAGTGTAATTGTTGGAATTTTGCAGTGTCAATCTGGGGGCATGGCTAGTTTTATTGCTGCAGTCTGATTTGGATGAACTGACCTTGAACCAGTATAAAAGATCATGGTAGCTTGCACATGAATGATTTTTGGTGTAACTTACTTCTGTTTATTTTTCCCTGATATTTTACCTTGGTTCAGTCAACAAGATAATTATGATTATTTTTGAAATGGCCTTTGGCAAGAAACTGTATCGTTTTTGGCCTTTCAAAATTACAACAACATACCAAAAATGACAAACAATTAGAAAGACCAAGAAGGAAACATATCCACCACAACTAAATGAAATCTGTGCATGTTCTTAAGTTATTGCAATTCTATTTGACAGAATGCATTACTTATCAAACAAGAGATTGTCAGCAAATGAATCAATTAATTTTGTTTTGCAGAATGAGGAGATTCTAACTTGGTGCGAGGGTCATAGGAGGTGTGCTCAGGTGAGTCAGCTGGAGACTTCCTTTGTATATAGCATCATCCAAATAACCCCATCCCATTTTATTGCAACTTTGCAATTTAACTTTGTTTATTTAATATGGTTTTGTGGAAATGTTCAGTCTTGTATTTGCTTCGCACATAGCAACTGCATAGTTGAATGTCTTGTTTCTATACAAAATAATAGGAATTATTATTGGCTTTGATGGAGATCTAACTGATAGGATTCAGGTGGATTACACAAATACTAGATGGATAAGTCATAGTGAGTCACAAGGAACCTGGTCAAATGGGCAGACTTTAGATGGTTTATATGTAAGCAACTGAATGCCCTGCTTCAAATTACAGCCTGTAACTTACTCCCATTTCCCAATGCATATTATATGCGCATGCCTGGGTGTGATTTAAAGCATTGTGACCTAATCGATGGTTCAAATGATATCTTTAAACTGTAAAGCTAGAGAGCTCATAATTGTGTTCATATCTCTTATATTCAGAACACATCCTTAAACAATGTGCTCTCTTATAAGTATGTGCCATGTTACAGACAGGAGGGGGGTTAATTTAAACAACCCTGATTTCTCCTCTCACCGTCTATAAACAGAAAGGTGTTTTGATTTGCTTCCCCCCTTTGTAAGTGGCGTATTTCCCAACCCTCAGTTTTGGTGTGATCCAATTTATGTCCATAACCCCACAGCAAACTTGTGATATAATGAACTCAGAGGGTTAGTTTATTTGCACACACTCAAAGAGAAGGAGTGGAGTCGCCACATAGCCACCTGCACACGCATCCATTAAAAGAGGGATAGAGATAAGAAAGATTTACAGGGAAAAAGGCACAAAGAAAAGAGTTATCGTTTCACGTGAGTCCAGAGTCCAGAATCAAAGTCCAATAAGGTATCCTTTCATGGAGGTCTGCAGGTTGAAAATCGATGCTGTGTAATTCACTTTTTAGTAGAGTTCACTTCACATGAGAAAATAGGCATGCAGATATAAATCAATCCTGTAGGCAATGGTGTAGATGGGGGTTAGGCATTGAATTTGAGCAGAGCCCCTTTTCTGTGTCGCTGCTTGTAGATTGTAAAATGGCAGACTGAGTTTTCAGTACAGCAATGTAACTGGTTCCACCAGCTAGTGAGTCATGTCACATGACTCCCACCTCTCCACTCTGGCTTTGAGAAAGGGTGTGTATCCCTTTGTTTAAGTCCCTGAGATTGTTAAATGTTCAAGTCATTAAGGCTTGAAAGCAAGTTTGCAGGGTTCTTTGTCCTAGCAGATGGACAGGCTCCGGTTGGCCAGGCCTGGCTCATGAAATGCAGATGAATTTTATATAGTTCTCTTTGTAGTTGGTTTCTGCAGCCCACAGGAGGCCGTTAGGGTCTCTTCAGAGATAACAAGGTGCAATTTTCTGCGATACTGCCATTATAGCTCCTTTTGTTCAGGATCACAGACAGATATACCTTCAGCCATTTTAAAATGTCTTTGTCCAGTTTTTAAAATTTTAGAAATTAGCCATGAGAATACAGACAAATATATATAAAATAAAAATATCCAGTGTGAGGTCTTAGTCCCCTCTACGTGCAAGAGATTTTCAAACATTATTTGCACTGTTACTAGATTCAGTGGTGTGAAAATTCCTCATGCATTTCATATTCTTCATGTGTAATAACCTCCAGAAAAAGGGCACAATACCTTGATTTATTTAAATGGATATTGATTAGGCTTTTCTTTTGTTAAAATATTTTATTAAGAGGCAATGTATTTAGTAGGCTGATAAGTGCACAATGTTCAGTATCATTCATGACTCTTCAAACTCTGAAACAGTCTGGATCCATATGCAGCAAGGCCAGGACAACATTCAGGCTTGAGCTAATAACATTAGGGTCACACAAGTGCCAGCCCATGACCATCTCCATCAAGAAAGAATCTAACTATCTCCCCATGACATTCAGCAACATCGCTATCTCTGAATCCTCCACCATCAACTTCCTGGAGGTTACCATTGGCCAGAAATTTAACTGGACTAGCCATAGAAATACTGTAGCTACAAGAGCATGTCAGAGGCCAGGATGAGTGCAGCTCCAACAACACTAAAGAAGCTTGACACCATCCAGGACAAATTACCCCACTTGATTGGGGCCCCATCCACCACGTTAGACCTTCACCCCCCTCAACCACTGGTGCACAGTGGCAGCAGTGTGTAGCATCTAAAAGATGTGCTGCAGCAACTCCCCAAGGCACTTTCAATAGCACCTTCCAAACCCATGACTCTCACCACCTGGAAGAACTGGGGCAGAAGATGCATGGGAACACCACAACCTGCAAGTTCCCTTCCAAGTTACACACCATCCTGACTTGGAATTATTTCACCATCCCTTCATTGTCATTGGATCAAAATCCTGGAACTCCCTCTCTAAAATCGCTGTGCGTCCACCTACACCATGTGGACTGCACTGATTCAAAAAGGCATTTCACCATCACCCTCTCAAGGGCAATTAGGGGTGAGAACAAATGCTGGCCTTGGCAACAACACCCTCATTGCATGAATGAATAAAAAAAGTCATGATCTTGTTGAATAGTGTAACAGACATGAGATTCTGGCTTACTCCTGTTCTTTTGTTCCCAATAATGTGAAGCCTGTGAGAGGTTTTTCATGCTGCTGGGGACTAAATGGTTTAAAGCATCTCTGTTACTAAGCTACATCATCAGAGGGAAGAAAGCGGAGTTTTAGGAGGTGATTTTAGTCAATAGAAGAAATGGGGGGGGCCCCACAGGAGGCTCAACATACTCAGCGAGAGTCACACAGTCCTGGATTAAATTCATGTCTGAGCCTGAACAATATCATCAGCCCCTGACTTTTAATTACCAATGAAGCCCTTGCTTTTGTGGGATGAGGCTCTCCAATGTTTTCCAGAATGCACCTGATAAAATAGCCTAAGCATGAGTCGGGCGTTAACTCCTGAAAGCCCTCTTCTCATTCGTCGAAGGAGAGGTAAAATTGAGCCTTAAAAACATTGAACGTTTTCAGGTGGTACGTGTGTGATTGTAGTATTCTACAAGTGCTGAAGGTCGGTTAGATTTGCAACCAAATATGTACGTAATTTTAATACAGAACATATGAAACTGTAACAGGGCATCCAAAACTGCAACATGTTCTAATTGTGACCAATGCCTTGGACAAATATATCTTTGTCATTCTTATACTCAATACACCTATTTATAAAACCCAAAATGCTGTTGAACTTGCTTCTATTCCTTTAACTGTTACATAGAGTCTCCGAGAATTAAATATTTGAATCTTCAGGTCTCTCCGTTCATCAACATTCCACAGCATGTTTCTGTTGATTATATAGTCCCAATCCTTGTTCGTTTCACAGAATCACAGAATCACAGTGCAGAAGAGGCCCTTCAGCCCATCGAGTCTGCACCGACACATGAGAAACACCTGACCTACCTACCTAATCCAGCACTTGGCCCATAGCCTTGAATGTTATGACGTGCCAAGTGCTCATCCAGGTACTTTTTAAAGGATGCGAGGCAACCTGCCTCCACCACCCTCCCAGGCAGTGCATTCCAGACCATCACCACCCTCTGGGTAAAAAAGTTTTTCCTCACATCCCCCCTAAACCCCCTGCCCCTCACCTTGAACTTATGCCCCCTTGTGACTGACCTTTCAACTAAGGGGAACAACTGCTCCCTATCCACCCTGTCCATGCCCCTCATAATCTTGTACACCTCGATCAGGTCGCCCCTCAGTCTTCTCTGCTCCAACGAAAACAACCCAAGTCTATCCAAGCTCTCTTCATAACTTAAATGTTTCATCCCAGGCAACATCCTGGTGAATCTCCTCTGCACCCCCTCTAGTGCAATCATATCCTTCCTATAATGTGGCGACCAGAACTGCACACAGTGCTCCAGCTGTGGCCTCACCAAGGTTCTATACAACTCCAATATGACCTCCGTACTTTTGTAATCTATGCCTCGATTGATAAAGGCAAGTGTCCCATGTGCCTTTCTCACCACCCCACTAACATGCCCCTCCGCCTTCAGAGATCTAAAATTCCCCAAAATGTATTATCTTACACTTAGCAACAATAAATTATATCTGCCAGCATTTTGTACTGACATTTGTCTTTATTGTCCTCTTTGCCATTTGCCAAACAACCTCTTTTGCTGTTGACAGCAAGTTTGCACCTAACACCTCAACGGTTTGTTCTCAAAGATGACCTTAGCACTGACCTTCTAAGGTACATTGGGTCAAATCATGCTGTCATGGCACATCTTGTGGCATGCAGCTTTATCCTGTACCTGTCAGCTCGAAAATAATTTGCCCCATAACTTGCTGGAAGTGCAAGGTGATAATGGTCCAGCAAGGTGCATTTGGAAATTTAATGAATGAGTGGACCAATGGTCTATCTCTTTAATGTGATTTAAGGATTGAGAAAGAAACAAAGGAAAGGTGGAGAAAGAGATTAATTTCAGGTCAAACCAGGTCAAATAAAGGCAAGGAAAGAAAGATAAAAACAAAAAAACTGCAGATGCTGGAAATCCAAAACAAACACAGAATTACCTGGAAAAACTCAGCAGGTCTGGCAGCATCGGCGGAGAAGAAAAGGGTTGACGTTTCGAGTCCTCATGACCCTTCAACAGTCCTGCTGAGTTTTTCCAGGTAATTCTGTTTTTGACAAGGAAAGAAAGGTTGGATTAAGGGAGAGAGAAATAAAGAGCTTGACAGAGAATGTAAAAAAAATATAAGTTTGAAGCCTTAAAATCTCTAAGAGCAAAGTACCTCTTTATAGGATTGATTCTAAACCATTTAAGTTGCTCCCCTTCTGGGCAGGAGAGATCGATTGACATTTCATTAATAATTATCACCTTAAAAAATACATTGCTAATTACTAGACCTAACTTCCTGTGGTGAATTTAATTGGCAATTATTGTGAAAAATCTAATAGGTTCTTAAAAATAACAGGGAGGTTCAGGCAAGTTCCCATTTGTACAAAGCATGTGGTGGAGCAGTGTAAAACGAACAGAAAGTTTTGGAGATTCACAAGTCACGCTGTATCTCTTCTTCCCCTGGACCTTCTGGCTGTTTTGTGCGTAATAACGGCGTCAATAACAAGCTATTAATTTTCCAAGAAAATTGGGCCCAATAATTCCAACCTTACGTGATCCAAACAACATATGTATTTATCTTCTTTACTTTCTGTCCATTTCAAACTTTCCATCCCCTTATGCCAGACGCCGAAGTTTTTCTTAGAAGCCTTTTGTGTGACACCTTTTGAAATTCCAGGTACACTGAAATGACAATATATCTTCCTAATTGGTGATTTCAAAATACAACATTAAATTTGTCAAAAGCAACTTGAGCTTAATAAATCCATGCTATGGCTACATTGCCAGCAGACTATTTACTTAAGCAGACGATTGATGGCGGTAAGTCTGTGTGTATAATCTTTCTTTAGTTGATTCTTAGAATCTTTTCTAGTTGAGTAAAATATCTAGCAATCGGCAGATCAAATTGTGTTTCTTTCCCATTTCTCTTTACTGTTTTTATCTTCCATTTAGCAGCTTACCCTAAGGGGAGAATTTTTGGCTCAGTGAGCGGGGGTGGGGTGGGGCCCGCTCGCCAAGGCGTAAAATGACGTTGGGCGTGTGTCCCGACATCACCGCACATCATTTAGTTTCTCAGTTCGGCGGGCACGCAGCCAAGTCGGCTGCACGCCTGCCAAACTGTCAAAGCCTGTTAATGCCATTAATTAACTAATTGAGGCTATTGAGAAAGCTGCCCGTCCAACCTTAAGGTTGGCGGGCAGGTGAAGAGCCCAGGTGGCCGTTGCATTTTTCATGAAACCTCATCCATGGGCAGGATGAGGTTTCATGAAGGGTTCATAAAATTAAATACATTTTTTCATTTCATCGACATGTCCCAGCTCATGTGACACTGTCACATGCTGGGACATGTCTTAAATTTTCTTTTCTTTATCAAAATTTTTAAAACTTAAAACTTATCCCCCTGAGGCTTCCAGTCGCGCCTCACACTGGGCAGGCCCACGTAAAATGGCAGCGCGGACCCAATCGGCGTTCAGGCCTGCGCCTGCCCCCGAACAACGCCCCCCCCCAACGGAGGGAAAATTCTCTCCTAAAATTCTAAGCAAAATCATAATAAACTTTCAATCAAGCACTTTACTTGGGTACTGATCACCTAAGTCACTGAGATATTCAAGCTTGCATCACCTAAAGGCATAACTTGTTGCAGCCCTCTTAAGCACGCCTTATGAAGGAGCCAGTCCCAGCTAGCTGGACTTTATTTCTAACACAGAGACCATGCCTAGACTTACCAGCCTCAATTCCTGAAATACATCTGTAACATCAACATTAAAATAACCCTGAAAATGCTCATCACGTATGGCAATGCCTGTGGAGAGAGAGAGTTAACGGGCAGAATCGTGCCAGGTTTGCACTAAGTGTGATAGCGGGCAGGTAAAACTACGTTTTACTATGTTTTACCTGCTGGCCACAATGGCGGGTTTTCACACTGTATTGTCCCAAACCTGCCACATTTTTCATACACTTCCAGAAAAAAACCTTCTTCCATGGTGGGTGGGCTCACATTCGTCTGCCCACCATCAGCCTGCCGCTGTATCACGCTGGGCGCCATATTTAAAGTGCAGCCACAAGCATACATCTCAGTGCTTCCAGACCACCACTGCTGCACAGAAGACATGGCCCTGAAACTGAAGAAGACTTCAGCAATGCATCCCTCAAGCACCTTTTGGATGCCGTGGAGACCCACCAGATGTCCTCTATTCCTGCTCTGGCTGCAGGATGGGCAGCAACAGCACTAACCTGGCTTGGGAGGCAGTGGCAGTGGTAGTCAGCGCCAACACCCTTCAAAAGAGGACAGCCACCTAGTGCCGCAAGAGGATGAATGACCTCCTTCGTTCCGCCAGGGTAAGTCACTCTTTCATCACTCTCAACTCACACACTCACAAACCCATCACACATCCACAGGGCCCTCACTCACTGCCAGTTCAAGGGATATCATCATTCGCTCTCTCTCACTCACTATCATTGTCCTCACCACTCGCCACCCACACAGGACAGGCATACTTATCATCTGACCTGGCAGGTGTCCTGCTTACACTTTCTCCATCTCTATTCACACAGGACAAGCTAGCACACAACAAGAGGGAGAGGTCGCAGACTGGTGACGGAATGCCTGAAATCAACGCCCTCAAGGACTTTGAAAACAGAGCCATCCAGCTCTGACAGTGAGGTCTGCGGTGCTCTACCAAGTGAGGGTCCAGCAGTGCAACATCCATCAGGAAACCATGCTGTGAGTGATGTGTCCTGTTTCACAGGCCACTGTCATGCACTCATTATCTTCCCCTGCTTTCGCAGGGGCATCTGCCGATGGAGCCCATGATCCAGGGCCTCCAATCAAGCCCAGAAGAAACCCCTGAAGAGGAATCTGGAGGCACCCTTCCTGAAGTCCCATCACAGCGCTCACCCACACCCTCCACTGGTGCAGAGACACACACCTTGGTGGGATCTAGCATTAGAGTAGCCTCAGGATCCCAATCTGGTGAGCACATTGCACTTCCTGATCCACAGCAGGTGGCAGCAGGAATTTCCCAGGTGTCCAGCGCTCTGAGGAATGTTGGAGGCCAGAAATTGATGAGATGACGAGCCTCTGGACTCGGTCATGTCACAGTTGCTGGAGCTGCAAAGGCAAGCCAGGGAACGTCAGGAAGGGATGTCCACTGCACTTCTCAGATTGCAGAGCACGATGAAGGAGTCCTTCCACCTTCACTCTGAGGTGTTAGCACTGACATGCGAACACATCAAGGTCAACACTGGTAGGATGGCAGCCGCCCTGGAGACCTTATTCCAGGACATTACTCCTGCCCTGCTGCGCAGGCTCAAATCCATCACTGATGCCATAGTTGGCCTCCAACAGTATCAATGCGAGAGGGGTGCTAGGCAGCTCAATCTCACTCCTGCTACTCCTTCTCCTCAAGGAATCAGCCTGGGGCCCTTGGACACCCAAAGGGAGGAGGATCAGCAGGTGCACAACCTGGAGCCATCCACCCAGCCATCCCACTCTGCGAGTCCCCAGCCTATCCAAATCCTGTGACCTCAGTGGTTCCCACTCCACAGGCCAAAGAAGGTACCACAGCCAGGCAGCAGAATCCTGAAATTAGGCCAGGGCCCTTCAAGTCTTGGCCCTCCAGGGGCTGCCCGCCAAGGTCATCACAGACAGGAAGCCACAGGCAGCAGGCCACCTCCACCTCCGCTGTGGATGTCCAGGGAGTACCAAGACATAGCAGCAGGGATAGGAAAGTTAAGAAAAACTAGTTGCACAGCCTGGGCATGGGAGTTGATCACTTGTGCATACTGTTCACTACTGTCAGTAAACTCCAAAGAATGTCTCCTTGCCTATGGATCCTTGTTCTGATGAGCAGTGTTCTTGTCACTCAAATGTGAAACTTTTCAGTACAAGGTAAAGGCAGGTGCCTCAGTACAGGGCCCCTTCCCTGTTCTCTGTGCAGCCTTCAGACCAAAGTGATGGTCCGGCCTCACACTCCCTGGACACATTACTGATGCCTGCACCTTGACGGTGCTTGTCATTGCTGCCAGAATGTTGTGGGCAGGCACCACAGAGTTCCGTCATTCTCTCTGTGTGCTCTCGGCACCTTTAATGTAGGTCTTGCTCCCATCTCTTCAGCATCTGTGACCAGTGATGCTGTGCTCCTGAAGGGCTCAGATGTTGAAGGCGGACAAATGATCCGTTGTTGCTAAAGTTTCATGGCTGTGTCTCTATGATATAACCCTGATCACAGAGAGCAAGCAAGCTGCCCACGGCCAGACAGGAGTCAGACACTCTCAGAGGCTATGTGAAGATCTATGGAGTGTCTTCACTGCATGTCATCATCCTCCTCCTGCAGTTGAGCGATTATTAGGGCCTCCACTGCGTCTCCATTATTGGAACATTATCCCAGAGGGTACGTGTGCTGCCATGAGCCAGGCTGGAGTCAAAGGTTCATAATGCAATGTGAGGATCTATGGTGTCTCCTCACTGCATGTCGTCATCATCCTTCACAAATCTAGCAGCTGAGGGCCCCCCGAGTATGCCTGCCTTGCCTGGCCAGTGCGAGGGCCTCATCCCCATTATTGTCGCCTTCAAGGATCTTCTCACCCTCATCCCCCTTGATGTCTTCGGAGGAGGAGGAGACCTCCAGCTCCATTCCCTCTTCAGCCAGCTTGAATCCCCATTGCAGCGCCAGGTTGTAAAGGAAGCAGCACATGACAACGGTGCATGACACCCTCTGCGGACTGTATTGCAGGACTCCACCAGACCGGTCCAGGGCGGAACCTCATCTTCAGCATTCCGATGGTCTGCTCCAGCAAGTTGCAGTTTGCAGCATGAGCCTCATTATACCATTGCTCTGCTGCAGTCTGAGGCCGCCGCACGGGTATCATCAGTCACGTCCTCTGCGGATAGCCCTTGTCCCCGAGGAATCATCCCTGCCGCCTCTGTGGGCCCTGGAAGACTTCAGGTATCTGTGACCAACTGAGGATGTAAGAGTGATGCACATGCACTGGAAACCGTGCGCACACCTCAGGATGCATTTCTGGTGGGGGGACACCAGCTCCACGTTCAGCGAGTGGAACCCCTTGCACTTGATATAGTTGACCACGTGTAGCAACGGAGATCTGAGCGCAGTCAATCACACCCTGCACCTATGGGGAGCATGAGATCTGGGCGAATGCAATCGCTCTTGCATCCTGGCTGTCCGGGTCCCAGGTAAAATGCACAAATGGCATCTGTGACCTCATTGATGCATTTGTGGGTGGAGGCCTGTGAAATCCCACAGAGGTCACCTGTGGAGCCCTGTAAGGAGCCACTGGCATAGAAGTTGAGTGCTACGGTCACTTTCACAGCCACTGGCAGTAGATGTCCTCTAAATCTCTGTGGCACCAAATCCTGCAATAGCTGGCAGATATGACCAACTAGTTCCCTAGACATGTGCAGTCTTTGGCGACACTGGCTCTCGGTCATCTGCAGGAATGAAAGGCGGTGTCTATAGGCCCTGGGTGTCACTAGGCGCTGCCCAGTGATGACTTGCTGTGGTTCTTCAGCAGCATGTGCAGGAGCCCCAGCCATCCCTTCATCCTGAGGGGCTGCTCCTACCTCTGCGCAACCAGGAGCCTCAGTTGCTCTCTCTGCTGTTGTCTTCGCTCTCTGTGGGCCATCAGGCATACAACTAGTTCACCAGGCTCCATGATCCTGATGTACCCCTCCTGCAGGCTGAAAGAGAGAGACACGTGGTTAGCAAGGGTGTACTAAGAACCTGTCCTGGTTAAGTGTGAAGGCCCTTTAACGCTTTCCCGGGAGTGCTGGCTACCACTTGGATGGTTAGACATTAGTGCACTGCTTGGCTGCCCGAAACCCCGCCCAACTCCGCCCAACTGATTGGCGGTAGCTTTGCCCATTGGACTCTCAGCTCAGATGCTGGCATTCCCCTAACCCGCACTGCAAGGCTGCACTGTTAACTTGAACCATATGGGAGACAGGCCCAAACCGGGATGCTGACATTGCAAAGGACTGTGAGCGACTCCAGCTGTGACTGCTCCATGGCCAGCTTTAGCAAGGAGATTGTACAACATGTGCAGTCGTCCAACAGTTCTGCAGTCCGCTAAACCACTCATGACTTTGCAGTCTGTGTCAGCGGGTGAAAAGCTTTGGAGCACTTGGTGGTCCAGTGGTGGGAAACGCAGCCCGCCATTGGTGAGTTGAGCAGACAATCACGAACTAGTTTCGTACTGTCATGAAATCGATCACGCCATATTGTCTGTTCATACCACCGAACACGCCCAATGCCAGCGGGCACAGAAAATCCTGTAGCAAAGTGTTTCAGTGATTATAAAATAAGGAAACTTTGAGCAAAATGTAACAATTATTCTCTTATTAATTTATAATTAATGAAATAGCCTGCTATCCACTTCTGTTAACAATCACATTTGGAGCACTGAGTTTGTCATTCCCAGTTCAGGAATACGGGTGTTTTCAAGTCTTTTCTATCCTTAATCTAGATTTCTGTTTTTTGTATCTCACGTCACTCTTGTATTTGAGTCCTGGTTCCCTATGCCTTAGAGAGTATCTTTTTCGGTCTTGACTGCTAGGTATGCTTTTCGTAGCACATCCAGTTACTGGGGCTAACTGGTTTGCTCTTCCAGAGAGCCAGGACAGACTCAGTGCACATCCTTCTGCGTTGTAATATTCTGTGAATCGATGGGATGGATTTTACGGCGGGGGGTGGGATGGTGGGCAGATGCTTCCTGCAGCCAAAAGTACCGCACCTTCTAGAAATCCAGCAGCTCCTCAGCAATATTATGCTGGGGGCAGCCTTAATTAGGTTAGTGTGGGACTTCTCCTCCCATCTGGGAGGGAGTCCTGCCCTAGAAGTCCCAATCAGATTGGCTGGCAGGCCTCTCGTCTCAGCAGTGCCAGGATGGAGTAGTGACCACTGCTGGGACTGCAAGCAGTCCACGGAGAAGAAGTATCATGGATCCTGGGTTTCAGGTAAGTCTGGGGATTTAGGATGGGCTTGCCTGGGAGACACGAGCAAGGGGGGAAGGGGATGGGGGTGGCGGGGGAGAGGAGTGTGCGTGTTTTAGAGGCCTGGAGAGAGGTTTAAAGGAAGGTATGATCTAGGGGTATGCTTCCGATGGGCACAGGGAATCCCCCCCCCCCCACCATAGGAGGAACCTCCCCTTCCTGCCCGACAGCAGCCCGTGCAGTGAAATATGCCAGGCTGCCTGCCATGCTTCCACCTTCACCTGCTGCACATATTATAACGGCTACTTAAGGGCAGCAACAGGCCCAAGGGTGGGCTGGCTGGCTGCCTAACTCCTTACCTGCCAACCATAATATGAGAGATAGGTCGGGGCTGGGCAGGAAGTCAACAGGCAGTCCGCCCTTCTTATTTTATAAGCATCAGCCCCCTTCAAATATCAGACAGGGACTGTAAAATTCACCCCTGTGATTCTAGCTGAAGCCATTTATTAAAATTTCTTGCACTGAAACTCTATGAGTAGAGACAGCTACCCTGCCAAAAGCAGGCAAGGAAAAATATTTCATTTTGTCACAACTGACTTAGAAGAGAGGAGCCAAAAAAAAGTTAGTGCGAGTCCTGAAATAAATATAAACAGGACAGAAGTAATCAGCTTTTCTTATTCACTTCATGCATTGTTGACACTCGGTATGAGGCCAATTTTGTAACAGAAACCAGCACCAGTAGAGGAAGGAGATCCCAACTGGCTAAGGAAAGTACTGAAGAGCAGCTTTTAGCATTCGTTGTGGGCCAGGAAGGACAGGAGTGATCCCTGCAGGCTTCACAAGGAAGCCTTCTGCCAGACCTGCTGAGTTTTTCCAGGTAATTCTGTTTTTGTTTTGGATTTCCAGCATCCGCAGTTTTTAGTTTTTAAGCCTTCAGCCTCCCCTGACTCTATTCAAGACACAGAACATTCGGCCTGTACTAGTCACTGAGCATCATCCCCAGGGCTCCCCAGCTATGGCCTCGCTTACCCACACACCAGGCAGGCTGTCAATTTGTCTGGCTGCCCAACAAGAATATGCAGGAGATTATTTAAATGAGGTTCTTCCCACATGCCGGCTTCCCCACACACTCCCTACCTCCCTGTTAACACTGGGGTCATTAACTCTGTTTAACTCAGAACTGGTACTTGGAGTGGGTTTGGTTATTCTTCTTGCTAGCTTTACCTACCAGGAAAGCCAGTGGTATGAACTTGGGAGGGAGGTGCCTTCAATGGGCTCAGGGGACCCCCAGTCCCCTTCTTACCTGATACCAGCTCGCCCAGCAAAATCTACCAGGCTACTGGTTTCATCTTGGCCTCCCCTTGCCACAGGTGAAATGGATGGCCACTTATGGGCCTCAATAGGCCTAAGGGCAAACAGGCTGCCTGATGCTTTCACCGCTCCCTGTAAAATGGGAGATTGGTTGGGTGCAGGCGGGAAGGCAGTAGGCAGGTCAGGCGCAGCGTTTTATGAGCCCCCCCCACCAACCCGCCCCATCTTTATGCACACTGGCATTTTATGGAGGGCTATAAAATCTAACCCAACGGGTCAAATTGAAACCTTGATGTGCTGTAATCATTCTACGATTCTATTCTATATTAGAAGGTAGCAGGAATGGAGCAGGACATCAGTGGGTTGGTCTCCTGATAAAATTTAACAGCACACTGCCTACTTCCCACCACTTAAAATCAGGTTACATTCATGACCAGGGTTTCAATCTCTCCTCCATCCTTGAGGGTTGAGGTTAACATATCACACCTCACTGATTTAGATACTGCATAGGCGAGCGCAGAATTTTCGAATCAAAACTGAAATTATCTAATTGTTTTCAGATGAAGTTGGTCATCCTAAACCAGCTAAAAGTAATAGACAAAGTAAATGTTGTGTTTCCAATGAAAATAAACCCAATCCTTTCACATTCCATTTTGCTCTGACTTAATTCAATTACAGAAAATATATTGTAATTGTAATTTTCAAGGCAGCTTGTCACGGGTATGTAATAGATCTAGAATCTCATAGATTCTTTGCACAGTTCACAGCAAATTAAGGAAACTGTTTAAAAGTTTTGGGCACAAGCAGTGGAGATTTTAATCAGTCAATACATTTTTATTATCCATCTGTAATATGGTAGATTTCATTTTTAATTATAGCTGTTTTTTCATTGTCTAGACAGAAACAAAAATAAATAAATTCATGGTTAAATCATAGAGTCATAGAGTTATACAGCACAGAAATAGGCCCTTTGGCCCATTGTGTCCATGCCGGCCATCAAGCACCTATCTATTCTAATCCCATTTTCCAGCACTTGGCCCATAGCCCTGTGTGCTATGGCATTTCAAGTGCTCATCTAAATACTTCTTAAATGTTGTGAAGGTTCCTGCCTCTATCACCCCCTCAAGCAGTGTGTTCCAGATTCCAACCACCCTCTGGGTGAAAAAACTTTTCCTCAAATCCCCTCTAAGCCTCCTGCCCCTTCCCTTAAATCTATGCCCCCTGGTTATTGACACCTCCACAAAGGGGAAGTTTCTTCCTATCTACCCTATCTATGCCCCTTGTAATTTTGTATAGCTCTATCAGGTCCCCCCTCAGCCTTCTCTACTTTAAGGAAAACAACTCTAGCCTATCCAGTGTCTCTTCATAGCTGAAACACTGCAGCCCAGGCAACATCCTGGTGAATCTCCTCTGCACCCTCTCCAGTGCATTCACATCCTTCCTATAGCGTGGCAATCAGAACTGCACACAATATTCCAGCTGTGGCCTAACCAGCATTTTATACAGCTCCAACATAACCTCCCTGCTCTCATATTCAATGCCTTGGCTAATAAAGGCAAGTATCCCATATGTCTTATTAATCGCCTTATCTACCTGTGTTCTTGCCTTCACGGATCTATGGACAATTACACCAAGGTCCCTCTGATCCTCTGTACTTCCTACGGTCCTACTGTTCATTGTTTATTCCCTTGCCATGTTAGTCCTCCCAAAATGCATCAACTCACACTTCTCAGGATTAAGTTCCATTTGCTACTGCTCTGCCCATTTTACCAGCTGATCTATATCGTTCTGTGATCTAAGGCTTTACAACATCACCAATTTTTGTGTCATCTGCGAATTTACTGATCATACCTCCCATATTCAGGTCTAAATCATTAATGTACACTACAAACAGCAAAGGTCCCAGCACTGATCCCTGCAGTACACCACTCGTCACAGGCTTCCAATCGCCAAAACAACCTTCGACCATCACCCTCTGCCTCCTGCCACTAAGCCAATTTTGGATCCAATTTGCCAAGTTGCCCTGGATCCCATGGGCTCTTACCTTCCTGAGAAGTCTCCCCTGCGGGACTTTGTCAAAAGTCTTACTGAAGTCCATGTGGACTACATCAAATGCACCATCCTCATCCAAACAACTAGTCACTTCCTTGAAAAATTCAATCAAGTTTGTTAGACATGATCTCCCCATGACAAAGCCATGCTGACTATCCCTGATTAATCCCTGTCTCTCCAAGTGGAGATTAATTCTGTCCCTCAGAATTTTTTCCAATAGTTTCCCTACCACTGATGTTAGGTTCACTGGTCTGTAATTATTTGGATTATCCCTACTACCCTTCTTGAATAATGGTACCACATTCACTGTCCTCCAGTCCTTTGGTGCCTCTCCTGTGGCCGGAGAGGATTTGCAAATTAGTGTCAGAACTGCTGCAATCTCCTCCCTTGCCTCACGTAGCAGCCTGGAATACATCTCATCTGGGCCTGGGGACTTATCCACTTTTATGCTAAAACCCCTAATACCTTCTCCCTTTCAATGCTAATTTGTTCAAATATATCACTGCCCCCCTCCCACTGACACTTCTACCGCTTGCCCAGCTTTATTCCCTAAGATTAGGTCCAGTACCACCCCTTCTCTTGTAGGACTTTCTATGTGCTGGCTCAAAAAAGCTCTCCTGGTTGCACTTTAAGAATTCCGCACCCTCTAAGCCTTTCACACTAAGATTATCCCAGTAGTTATTGGGGAAGCTGAAATCCTATTATTTTTATACTTCTCTGAAATTTGCCTACATATTTGCTCCTCTATCTCCCCCTGACTGTTTGGAGGACTGTAGTACACTCCCAGCAAAATGTTTGCCCCCTTTTTGTTTTTAAGCTCTACCCATACGGCCTTATTTGAGGGACCTTCTAAGATACCATCCCTCCTTATTGCAGTAATTGACTCCTTGATCAATAGTGCAATGCCACCTCCTCTTTTACACATCCCCCTGTCATGCCTGAAGATTCTATGCCCTGGAATATTGAGCTGCAAGTGCTGCCTTCCCTCAACCATGTCACTGTGACAGCAACAATATCATTTTCCCATGTGTTAATTAACACCATCAATTCATCTGCCTTATTTGTAAGACTCATGCATTAAAATAGATGCAACCCAGCCTTGCATTATTCCCTTGTGCCTTAACAGGTCTATATTTGCTCTGCCTTCCAAACTGACTTTTTTACTCTTCTGTAGTTGGCTGTGCATCACCCCCTACTGTACTTCCACTCTGTATCCCATCTCCCTGCCAAATTAGCTTAAACCCCCTCCAGCAGCACTAGCAAACCTCCCCGCAAGGATGTTGGTCCCGTTCTGGTTCAAGTACAACCCATCCGACTTGTACAGGCCTCACCTTTGCCAGAAACAAACCCAGTGATCCAGGAAACTAAAGCCCTCCCTCCTGCACCATCTCTTCAGCCACACATTCATCCTCTCTATCTTCCTATTCCTATACTCATTAGCACATGGCACAGGGAGTAATCCAGAGATGACAACCTTTGAGGTCCTGCTTTTTAATCTGCTACCTAGCTCCCTAAATTCTTGTTGTAGGACCTTATCCCTCTTTCTACTTCTGTCATTGGTACCAATGTGAACCATGACCTCTGACTGTTCACCCTCCCTCTTCGGAATGCCCTGCAGCCGTTCTGTGACATCCTTGACCCCGGCACCAGGGAGGCGACACACCATCCTGGAGTCATGTCTACGGCCACTGAAGTGCCTGTCTGCACCTCTCACTATTGCTCTTGCACTCTTACTCCTCCCGCCTTGTGCAGCTGAGCCACCCACAGTGCCGTGAACATGGCTGTGGCTGCACTCTCCAGAGGAACCTTCACCCTCACCATTTTCCAACACAGAAAAACGGTTCTTGAGTGAGATGCACTCTGGGGCTTTCCTGACTACCTGCCTGCCTCCCTTCTCTTGACTGGTGGTCACCCATTCCCTCTCTGACTGCACTTCCTTAAGTTGCAGAGTGACCACATCTAAAATTGTGCTATCCACGTAACCCTCAGTCTCGCGGATGCACCGCTGTGTCTCCAGCTGATGCTCCAGCTCCAAAACCCGTTGCTCAAGCTGGTCAAGCTGATGGCACTTCCTGCACATGTGGTCATCCAGACTGCAAGGAGTGTCTAAAAATTCCCACATGCTGTAGGCTATACAACACACGGGACTGAGCTGTCTTGCCATACTTACTGTTTGTTTTAATCAAAAGACTATTTCCTTCAATTTAAGCCAAGTAGAAAACTAATTAGTTTTTCTTAAAAAAAAAACAAATGCTGAGACTCTTACCTTCTGTACTGTCACTTTAAATTGGAAAAAATCAACTTACCCACTACCTATCAATCAGCTCTCTCCCTTGTCCTGACATCACTCCTTTCAAATTCCAGTGCTGCCAAGTGTCTGGCTGAAAGCAGGCTCTCTCACAGGTAAACTCCGCTCTGCTCTTCATGCAACCGCTTTGCTCCCTCACAGGTAAACTCCCACTCTTTATACTGCCGCTCCACTGCTGCTCATCCAGGGCCAGGATAAAAAGGGTCAGCAGCATTTCCAGAGTGAGTAGTGAGCAGTTTGGATATAATTTGCAGCTGATTGCTTAATGGTACTTGGCAGCCTCAGCTCTGTCCGGGGCTTCATTCTTAGCATTTCCAGGCTTCAATTCAGGAATTATTGGTGTCTCTAAGACCCCCGGAGGATTCAGACTGTGTGGAGCTTACTCTGGTAATGGGGATTGTGGTCTTTGCTGTTAGCACCTCCTCTGAGGAGGAAGAGAGGGGGAAGAATGGAGAGGAGGCCAGGTGTCCTTATGCAGCTTGAGTGTGCAGGAGTCTGAGCCTCTCTTGCACCCATGCCTCACAATCACCCTCCACAAATGTTGTCCCTCTGCCTTCCACGCAGCCCATTTCTCACATTGTCGTAAAAAAACCCATCTGGTTCACTAATGTCCTTTAGGGAAGGAAATCTGCCATCCTTACCTGGTCTGGCTTACATGTGACTCCAGACCCACAGAGAGTCCTTTCCTTCAACACATGTAAGCAATAGAAAATATGAAACATGTGGAAAAGATCCATGAGGGTGAAAGTCAGTTGCAATGAACTTGCAGAATGGACAGTACAGGAGCGTGTATATACACTGCACCGAAGTTATATTTCACCCCACCCCAAATTTTTTCAGTGAACACGCACGGGGTGGAGTTGTCAATTTGTGGTCCCTGGTGAAATGGCAGGAACTATAGTGGGCAGGGAACCTGATTGCTGTTGGAATGGGCTTTACCTTGGCTCTTTCACTGAATCTTGGCATTAACACCCCACTTCTGGGTTTCCCAATCAATCAGAGGGCAGGGGGGGCAGCATGGTGTGCTGAATATTTTAATGGAAAGATTTCTATGGATTTTTGAGGCTGCAGCAACCACAGGAATAGAAAGGGGACCTGGGAAGGCTGACCACCGAAGTTACACTGCACCCCACCCCATATTTTTTTCATTAAACACACAGTGGGTGGAATTGTCAATTTGTAGCCCCTGGTGAACTGGCAAGACCTGTAGTGGGCAGGGAACCTGATTGCTGTTGGATTGCCACACCACCCCCCACCCACCCCTGAGGGACTGCAGTGAGATGGTATTTCCCAACCAGCTTCTCCAACCAAGCAGGTGTGCAAGGAAGAGGTCAAGGATGTCAGCAACAGGAGTGCGGTCTCCCAAACCTGGAGACAGTACACCGAGTGGATCTAGAACCTCAGGAGGGCAGGAATAATACTTCCAGGTGCCAAACCCCACACTCTGACTTCCCCAGCATTCTCCAGTACAGCATTCCTCAGAACAGCACACCTTGATCTTCTACCCGTCTTTCTTTCTCTAGACACCTCCTCACATACCCATCAGAGCAGACAACACTGAAACACACCCACAACTTTTTGCCCTCTTGTACTCATGCCTCACAATCACCCTCCACAAATGTTGTCCTTCTGCCTGTGATGAAGCTATTAATGTATATAATATTTTGGAAAATATTTTTCTTTTAAAATAGAGCTTAGTCTATGGGTACATCTTAATTGGATTAAAGCCAGTTAGTTTGGGTGTTTTGATGTGTACTAGTTTTGATATGTAAGAGAGATAGTGTGTATTTGCATTTTTTGAATAGAGCATTCAAGAAGTGGGGAGAAAACTTGACACCTTTCTGACAGCTACCAAGCAATCTGTTTATATTACTAATAAAATTGTTGTTATGAAAGGGTTTTCATTGTTAAAAGGTGAAGTTCAAAGAGGTTGTTAATACAATGAGAATTAACATTCAATGGGGCTTGTAGGTATAACTTCAGTAGTTTTCGGGTGTGCAGGCAAAGGCAATGTAAGATTAAAAGGCAGCTGTAAGCCTCCAACTGGCTCCACAGTGGAAAGAACCTCATTTTGAATTCGTAAGGTGAAAATGTTTTGCCTGGTGTCTGGTTAAGTCTATGGGTTGCTGTTGATTTAATGGAGATTAGTTAGGGAATTTGTTAAAAGTTATGATAGTAGGAATTTGTAGCCATGTGTACATATATTTTAACCTGTGTAAATTAATAAAATGTTTCAATTGGTTAATGTAAAGAACTAGTGGCCTGATTCCTGAGTTTGGAGTCGCATCTCAAATATAACACTTAACGTTATTGGTTATGACAGTTATTTAAGTTTCCCTCTGGGAATTTTAAATCAATCTGCTTTACCAACTGCATGGGTCATAACACTGCCTTCCACACAATCCATTTCTCACATTGTTGTAAAAAAACCCATCTGGTTCACTAATGTTCTTAGGGAAGGAAATCTGCCATCCTTACCTGGTCTGGCCTACACATGACTCCAGACCTACAGCAAATGTGGCTGACTCTTAACTGCTTTCTGAAATGGCCTAGCAAACCACTCAGTTCAAGGGCAATTAGGAATGGTTATCAAGGCTTTACATTAACTAATTGAAATATTTTATTAATTTACACAGGTTAAAATATATCTACATGTGGCTACAAATTACTATTATCATAACTTTTAACAAATTCCCAAACTAATCTCCATTAAGTGTACCCAGCTGATCCAATAGGAAGGAGGTCTTGCTCCAGGAGACTGCAGATATCAGCAATGACCTGAGGCACTGATGCTCAG
The DNA here is from genome assembly GCF_017639515.1 of Carcharodon carcharias. Lineage (NCBI taxonomy): Eukaryota > Metazoa > Chordata > Chondrichthyes > Lamniformes > Lamnidae > Carcharodon > Carcharodon carcharias. The sequence continues at coordinate 32,334,534 of NC_054468.1, read as the reverse complement.
ACATGTTGAGAAAACTGCTCCTCTGCCTGTAGGCCTTTTGTTGGGAGTCTTGTCTTCTTCGAGCTGTAATTCTGTGTCCATCCCCTCTGTCCTGTGGATGGGCATGTGGCTGAGGAGAAGGCACTGGTGCTGCTGCTGGTGTTTCTCCTGCTACTGCTGGTGCTGACGCTGTTGGTGTTGTTACTCCTGTTCAAAGGTGCAAGTTAGAGCTGCATAAACTGTTCCCCTGGTGTGATGAAGGCTGGCAGCATGGAAATGTAGCTCAAGGTAAGTGAAGTGCAAGGCAGGTTGTTCCAAATACAAAGTTTAAAATATTGTCGTGTTTTGGGACTCTTTAAGTTAGGGTAAACTGGAGGAATTAAAATGTCATGTGATTCCACCCAACAATAATCTTGTTTGCTTGGTTGTAAAAGGTTAAAGGTTGTTTTATGGGAAGAAGGTATGAGATGTTCCCACTTGTGCACAATGGCAAGGCCATCTTTGATTACTGTTGGCAGACTGTTAATCTATAAGTCTCACAGTGAGGTATTAGGAATGTCAGGCTTTGTACACATAATTTACTGCATAATTGACTAATTAATAAACTTTAAAATATAAACAATTTAATTTCACGATAGAATGGAATTGGGGGTCTAAAGGATAGCTATTTGCCATTTCTACCTGAATATAAGGCCCATGTGATTCGCGTTGCCATGGAGCTGGACTTTGGGAAGGGAGAAGTCCTTAAGCCATTGCAGGATCAGGTTTCAGGTTTACCGAAGAGATCTCTGAACCTCACAGACACAGTCAGTCTGCAAGAATCTGAGAGAAAGAGAGAGAGAGAGAGAGCAGAGAGATAGAGGCAGCCAGCCTCTATTGTTCACCACACAGAATGCGGGTGGGAGCTCGTGCTTGAATAGAAGAGAT